>NC_039361.1:69644976-69959145 GCF_003573695.1 Papaver somniferum | reverse complement strand
CATGTATCAAAAGTGTCACTATGTTGTAAATATCAAAGTTATTTCTTCAAAAAAAAAATCAGAAAAATTCAGAAAAATCAAAAAAATATCAGAAAAAAAATACAAAAATATCAAGTATTTATTATTCCATGTTTTGTCATGTTAAATACAATAGTTCTCTCTTGTTCCAAAAATAAAAGAGAGTAATCAATGTAAATAAGAGTCATGTAAAGAGTCATCTTTTTGTTGTAAATAGTCTTGTAATAAGCAAGGAGGGTGCAACCATCGATGTATAACGCGGGTAAACTGAAATATCACCAACTCATTGGGTGAACATTCACAATTCTCGTAAAGCCGGGAAGCTAGCTTGGCTTAGAATTCGGTTCTTAGCCTAAAAACTATCTCTTGGTGATTAGTAGTCATAACTTCAGGTCATTCTAGAAACATGTGTAGATACACTTTACACTCTTATCACGTGTCTTTAGTTGTTATCAGTGCTAGTATTGTGCCTTTGAAATGCTAGATTGACATATTCCTTTTGCTGTGAGCTTAAACTGTCTTGCACATATCACATTTCATGGAATCTGAGCTTATATTTTGTCCTAGAACTTTGTAGGTACGTTCTAAGCAAACCTTCACGAGACTTCAACTCGTCCACTAGGGACACTTAGTGGTTTAAAAGGCTTAGTGCATATGCTAAATGCATTCGAGAAACCAGCGACAGTGGTATAGTTAGGATTTCCTTAGTTTCGTTTTACTTGAGGACAAGTAAAATTCAGGTTTGGGGATATTTGATGAGCGCCAAATATTGTATATATCGGCACCTTTTTATTGGCATTTAACTCATTTTTTGTGCATTAATTCTACATTTTATCCCATATTCTGTATTTTCATTGTTTTCAAGAATAAATATTTTTATTAATTAATTTTGCATTTTTAGGTTATAAATAAAGTTTGGATGGAGTTACGGAGCGAAAAGAGCAGAAAAGTGGTGGAAGCCGAGAGGAATCACGCAAGGAAGCTGCGAAGAATGTTGTGCGCAAGACCAAAAGGCTAGAAATGGGCTTAACAAGGAAGAAATTGTTCTTAAAGAAGAAATGGGCTCAGAATTATCCCAAGCCCAACTTATCTCCCAAACCAAAACCAAAATCCATAGCCCACTTCTCTTGTAGCCGTCAGATTGGATCCTCAGCTGAATCCAACGGTCGCTTCATCGCCGATACATCAAATTTGCTACAACCGCTTCACACCACAACACCTAACTCCATCTTGAGCCGTCAGTTTCGTTGTATTTTTGCATCCAACGGTCGCTCATAATCTGTCTCCATCTCGCCGTTAGATCCGTTTCAGAAGTTATCATCCCACGGCTCAGCTTCGCGAAACATCAAAATCTTTATCCCTGCCTCAAACCCAAACACCAAACTCATGTACACCCATAATAGAGGTCGACCCAAACACACCCTAATCCCTAAACACATCGACCTTCTCTTTCTTCTCTACTCTGTCTTCATCCCATACCCTGTCTCTGCCGCAGACACCACCTCTGCCGCAGCCACCCTACGACTTCCATAACCACTCTAACGAAACACCACCTTACCCTATATCTCTAGCCACTTATTTCACCAATTTCCCCTCTATCCATCTTTGAAACCCTAGGTGGGAAATTGGTAAAATAGGTGAGTCTATAGAAGTGATTGAAGACAGGAGAGGGAGCATGAAGAACAGGGAAAGAATGGGTCGACGCTATAGGTAAGGATTATCCCATCCAATCAAGTAAAAATTGTAATCCTAGTTTACTGTTTCCATTTGGGGATTTGTAAGAACCCTAATTTTGTATTTTGGGGTATAAATAGAGATGGGGGTTAGTGTTGTTGGGGTATGCCTGGACTATCCATTGTACCACTAAGAGGCCTGGAATAGCCAGGACTTTAACTGTTAGTGTTGTTTCAATTTCAATTCAGCTCTGTTAATGTCAAATTCAGTTAATATTGTGTTCATTATGCTTTAGTTATTTTTCTTAGGTTTCAATGAAACCCTAACTTGTTGATGTGCATTGCATTCTGATGACACTGCTTGTGAATGTTAATAATGCTCATGAAAGATCAAACTTAGTGTTGCATCATATTGCTCTCACATGGTATGTCATGCATACCTTGTAGTTAGGTTCACACTATGATGGTGGAACTAAAACTTATATCAAACCAGATTATCATTGATCTTTAGACTAATTGTGCTTTAGCTATACAATTAGTACTTAGGAGATATGCCTTAGTTGTGTTAGGTCTTTCTAGTGGGGAAACACCTTAGACATAGGGAAGACATGAATCTAAACCCTTGTCTATCATAAGGACAAGAGGAGTGTACACAGAGCATGCTTAGTGGAGGTTAGTGATGAATTTGAAGCCTGAGTTTCACATTGTCCTGCATTCCTTTCTTTTGCCTTACACTGTTGTGTAAAACTCAGCAGCTCACTGCCAGTTTAGTTGTGGTTCAACACAACAAATCAAAGCTCTCACTTCACTGCCTTTGCTTATTTTTGGCTCACTGCCACTGTCACTTACTGTCACTGTTTAGTTCTGTCTTGCTCTTGTTACACTTAGCTCACTGTCACTGTTAGAGAGTTAGCTTAGTTTCAACTTCAACTTTACACACCCAAGTTCCTGTGGACTGACCTGTGCTTGCACACTATCTAAATTGACCCTGTGCACTTGCAGTAAAACATAGTTTGTAGGTTGTTTTCCCCTCCTACCAAGTTTTTGGCGCTGCTGCCGGGGAAAACAGTGACAGGGTGTGTTTAGGGATTAGGATGTGTTTGGGTCGACCTCTATTTTGGGTGTACATGAGTTTGGTGTTTGGGTGTGAGGCAGGGATAAAGATTTTGATGTTTCGCGAAGCTGAGCCGTGGGATGATAACTTCTGAAACGGATCTAACGGCGAGATGGAGACAGATTATGAGCGATCGTTGGATGCAAAAATACAACGAAACTGACGGCTCAAGATGGAGTTAGGTGTTGTGGTGTGAAGCGGTTGTAGCAAATTTGATGTATCGGCGATGAAGCGACCGTTGGATTCAGCTGAGGATCCAATCTGACGGCTATAGGAGAAGTGAGCTATGGATTTTGGTTTTGGTTTGGGAGATAAGTTGGGCTTGGGATAATTCTGAGCCCATTTTTTCTTTAAGAACAATTTCTTCCTTGTTAAGCCCATTTCTAGCCTTTTGGTCTTGCGCACAACATTCTTCGCAGCTTCCTTGCATGATTCCTCTCGGCTTCCACCACTTTTCTGCTCTTTTCGCTCCGTAATTCCATCCAAACTTTATTTATAACCTAAAAATGCAAAATTAATTAATAAAAATATTTATTCTTGAAAACAATGAAAATACAGAATATGGGATAAAATGTAGAATTAATGCACAAAAAATGAGTTAAATGCCAATAAAAAGGTGCCGATATATACAATATTTGGCGCTCATCACAGGGTTATAGGTTTCTGAATATGGGTCAAACTTCTGTCGGTTATCAAACCTAGTGTTGTTATAAAGAGCATTGGCTTGCTCTTCAACAGCATGGCCTTCCCAAAAAGGCTCATTTCTTCCACTACTACCACTAGAATGACCTAATTATAAGGCTTCTAACCTTTTGGCTATAGCTGATATTTTGGCATCTGACTCATAAGATCCTTCTACCCTATTAACATTTCCTCTACTTAGAAGAAATGTTTTCTGGGGTTCCCTACTATTTTCCCATTGTTGGGTCTTATCGGCGATTTCGTTCAAAAATGTCATCGCTTCATCAACAGTTTTATTCTCAAAACCACCTGTGCATAAGGACTCAACCATGGTTTTTGTTGAATAATCTAAACCCTCGTAGAGGATCTGAACTAACCTAACCTTCTCCAAACCATGATGAGGACATTGAGATATCAAGTCATTGAACCTTTCTAAGTACCTATATAAAGATTTTCCCTCTTGTTGGGCAAAAGTACATATTTGTGTCCTAATAGACGATGTTTTATGCCTTGGGAAAAACTTATGTATAAAGGCATAAGTAAGTTGGTCATAGGTTTCAATTGACTCAGAGTCCAAACTATACAACCAAGATTTGGCTTTATCTTTTAAGGAAAAGGGGAATAACCTAAGTTTCAACGCATCATCACTTAGGTTTTTAATTTTCAGAGTACTACAAACTTCCTCAAATTCCCTAACATGAAAATAGGGGTTCTAATTCTCCTTCCCTAAAAACATTGGGAGCATCTGTAAAGTCCCAAGTTTCAGTTCATAATTTGCCTCGGTTTCAGCTAACTTGATACAAGACGGACGAGAGGTCCTAGTTGGGCTTATCAAAGCTTTCAAAGTTGCCATTTCTGGCACTACCAAAGGACTAGGAGTACTAGGGGTACTTTCCTCACGAAGAGACAGATTCTCAAAACTGAAGTTTCCAAAAACGGGGCTCTCAAAAGAAGAGTCTTCGAGCTCCCCGCCTTCACAAGAAGAACTACTAGGTTTGTCACTAATCAAACGACCTAGAGTGTTTCTTTTCCAAGCCCGTTTAAAAACTTCGGGCATATACTAGAAAAACAAAACTAAAAAGAGAAGTCCTAAAAAGGAAGGGATGTTTTATGCAAACACAAACAAGGATGACTCCACCACAGCAAACCTACTGATTTCTAGCAAACAAAAAGCATGATGGCTCCACTTATATTGTTTCTAGACCAGCTTCTAATCCTTCGAACGAGAATTCATTACAATTTAAGAAAACCCCTCTGGAATCAATACGAGTTAAAGTAAGTTGAATAGAGGCGAGGGAAGCTCGGTGGAGCTTTGATACCCAAGGCCTCACCGGTATTACAAGGCGGCGCAGTCACGCATTCAACTTACAGAAACCGTCAAGGACTTCGAAGTATGCTTAAAAGAGTAACCAATATTTTTCGAATGACTTTCCTGTTAAGCTCGTTACCCTATCGGTCTCGTTCTAGTCAAAATTTTAGACTTAGGTTCGCGTTTGGTGTCGTTTTCCTAAAGGCAAGAAGAGAACGGTGATGAAATCCGAACCCTTATCTTGTATGGCCAGTCCTTGCCCTTTACTAGGAAATTAAAGCAGTCGTTTTCAAGTCCTCAACATATATGCATACGAAGGAAGACATTAACTCGCTGACAGGGGATTCGCGAGTGTTTCGACAACTTACCTCTCGTATCAGACGGGGGATGAACCTTTGTAGTCGACTCGGGCCACGACTCCTATGTCATGTACGAACCCGAGGAGCCGAGGTGATATCGTAATCACCGTCCTTCTCTGCAAACAGTTTATATTTAAACTAACCTTCCGTAGGGTTTAAAAAATAATGTCCCAAAATTTAAAGTCCAAAGTCCAAAAATATAAAGTGCAAAAGAAAAAGAAAGTCTAAAAAAATAAAAATCTACAAAAATAAAAATGTCTCTCTTTTATTTTTTTCTCTCTTTTTTTTTTATAAAATAAAAGAAATCTTCTTCTTTCGCTCCTTTCGCTTTGCCTTTCACTCGAAGTCTTTAAGTATTCACCAAAAGCTTTGGAAAAATTTTCTTTCGCTCCAAATTCCGAATTCTGTAAGAAAAAGATAAAAACCCAAAAACATAAAGAAGAACAGATAAAATAAAAACTTAAAAAAAAAAATCTAAAAACTCTAGCCTAAAGACAAGTCCGCGTCGGCGGCGCCAAAAATTTGATGTGTTTTCAATGTTATTGTAGTAATATGATTCGTTCAAGACTTGTGAAAGCGGATTTTTAGATTTTTTTTAATAAATAAAAATAGCGAACTAAATTAAAAAGATGTTGTGAAAATTATGGAGAGAATAGGGCTAGGATTCCACCATTGGTTGATATTAGTGATTTAATAAAACAATAATTATGCAACTCAACATTCAAATTGATTCTAATAGTATTGCCTAGACATGTAGATTTCCAAAAGAAAAGATCTTAATCCACGCATAGAATATCAAAACCCTAAAGCAAGCATATTTTATCAAGAGAAAATACACCTAACTAATCAAAATCATATAAACAATTTTTAGTTCAATGCAAAAATCATAATAGAGTTGTTGTAATTAATTAATATAAATATATCACTTCTACCGAAACAACGGCTTCCTCCATAGCCCCAAGGATTGGGTTTAGCTCATCATGATGTTGGAAACACGCTCAAAAGTTGATTTCATTGCTCAAAGTAGGTGTACAAATGATGAAATGGATAAAATGATGAAAATCGCGTGTTTGCAACGTTTATAATTATTGCAAAACACTGTTACAAAGAACGATAAAAAAGAACTGATGTTGTTGTATCTCTGCGACCCTCGTGTGGCTGTCGTTGTCACTGTTGATAAACGACTGCCTCTGGTGGTCTTTTGTTCTTCGTGTTCTTGGTGTAGCAGCAGAAACAGAGTTCTGAAAACTCTTGATTCACGCCTCCTGAGCTCTCCTTTCGACCCCAAACTCTCCGTCGTCCTTTCTCTATGATCCCAGCAATCTATTTATACTCCTCAACCTCATTTAATCACGCCATAATTCTCAATATTCTTCATTGAACTCGGGCAGTAAAGAAAATATTCTGGAAATATTTTCTTCCCTGATTTAGCTTCTCACGCGTTTCTACATCTGCAAAATCTCCTTATTTATCTTTGTCAAGGTCCAAAGTGTTGCTTGAGTCATCAAACATGAGCAGAACACGTTTAAATTCTCCAAAACTCATGCAATCCCGTGAATTGTTCCTCTCATGCACGTGCTGCCATGTTTTCTTCTCACGGATTTTTCAGCCAAATTTGATCGAAACAAACACCCATACCATCTCTGTTAGGACATATCACAACTACCCATGAAGTTTCAGCGATTGAATCGCACAAAAACTCCTCCAAAATCCGATCGAAAAGTCTGCCAGTGAAGTGAATATTTTTCCCGCCATTTTTTATTTTTGAAATGTTGAAGATGAAGTGCCCCTATCCTTTTCTAGGGTGCGAATAGTAGATGGGTGCCAAGGACAAATTTGGGTTCTGAGGTTGAATTTGGGCTACGCATAACCTTGGGTGTCCCTTAGCCAAATATGAGGTCCGTATAGCAAATGTCCTCCAGGGGTCCAAATAGCACTTTTTGAGCAACTTTTTCCACACAAGTGTATTTCTTCAAAAACACCTACACAAACATAAAAACACCATAATAAGTACAAAATCAAGCACTAGAAATAGAGACACTGAGGACAATTGAGACACAAAAATGTGTCTATCATGTAACAAGCTAAGTTTTCGATCTAATGATTGAGAAATATTATCTTGAATCTAAATCAGGTTTTCATATAACGGTGAATATTGAATGCTTTGTTACTAAGCTAACATTGATTGCAAACCCTGATTTGAAAGACTATATAAAGGAGACATCTAGTATTGTGCAAAACTAATCCCCACACCTTATGTGTGATACTAGTTTGCGTGCTAGAGTCGATTCTCCTTTAACATTTGGTTTTCTTCTTCTAAAACCAGGTCAACGACTTAAAGACTTCACTAGGATTGTGAAGCCAGACCGATACTACTTTTATCTTAGTTGTGTGATCTGATCTTGCATCTTTTATCGTACGAGTACAATCAGATTGATTTTCTTGAGATTGATATCTCCGATAGGCAAGATATAAAAAGTAATCACAAACATCTTCGTCTCATCGTTTGTGATTCCGCAATATCTTGTTTCGCTACTATACGATTAAGATTGTTGTGAGGTGATTGATAACTCTAGGCTGTTCGTCGGGAATATAATACCGGATTATCAATTGTTCCTGTTCATCTTTATTTTTATCAAAAGACGGAACAAAACCTTTAGGGTTTATCTGTGGGAGACAGATTGATCCTTTGATAGACTTGTCTGTGTGAGACAAATTTGTTTATTGTCAAAGCCTGCGATTTTGGATCGTAGCAACTCTTAATTATGGGTGAGATCATCTAAGGGAATCAAGTGCGCAGTATCCTGCTGGGATCATAGGCGTAGGAGAATAACTGTACCTTGGATCAGTGGGAGATTGATTGGGATTCAACTACAGTCCAGTCTGAAGTTAGTTTGGAGTAGGCTAGTGTCTGTAGCGGCTTAATACAGTGTGTGTTCAATCTGGACTAGGTCCCAGGGTTTTTATGCATTTGCAGTTTCCTCGTTAACAAAATTTCTGGTGTCTGTGTTATTTCAATTTTCGCATTATATTATTTTATCTTTATAATTGAAATAATACAGGTTGTGCGTTAGATCATCAATTAGAGTAATCCAACCTTGGTTGTTGATTGTCATTGATTGATCCTTGGATATTGGTATTTGGAACCATCCAAGTTATTCCTTGTGTTTGATTAAAGACTCATTGATTTCTATTAGTTTGAGTATATCAAAACAAGAGAGAGATATTAACTCCTCGATATACTTTAGTCTAGATTGAGTCTGACCGTCTAGTTGATTCTCTATCAAAGTATATTGGAGTAAGTCCATACAGATTGCTAAGCGAAATATTGGGTGGTGTTGTTAGAACCCTGCTTTTTCAATCACAATCGACGTTCTGGCAAAAAGTTTTTGAAATGTTCGCTGCTGAAACGATGAACATTCATAGGCGTGATTGTCACGGATTGGCGCATCGTTTTAGTGTAATTAGTTTTAATGTATCGGAGTTCATCTCTCAACTAATGGAAAATCACAAAAATAAGCTCAACGGTGAAGCCTAACATGAAGTGGAACCCAGAACTCTAGCGACGTGGCCAGCATCTCATTGCGGTCGTCCTTTCGACTTCCATGCTTGTTTCAACATTCTTAGGGTTCTCAACAAATACAATCCTTACATCGCCCTAGGAATTCCACCACCCGCCGAGAATTGACGCCTATGTAGTAGTTGTTTTAATCTAATGTTTTTCTTTTGTTCTCATGTATGATGTGGTTGTTCAATGCAGTATGTTTTTATTTATGAAATTGATGGTGCAATGTTTAATCGAGGAAAAATTTAAATTACTTGATATTGATGGTTTTAGATAATCGTAATAACACAAAATAAACACCAAATTAAATAACATAATACCATAGTGAATCGATTTGTCCTACAACTTAAATCTTCCCACTCCACAAAAAACACCTGGGACATTCCCAGAAATGCCTTCCATATGTGTCTTCTTTAGAAGAAGTTCGCAAATGCATAAAAGTCCTGCAGCCGGGATTTGAGCATGAACTGATTCCCTGTGGACAATGTTTGTATTCGTGATCTCCATATCCACAATGCTTGCAGTGCAATAACTCCTTCTTCAATTTGGCTTTAAGTTTGAAGTTTTTGCAGAGTGTTGCAATCTTCTTCTTCTTCTTTTTTAATCTTCATAGCATCATCTAGCAAATGTGGTTCCTCTGGACAATTGGTATCTTGACATTGGAAATACCTGAGCTTTTCCGGTTGTGATCCAATCACCATTCAGATGCGTGAACAACCTTCCCGCGGACACTTTGAATACATCCAAGGACATTGCATAAGACTGTGGTTATCCATGAAAAATAATGGATAAAGCTCTTTTGCGTCGACACATAATATTTTCTTCGCTTTGCCTTTAGAAAACATGGTGGATGATGAGAAATAAATCGGTTGGTTTGGTTTAGAATAAAATCTAGTGATGTATTTATAATAGAAAATAGGCGTTAGTAATTCAAACGGGCGCTCAAAGGAAAGTCGCGGGTGGTTTTACTACAAACGCCAACGGCTAAATTTCCAACGGTTCACTTTTCTTTCTCGACTTATAAATTTCATTCCTCCCATCTCCAAAATCACATCTTCTTCTTGTTCTTCTTCTTTTTTGCTAAATCTCTCCCCCTTTGCAGAAATGTCTGTTAGAAATCGTGGTCCCAAGTTTACTCAAGAAGAGGATATAACTCTATGCAAAACATATTTCTTTCATAGGGTAATCACTGGTGTTGTTATTTCTCATGACGGTTCTTTTTGGAAGAACGTTTTTCAATGTTCGTCTCACTTACGGGAAACCCAGGAAACCGAGATGCTCGTCGATTGCGTGCTCGTTTTCAATCTATTAAGCTTGTTGCCCAGCCATTTGTTGTCCTGGTAATGGAAATTGATCGAGAAAAGTTCAGCGGTGTAACTGAAGATGAAGTGATCCAGACAGCTCTTGATAATTGGGAGGAAGCTCACAGTAAACCTTTTTGTTACGAAGCGTGTTTCAGAATTCTAAAAGATGGTCCATCTCAAGCACATCGTTACTGCACTCGAATGTCGCTGCCGGAATTTACAATGGAAGAAGATTTTGCTCTTGTTCGATGTTGGTTACATCATATGGTGAGACCAATGAACAATGACAATTTCTGGGAAAGAGTATTGGGACATTTTGTAGCATCGCGGAACGAAGCCATAAGAAACAGTAAGAGCCAAGAATTAAGAATTGCATTCATCACTAATGAAGTCAAACATTATACAGAAGTACCGTGGATGGTTCATCGTAGCAAATCCTGGATTATCCAACGAAGAATTGGTGAGTATCTTACCTTTGTCCTCCTGGACTCAACTGCATCATAAAAATATCTGAATTTGTTATTTATCTATTTTACAGAAAACCATCGCTCAGACCAAGTTTACTGAAGAAAGCGGGAGAGAGTTTAAGTATTTTGAATGCTATGAACTTTACAGAGAGAATGTCGCTGGATTTGATGTAGTTTGATGTTTTTGTTATGGGTTATTAAAATGTAGTTTGATGTTATTTGCAAGTTTAAATTGTAATTAATTTCACTTAATCTGAAGTGGAAAGCTAATTTAAAATATAAACATTTTCATTCATTGATATTACTACCAGTTCTTTTACAAGATATAAACTTAGACAATAATAAAAACTTCAATAAAAATCAAGTACAAGTTTTGGCCTCCTGTTTATCTTCATTTGACGTATTTTCCATTCAACGCGCTCTTTGACAGTTTCACCTTTGTTTTTGAATTTTTTGTTGTTAACTTTCAAAACTGGAGCTCTTTTTTGCCTTTTAGCGGAACATTTTCTTGGAGCAACTTATAAAACTTGCACTTCCCTTTTACAATTTTCAATCTTTTTAAAACTCCCACATATCTTAGAAACAGCATCTTCAAGTTTTGCATCGCAAAAAAGTGTGATCGCCTTTTCAGCCATTTTAGAAGAGAAAATTCAAGTGAATTTTGGTGTGAGTGAATTGTTTGAAGATAGTGGTAATTTATAGAGGTAAAAAGTGAATTTCGAATTTTAAAAAACTACCCGTTGGCGTTTGTAGCAAAAACGCCAGCGTTTGTCTTTCCGACGCCAGCGATGGATCTACTGACGCCAGCGTTGTAACCTGGAACGCGCGTCTATTGGTCTAACGCCTAATGCTTTACCATAATGGAAAACTTAGTTTGACAATCCACCTGGCTGAACAAAAGAATGGGTTTGTTCATTCTCATAGGAATTGCTCTTATATTTTTGGGAAACTCCTTTTGAGATCACCATATATTTATACCGAGTTTGAGTTTTCTCATTCAAGTGTCTTTTGCAATTAAGCATGTCTCCCATGTTCCGTTCTTTCTTAGAAAACATGAAAGAAGCCCATGTTAAGAATTGCAGCGGTATTTGGTCAAAAGGGAAGACGAAAAGAACTCTGGTTGAAAATGTATCCTAATGTGAATTGTTATTTTGCCTATGATCATCAAGATGTAGAACAAGAGGAAATGATTTCTGCTAATTTATTCATGATTTTCTTAAAAAATTTGAGGAGGCAAAGATTCAACTTGCAAAGGCGTCGACACCAGTAATTTCTATTGCTTCTTTGGGTACTAATTGAGGCATGCATTTTTCTGTGAAATGGTAATATCCTCAACACCAGTAATTTATATTGCTTCTTTGGGTACTAATTGACACGTGCACTTTTCTGTGAAATGGTAATATCCTGAAGTACTTGCATACGATTATATTCTATTGCGCCTCATCTTTCAAACTTAGCTCATGAACAAAAGAAATGCAAGTCTAAAAAGTTGGAATGGAGGTAATGGAACATTAACAAACAAAGCAAATCTGATTTCAGCTACTGCAAAATTCATAAAATCTCTAAATAACAACACATCAAATATCTCCAATTCCGAGTACTGATGGATATATGGGAAAAGGGTGTTTAACATACTCTCAACATCTATTTTGTTCCAGCAAAAAAGAAAACAAACTGAGACCACAAAACCCTTCATAGTACGACTGTAATTTCGCTGTCCAATTAATTTGTTCAAGGAGCAGCAACTACAATACGTCCTGCAACTTGATCGAGATCCCTACGACCACTGGATGTAATAATCCTTCCTCTGCAACACAAGTTCATTAAGAATTTCAGCAACCATTACAGCAATACTGATACTAACTCTTACTACATCCAGATTCCTAATTGTATGTAAGTGCTAGTAGACCATACATAGGTCAGAACAAAGAACTATGCGAGAAAAGGGGACAAGCAACTCACCCCTTGGGGTCAAGGTCGACGATTTTCATGTCCTGCAGTTGTTGCAAAATATGGCGGGCAATTGAACCGCTGCTCTTGCAGAAATGTGGTGGTCGACTTCCGTTCCTCTTGCGCCCACCGTAGATTTTCTTGAAACAACCAACACCAAGTCCTTGCCTCAAGTAGATCTTCCTAGCCATGGAAGCTAAAACAAAGAAATCCAATTAAAAATCAACTTCAAAAAAATAGCAAAATGAATTACATTCAGAGACATTTGAATATTGCTTACCTGCTCTGATGTAGTACCAGTCAGCATCGTAAGGAGCAAGCTCCTTGAACTTTGCGGTCTTCACAATGTCTGTCCAGTGAGGAAGCTCCATCTATTCAAATGCAAAGGCACGGCATGAGAATCAGTATAAAAGAAAATGACCAAACTAATTCTAAGAATAAACATTCATCCATACTAAATTATATAAACCCTAATAGCAACCATAAGGAAGGGCCAATCAACCAAACATTTGTTTCCAAAATCCCTGATGCACAAGCATCTCACTTCATGACCATACCCTATACCAGAGTCAATTTGCATCTAATCACGGTGCGGCTTAAAACCCAACAAAGAAATCAAAGCAACATTATCATCATGTCATTTTAAACACTAAACTGACATATGCCCTTAAGTGGTCAAGCATATCTCGACATAGGTATACAAATAATATCTTCTCAGGAAGTAATCTCAAAAAATAAACTGAAGTCATAAGAACAAACCCTTTTTAGTTTAGAGTCTCAGATTCTGAATCTGTAAGGCTAAATATAAAATAAACATACAGATTTAACATATGATTTCAACTCAATAAACTAACAGTACAACGAATTGAACATGGACGACATCAAACCCAACACAAAAACATGAAATCACCAGAACAGACTAAACATGAGATTTGAATAACCCTAATAGACAAAAATCGAGAAGAAAAAAATGGGGAAGGTACCTTTCCAGATCGCTTGAGATGAGCTGAGTAATGCTTAACAAACTCATGAGGGGAAACATCCTTGACAGTTTTGGCGGTGGTCTCCATTGTAGCTCTGCTTAGTTAGGGTTTACAATGACGGACCTTCTTCAAAGAGTTTTGAGCTCTGCCTCGAAATCACTCTTTAAAGGATTAGGGTTTTTCCATTTAACAAAATATTATATATAGATAGCCTTCTTGTAAAAATTACGCTATTACCCTTCATGTGGAAATGCTTTTACCGATTCGCATTTAGGCTTGGCTTCGAAATCGTTTCTTTGATTATGGGCCTATTCGTATTGGACTTTTTCTTTTCAACTGGATAAGACACTGTGTGCCGGGGGACCAGAAACAAACGGACCATCATTTGGGGCATACAAAATTTTTTTGGGGCATATTGAATAAGAAAAAAATAGGATTGGAAATAGTGTTTCTAGGTATCCCTTATCCAACCTATTTTCATAAATGCTAAAATACCCCTGAATGATTAGTGTTTAATTAATGTTAATTTAATTGATTAGTGTTTAATTAATGTTAATTTAATTGATTAGTTGTTAATGATTGTAGTTGGGATTAGAGTTTAATTTAGGATAATAATTTTCTTTTTAAATAGATTGAGTGAGTAGAAAAAAGAAGAAGAAGAAGAAGAGGTGAAGGAAGTAGAAAAAAAAAACATTTTTCTTCTTTGAGATTTTCGTGATTGTTGATAGATGTGTGATCCAAATTCGAGTGAGGAAGGTGAATCTTCATCACGTAAACCTAAGAAAATACATATCAATTACGAGAGATCCGGAGATGGCTTATTTGTTGGATTATGAAAATGATTTTACCCAAACTCAATCTCAAACTCAACTTTTTTCTTAAGCTCAAGATGATGACTTTTTGGAGCCAAATCCCGAAGATGAGTACATGGATGAGGAATGCAATGCTAATAATACATAGGTATGGTTGTAGACGTTGTTTAATGTCCGTTTTGTAGCTTGAATTCACCAAAATTTTTGATTTTTGTATGTAATTCGGCGCAACATAGTTAGGTTCGACAGATAATTTGTATCATCCTCTTGTTCTACAGGCGAACATTCACCCGTGTCATTTCGCCTTTTACCTGCATGCAAGTTTTTGGTGCCACCACCTTGAGTATTGGGAGTTTTTGAATTAGAAGGAGTCACTTCCATTGTTCTCCTTTTAAGCTTCTCTTTGAATTTTCCCGGATGGGTGCTAAAACAAATGATACACCTTAATTAATTTTCCAAAATAAATAAATATGACTCTACTAAACAATATGATAAGTCACCTATAAATTGACAAGTTTATAGGAAGCTATTAGCCATACACAGAGTAAAGATCGACACATTCAATATTTGTCAAAATAAGCCGAACAGTGTAAGATGGATTATTCAAGTTCGGCCGATTATCACAAAAACTATTTATAAGATGAACATGTAGGTTAGGTTGATTCGATATTGTTTGAGGGTGAAAACGGTTTCTGCTGATTTTGGTAATTTCGTGTGTGTGGGTGAGAAACGAGCCTAAACCCTAAACAATGTATTGCAAGGGAGTACTTTGATTCGAGAGATCAATCTGTACAAATCTGGCCTAAACCAAGAAATGGTCGTTCCAGACTTGCTTCGGTCACAAAGTGAAGGAGAAGAGTTGGTCTTAGGGAGGGAAGCGAAGAGAGTGTTGAGACCAGAATAGTTGATTCTGGAAGAGTAGTTGTTTGACGATTTGTATCAGAAAGTGAAACGCTAGCAGATTGGAAAGCTAACAAGTGGTTTCTGAGTGTTGTATGCCACTGACCAAAACTTGTTTTTTGGTGGAAATAGGTGAGACCTATTTATGCAAGTCGCAATAAAATGTACCCTGGTCTCGTAAGAAGTGGAAACGGTTGAGTAAATGGAAGAAAGCAGTAACGGGTAACGCCTGGAATTGATGTTTCCATAATGAAGGAAATGTTTCACCATTATTTCCTGTATTTACTAACCGCCTCACTCTTATGACACTTTCTTGTAACGGGCGTAGTGTACGCCGCACGCTGTAAACCGCCAGACCAATAACCTGATGAGCATCCCCCAGTTTGTGACATGTTTTGATGTCTCGAGTGATTTTGTGGAAAACGTGTAGCATGTTGCTATTGTTTGGAAAGTTAAGGTTTAGAGGCTTGCCGGTTCGATGGTGACTTTCGACGGCCGAGATTTCGCATCTTGAGAGGAAGGTTAGCTGTTGATCGTGGTTACCTTCTGTTGGTAGACATTAGCGTGGCCACGGTGCTGGCATGGCTTGCGCATGCTCTTAGCGTGGCTAATTAGGGTTTGGTGCCGTGTCCAAAGAATTGGCATAGCTAAGTATGTGTCGTGGCCAAAGAGTTGGAAGCGTAGCCAAAGGTTGCCACAAGTCGTTTGGTGGCAAGTTTGTACGGCTAAGATCTGCATATCAGGAGGAAGGATAGTCGTTGATTGTTGCAACCTTCCGTTTGGCATCCAGCGACATGGAGGCATGGCCGGCATGGCTTTGGCGTGGACAAATTAGGGCTTTGGCATCGTGGCCAAGAGTTGGCACCAGAGCCAAGAGATTTCCACAAGTCGTTTGGCGGCAAGTTTGTACGGCTGAGATTTGCATCTCAAGAGGAAGGACAACCGTTGATTGTTGCAACCTTCCGTTTGGCAGCCAGCGGCATGAAGGCATGGCTGGCATGGCTTTGGCGTGGCCAAATTAAAGCTTTGGCATCGTGGCCAAATTAGGGTTTTGGCACCATAGACAAGAGATTTCCACAAGTCGTTTGGTGGCAAGTTTGTACAGCTGAGGTCTGCATCTCAGGAGGAAGGACAGCCGTTGATTGTTGCAACCTTTTTATTTTGGAAGCCAGTGGCATGGAGGCATGGCTGACATGGCTTTGGCGTGGACAAATTAGGGCTTTGGCACCGTGGCCAAATTAGGGTTTTGGCACCGTGGCCAAGAGTTGGCACCATAGCCAAGAGATTGGCACATGTTGTTTGGTGGCAAGTTCGTACGGCTGAGATCTGCATCTCAGGAGGAAGGATAGCCGTTGATTGTACAAACCCTTCGTTTGGCAGCCAGCGGCATGGAGGCATGGCCAGCATGGCTTTGGCATGGTTTAGGAGCGGCCAAGCTAGGATTTGGCATAGTTTTATGCGCGGCCAAAATTAGGGTTTTGGCACAGTTTAGGCGCAGCCAAAATTAGGGCTTTGCAATGGGCCAAAAGTTACCACGCGTTTGGTGGAGAACTTGGACGGCTGAGATTTGCATCTCAGAAGGAAGGGTGGTCGTTGATTGTTGCAACCCTTCGTTTGGCAGCCAGTAGCATGGCCGACATGGCTTTGGAATGGTTTAGGCGCGTCCAAAATTAGGGCTTGGCATTAGGACAAACGTTGCCACGCGTTTGGTGGCGAACTTGGACGGCTGAGATCTGCATCTCAGGAGGAAGGGTGGCCGTTGATTGTTGCAACCCTTTGTTTGGCAGCCAGCGGCATGGAGGCATGTCTGGCATGGCTTTGGCATGGTTTAGGCGTGACCAAGCCAATATTTTGGCATATTTTTAGGCGCGGCCAAAATTAGGGTTTTGGCATAGTTTAGGCGCGGCCAAAATTAGGGCTTGGCATTGGGCCAAAAGTTGCCACGTGTTTGGTGGCGAACTTGGACTGCTGAGATCTGCATCTCAGGAGGAAGGGTGGCCATTGATTGTTTCAACCCTTCGTTTGGCAGCCAGCGGCATGGCCGGCATGGCTTTGGCATGGTTTAGGCATGGCCAAGCTAGGATTTTGGCATAGTTTTAGGCGCAGCCAAAATTAGGGTTTTGGCATAGTTTAGGCGCGGCCAAAATTAGGGCTTGGTATTGGGCCAAAAGGTTCCACGCGTTTGGTGGCGAACTTGGACGGCTGAGATTTGCATCTCAGAAGGAAGGGTGGTCATTGATTGTTGCAACCCTTCGTTTGGAAGCCAGTGGCATGGAGGCATGGCCGGCATGGTTTAGGCGCGGCCAAGCTAGGATTTTGGCATAGTTTTAGGCGCGGCCAAAATTAGGGTTTGGCATAGTTTAGGCGCGGCCAAAATTAGGGCTTGGCATTGGGCCAAAAGGTTCCACGCGTTTGGTAGCAAACTTGGACGGCTGAGATTTACATCTCAGAAGGAAGGGTGGTCGTTGATTGTTGCAACCCTTCGTTTGGCAGCCAGCGACATGGAGGCATGGCTGGCATGGCTTTGGCATGGTTTAGGCGCGGCCAAGCTAGGATTTTGGCATAGTTTTAGGCGCGACCAAAATTAGGGTTTTGGCATAGTTTAGGCGCGGCCAAAATTAGGGCTTGGCATTGGGCCAAAAGTTGCCACGCATTTGGTGGCGAACTTGGACGGCTGAAATTTGCATCTCAGAAGGAAGGGTGGTCGTTGATTGTTGCAACCATTCGTTTGGCAGCCAGCGGCATAAAGGCATGGCCTGCATGGCTTTGGCATGGTCTAGGCGCCGCCAAGTTAGGATTTTGTCATATTTTTAAGCGCGGCCAAAATTAGGGTTTTGGCATAGTTTAGGCGCGGCCAAAATTAGGGCTTGGCATTGGGCCAAAAAATGCCACGCGTTTGGTGGCGAACTTGGACGGCTGAGATCTGCATCTCAGTAGGAAGGGTGGCTATTGATTTTTGCAACCCTTCGTTTGGCAACCAGCGGCATAGAGGCATGGCCGTCATGGCTTTGACATGGTTTAGGCGCGGCCAAGCTAGGATTTTGGCATAGTTTTAGGCGCGTCCAAAATTAGGGTTTTGGCATAGTTTAGACGCGGCCAAAATTAGGGCTTGGCATTGGGCCAAAAGTCGCCACGCGTTTGGTGGCGAACTTGGACGGCAGAGATTTGCATCTCAGAAGGAAGGGTGGTCGTTGATTGTTGCAACCCTTTGTTTGGCAGCCAGCGGCATGGCTTTGGCATGGCTTAGGCGCGGCCAAGCTAGGATTTTGGCATAGTTTTAGGCACAGCCAAAATTAGGGTTTTGTCATAGTTTAGGCGCGGCCAAAATTAGGGCTTGGCATTGGGCCAAAAGGTTCCACGCGTTTGGTGGCGAACTTGGACGGCTGAGATTTGCGTCTCAGAAGGAAGGGTGGTTGTTGATTGTTGCAACCCTTCGTTTGGCAGCCAGTGACATGGAGGCATGGCCGGCATGGCTTTGGCATGGTTTAGGCGCGGCCAAGCTAGGATTTTGCGTAGTTTTAGGCGCGGCCTAAATTAGGGTTTTGGCATAGTTTAGGTGCGACCAAAATTAGGGCTTGGCGTTGATCCAAAAGTTGCCACGCGTTTGGTGGCGAACTTGGACGGCTGAGATTTGCATCTCAGAAGGAAGGGTGGTCGTTGATTGTTACAACCCTTCGTATGGAAGCCATCGGCATGGAGGCATGGCCGGCATGGCTTTGGGATGGTTTAGGCGCGACCAAGCTATGATTTTGGCAAAGTTTTAGGCGCGGCAAAGTTAGGGTTTTGGCATAGTTTAGGCGCGGCCAAAATTAGGGCTTGGCATTGAGCCAAAATGTTCCAGGTGTTTGGTGGCGAACTTGGACGGCTGAGATTTTCATCTCAGAAGGAAGGGTGGCCATTGATTGTTGCAACCCTTCGTTTGGCAGCCAGCGACATGGAGGCATGGCCGGCATGGCTTTGGCATGGTTTAGGCGCGACCAATCTAGGATTTTTGCATAGTTTTAGGCGCGGCCAAAATTAGGGTTTTGACATAGTTTAGGTGCGGCCAAAATTAGGGCTTGGTGTTGGGCCAAAAGTTGCCACGCGTTTGGTGGAGAACTTGGACGACTGAGATTTGCATCTCAGAAGGAAGGGTGGTCGTTGATTGTTGCAACCCTTTGTTTGGTACCCGGCGGCATGGAGGCATGGCCGGCATGGTTTAGGCGCGGCCAAGCTAGGATTTTGGTATTGTTAGGGTTTCGGCATAGTTTAGGCGCGGCCAAAATTAGGGTTTGGCATTGGGCCAAAAGGTTCCACGCGTTTGGTGGCGAACTTGGACGGCTGAGATTTGCATCTCAGAAGGAAGGGTGGTCGTTGATTGTTGCAACCCTTCGTTTGGCAGCCAGCGGCATGGAGGCATGGCCGGAATGGCTTTGGTGTGGAGGTGTGGGTGGCATGGTTGGTATGCCTTTGGCGAGGAGATATGGCTGGCATGGCATGCCATTGGCACAGTGGAGCGACTGCCATGGTTGGCATGCCTTTGGCGCCGAGATGTGGCTGGCATGGCATGCCATTGGCACGGTGGTGCAGTGGCATGGTTGGCATGCCTTTGGCGCGGAGATGTGGCTTGCATGGCATGCCATTGACACGGTGGTGCGGCTGGCATGGTTGGCATGCCTTTGGCGCGGAGATGTGGCTGGCATGGCATGCCATTGGTACGGTGGTGCGGCTGGCATGGTTGGCATGCCTTTGGCGCGGATATGTGGCTGGAATGGCATGCCATTGGCACGGTGGTGCGGCTGTCATGGTGGGCATGCCTTTGGCGCGGAGATGTGGCTGGCATGGCATGCCATTGGCACGGTGGTGCGACTGACATGGTCGGCATGCCTTTGGCGCGGAGATGTGGTTGGCATGGCATGTCATTGGCACGGTGGTGCGGCTGGCATGGCATGCCATTGGAATGGTGTTGCGGATGGCATGGTTGGCATGCCTTTGGCGCGGAGGTATGGATGGTATGGCATGCCATTGGCACTATGGTGCGTCTGGCATGGTTGGTATGCCTTTGGCGCAGAGGTGTGGCTGGCATGGCATGCCATTGGCTCTATGATGCGGCTGGCATGGTTGGTATGCCTTTGGCGCGGAGATGTGGATGGCATGGCATGCCATTGGCACAGTGGTGCGGCTGGCATGGTTGGGATGCCTTTGGCGCGGAGATGTGGCTGGCATGGCATGCCATTGGCACAGTGATGCGGCTGACATGGTTGGCATGCCTTTGGCGCGGAAATGTGGCTGGCATCGCATGCCATTGGCACAGTGGTGCGACTGTCATGGTTGGCATGCCTTTGGCGCGGAGATGTGGTTGGCATGGTATGCCATTGGCACGGTGGTGCGGCTGGCATGGTTGGCATGCCTTTGGCGCGGAGATATGGCTATTAGGGTTTAGCGTGTCGAAACCCTAATTTAAACTATGTGGCACGCGTGATTGGCACGTTTGGCTAGCATGCGCGGCTGGCATGTGTAGAGATGATGCCAGTCAGTACCGAGGGCTCTGCCGTGGAGCATGGCATTTACATAAAAAAAAGGTACCCCGGTAATTTTATGCAGACATGTTGAATGGTTTAATAAATATGCTAGTGGAGACATTATTACTCAAGTGTGACGTCACTGTTTGACTAAGGTTTTACGATTTTAACCCTAAACTAAAAACCACCATCAACAGATATTCAAAACACAACATGTTTTTCAGCCGAACTGTTCTTCGTCTGTAGAAAAAAAATAAGTTCGGCTGATGAATGTCAACCGAACACTACTCTGTAACTACCAAAATCGCAAGGAATCATCGATTACATGTCATGAAATCAATGAAATACGAAAAAAAACAAGTAATGGGTTTGTGGGAAATACCTTTCTATGTGCATTTTTATGGAATCGGGGTCTACGTATCGCTCTCCAACACCAATTAATCCACTGTCCTCTTCATCTCCATCTTTTCCAAAAATCCTAGATTGAGATGCTACAGAATCAACATCATGATTCGGTGTATTACCTCTAACACATCGCTTATAACGAGGTGCCATATATGGGTTTAATCAAGAGCTTAATCGAAAAATCAAATTTTGAGAATTTGGTAGTTGTTTTTGAAGAAGAAGAGGAGAAAAAGAGGGAGAGAGAAAGAGTTTTGGTTTTTAAAAGTTTAATTATTTTTTTATTAAGTAACGGTTAATTAATGGGTTAATTAGTAACGGTTAATTAGTGAGAGAATTTTAGGATTAGAAATTAATTTATTGGATGGGTAATAATATAATTTACACTATATAAGAGTATTATAGTAACTTAAGCATCACTAGAACACCCCTTATCATCTTGTATTGGATGGCATAATAAGTGTGTATGCCCCAAAATTTTCATGTATGCCCCAATGAGGGTTCAAACAAACACTTGAAAGGGTACTTTGATGGTCGGCTGCAGGATCATCCGGTAAGAGATACGATTGTATCTTCCAGGATAAAACAACCAATCATATATTGTCTCTAGAATTAGGTTTCATTTTCACAATTTAGTTTTTCAAAGTTTAGCTAATTGTAACATCATTTTGTCTAATCCAGTTGAACATGATATCTATGATACATTTAAGGTTAAGGTGGACGGATCTTTTGATTATCTCACTGATTTTGTTGGCAGGGGTACGGTGTTTTACTCTGTTACAGGTACCTGTGATGGAGTCAGAATAATCTATGCAGACGGGATGATTGATCCTGGGGAGTACATGGTTGTTTTGGAAGCTTTAAGCCAGGTCAAAGAATGAAATATTCATAAAATTCATCCTATTGGTGATGCTGAAGTAGTGGAGCAGTTTATTAACAGTGACGTTAATCATGTCAGATGTGAGACTAATCATCTTATCAGAAACATTAAGTCTTAAATTTCTTCTTTCATTGTTTGCAATATTTCTCATGTAAATAAAGATATGAATAATATAGCAGATGTTATTTTAAAGAGAGTAAGGAGAGACAAATTCAATAAAGGAGTGCATTGAATATACTTCATGGGTTATGTCTCCATTAAACTTGCTCCATGAGCCTGGACCTACTTGATTATCCAATAAAATTCTCCTTTCTTTTTTGATTTTATGGGATTTAAGGCCCAGAAAAATTATTTTTCTTATAAACAAAATAAAATTACAGCTCAGAAAGACCATCTTTTGGTACTAAATTGGTCGGAATCCTAACAACAAGCTGAGTTCCAACACCTTTTTGAATGACTAGACCTAACTTATGAAAAAGAAATTCTCCGACTCGAATATTAGCATCATGGCTAGCAATAAAATTGCGAAGCGCTTCAGAAAGTCCATGGTGTCATCATCCAACTCTCCTAAAGTGGTAAAAGCAAGTGTCTCAAAATCATAACTGTGAGACGTGCACTTCTCTAAATATTTAGCATTCTTGCGAGTAACATCATTCTTAATGGCGAGACTCGAGGTAAATGTACGAACTCCACCACCAGTAAAAAGCGAAACACCAGTCACATCAAAGCACGCGTCACGTCCATTATCCCAATTATGCACAAGTATATCAGCCGGTCTGAGAGCAGTACCATTATTCGCAAGAAGACCCAAGTCAACCTCCTTCCTAGCCGGCACACCCACACGGTAACACATGTCTCCAATAGTATCTCGCACCAAATCATGTCTAAACTTAAGCCCAATTTCATTCGCACAATGCAAGGCATATGATCTCCTTTTATCTATTTTTTTTTTGCAAACTCGTGTTTGTGGAATCTTTTCCAGAGGAAGAGCAAAAAGTGATTTTAGGAGAATGAAATCATAGTTGACCATTTAATTAAGGTGATAAATCCATTTCACTCGGGTTCAAATATGTTTGTTGATACACTCTAGGTCAATTAAAACTCAAACACACTTGTTAACCTTAATCCAAACCGGACTAATCTAATACAAAAATATCACACAGTCGTATTTCTAGAGAAAAACAATTGGACGATGTTCAAATTTTCAAAGTTTTTGCCTTAATTTGAAGAACCAAAAGACAATGTTCAAGGTTTCTGGACTAACACAAAACAAAACTAATTTTCAAACATAAAAAAACTCTTTGAAGGATGGTGGTTCTTTGAGGAGGTTTTTGATATTTTTTCATTTGAGAATAAGAATGTTTTTTCTTTGCTTCGTTGGAAGATGTCAAGAGAGTAATTGTTGTTAAACTTAGCTCTCAGATTTTGTTTTCATTTCATTTCAATATTCTTGTGATAGAGAAAGTAGAGAAGATAAAATATTTACACAACTCTCTTAACTGACTCGACCTAGCGACTCTAGACGGTTACCAACGTACACAATAACTAACATTTGTCAGTTATCTACACAAACACATGAAACAAGCACAAGTCTATTATCTAACACCCCCGGCAAGTCCAGTGTTGATGAAGGAGAAAATACATTGAGATCGGATATGAGAATGGAAAAATGAGTATAGGACAACCCTTTGAGGAAGATATCTGTAATTTGCTCCCCGAGTAGATAGAAATCGCACCTCCAAAGACTTAGCAACAACTTATTCGTAGTGAGAAGTTATCTCAATGTGCTTTGTCCTGTTATAAAAGATGTGATTGGTGTAAGATAGGTGGCACACATATTGTCGCACCACGAAATTAGATTTCTAGGTGAATACAACTGTAGTTCATCCATAAAATACTGAACCCAAACAAGTCTAAAAGTTGCATCAATCAAAAACTTGTACTCAACTTCTGTGCTGGATCTAAAGATAGTTTTTTATTTATAGAGCACCGGGAGATTTAGATAGCACCCATGTAGATAATCATCCCATTAATGGATCTCTTATCAATCATGTCACCTGCCCAATTTGCATCAGAATATGCATATAACTTCAAAGAGGCATATCTTTTGAATTGTAAACCATAGTGTTAGAGCATTGCTCGGTCGAACTCACAAGTGTTGCTATCTCAAGCTTGTTGTCAAATTTAGTTGTCAAAACTATATCTTGATTTCTAGTCTGTAATTAGTTAAGTCTCGGACTAGGATAGAAATATAGTTGAGAAACATTGGATCACGACAGTCGTCATTGTGTTATACCGTTTGAAGGCGAAGATCAACTGAAGCTTTTGGAGAACTTCATCAACAAAAGGTAAGTGAAGATTGAACCACCTATTTCTCAAGTTATATTCACTTTTTTTTTATCATTGAGACGATGTCGCATAACTAATCAGACTATTATGCATATACAAGAATTTCGAGTCAAGTTTATTAAAAAAGCGGGGGTCTAACAACCAGACCCAATATTTCGCTTAGCAATATGTATGGACTAACTCCAATATACTTTCAAGATAATCAACTAGATAATCAGACTTAATCTTAAGAAAAGTATATCAAAGAGTTATATCTCAATTTATCAATTCAATCTGCAATCAAACTAATAGGAATTTGCGAGCCCGAATGGATATAAGAAATAACTTGGACGGTATCAAAAGCCAATATCCAAATGTCAATCAATTTAATCAACAACCAAAGGTTGGATTCACAATTGATTGAACTTACACACAACCTGTGATATTTCAATTATATAAACAAATATAATGCGTAAAACAAATAACACAGACACCAAAAGTTTTGTTAACGAGGAAACCGCAAATGCAGAAAAACCACGAGACCTAGTCCAGATTTGAACACCACACGGTATAAAGCCGCTACAGAGTCTGGCCTACTCTAAGTTAACTTCGGACTGGAATGTAGTTGAGCCCTGACCAATCTCACATTGATCAAGGTACAATCACGTTCCTTACACCTCTAGAACCACGCCGGATTCTGCGCACTTGATTCCCTTAGACGATCTTACCCAAAACTAAGAGTTACTACGACCCAAAGTCGAAGATTTGATAAACCAATATGTCTCACACAGAAAAGTCTATTGAATAGATAAATATGTTTCCCACAAATAAACTTATGAGTTTTGTTCCGTCTTTTGATAAATCAAGGTGAACAGGAACCAATTGATATACCAGACTTATATTCCCGAAGAACAGATTAGAAATATCAATCACCTCACAATAATCTTAATCGTGTGATAGCGAGCTAAGATATTTTGGAATCACAAACGATGAGACGAAGATGTTGCGACTACTTTTTATCTTGCCTATCGGAGATTAAATATCGAGTAAATATTAGACAAGATAGTACTCAATCACGATAGAAAACAGCAAGATCAGAACACGCAACTACAAAGAAAAGTAGTTGGGGTCTTGCTTCAAAATCCCAATGAAGTCTTCAAGTCGTTAACCTACAAGGTTTTGGAAAAAACTTGAGGTTAAAGGAGAATCAACTCTAGTCGCAACTATAATCACACGGGAGGTGTCGGGATTAGGTTTCCTAGTTGTTAGGGTTCTCCTTTATATAGTCTTCAAATCAGGGTTTGCAATAAATGTTACCTTGGTAACAAAGCTTTCAATATTCACCGTTAGACGAAAACCTGATTAGACTCACGCTAATATTTTTCAAGCGTTAGATCGAACTTAGCTTGTTAAGCACAAATGAAAAGTGACTTCATTTAGATATGATTAACCGTACCTAAACGTGTACACCTTTGTTGGCTCAACAATAGTTAACCGAAGTTAGCCATATGAACACTTTCATATCAACCTTATTCATCTTAACCGTAACTAGTTCAAATGACTCAAATGAAACTAGTTCTAGAGTTGTTCAATTGTTTATATTCTCATAGAAGGTACAAGACACAGTTGAAGCAAAATCAATTTTAATTCACTCGAATCAAGTCATGAACATTGTATCCATGGTTTGCAAAAGATTGCATTCCTTATTATATAAATGTATTAGTTCATGAACAAATGGATTTTAGAACATTATCCACTCAAGTATGCAAACAGGTATGCATACCTTAGTGACCGGACTAAGTTTGGGTTCGCCAGTATGGAAACGGGAAACTCAACAGAAATTCCCGGACCTGAACCTCGCGTCAGTACGCGTACCGGTATGCGTACAAGGTTCTCGGACTTTCACTAAACCAACCAGTACGCATACATACCCTGGTTCCCGGACTTGGACTACATATGTGCAAGTACGCATACTATGCTTATAGACAATTGTTCTAAACTCTCATTTCAACCATTGAAACATTCTTGGAAGACGACAACAACTGTCTCACATAAAATATTAGCTTCAAAGCAATTTTCAAGTGATTGAATGATAAAAATGAAACATTCCGAGTCTACATCAAATGACTGTCTCACACAAATCATGTAAGATGTTACAAGGCGATTTTCACTTGATCATCTTTTGACTTTCGTCAAGAATATAAGATTAAATTGGTTAAAGAGAAAGCTAACCAACACATATTTTGAGAAATATGTAAGCGAGTTAAACTCAGCTCGAAATATCACATGTGCATAATTTAAGTCTATATAGCTAGCCAATATACTTGACAGAACACGGTTCCGTCTGATCAAAATGTCTAGTGCAGCTTCAATTGTATCTTGTATACTATGAGAATATAGACAATTGAACAACTCTAGAACTACGACTTTTGTCTCAAATAGGAGATAGAGTAGATAGAATTTTGAGTGATAGATGAGTTCAAGTCTACACATACCTTTTGTTGATGAAGTTCCACAAGATCCCCTTAGTAGTTCTTCGTCTTCAATCGATGAACGCTGTGAAGTCTAATGCTCAATTACACTTTCTATCCTGATCTGAGACTTAGCTATAAGTAGACTAGACATCAAGACTCATAGTTTTGGCAACTAAACTTGACAAACAAGCTTGATATATCAACGCTTGCGAGTTCGACCGAGCAGTTCTCTAACAATCTCCTCTTTTGTCAATTTTGGTGACAAAACTATCAATACATATGGATTACAAAATAAATAAACTTTGTAGCTGCTCATCCAAATGCTTGATTTCCTTGGTTCTTCAACATTACTCGAAATATTCGTCACTTCCAAGTACTCCAGTGATTCCGAACGTGTTCAACTCAGCATCATAGTTGTTGAAGATCCGTAGTTATAACAATGAGAAAACAGTTGCTCTCAATCATTGTTATACAGTGTCATAGTATCATTATACAGCATCAAAGTACAATTGTATCACAACTTTGACAACAATAATATGGTGATATGTATCACTCCCCCTTAGTCAATACTTCATCTCATATGAAAACCATTCCCCCTTACACAATGATCCGTAAAACATACGTATTTGTTGTGTGAACTACACATTAATTCTCCCCCTTTTTGTGAATATAAATTGGCAAAGGTACGAAAACTAGTGAGATCCTAATGAAATTTCTATAGAGACACTTCATGACCAAAAGAGAACTTATCAACTTTGTTTCGATGATTTCACATAGCCGAAACTAGTGTATTCATCAAGGAGATTATAAAAATACAAGAAAACTCCTACAATATTCCACAGCTGCACTCCCCACAAAGATTTTACAATTAAGCACAAGTTCAAATAAGAACTCTCCCTTATAAAATGTCATTCCCGAAAAACAACAAGAACGACCTTACTTTCACAAGAAAAGAAGGATTTCTTTGGACATTAACAAATCACATGAAACATGAATTTGTATCCAAAATACTCAATTAAATTAACCACAAGAGAACCCATGATTAATTTAATCGAAAATGTCCATATAAGAGAACTTATGGAGCCGCACGGTACTTACACAAAGATGTGGATCAGGGAAAGACCAATACTGCGGAATATTCAAAGACTCATTCTATTTTGCATCAATATGTGCATAGAGACATGTAATAGATTTAATCTTTGTAGACAAAAGTTCATCTTATCTTCATCAATATTTTCATAATAACATAATAGGCTTAACTTTTGTTGTCAAAAGTTCATTCTATCTTTTATCAAGAAAGACATATGATAGACTTAACTTTTGAGCAAATATGGGATAACCACAGTTCACAGACGCAAACATACATATCCCATAACAAGTTGCAATATATAAAACCATAAATATTAATACTGCAAAATCATCTTCCAAATAAACTTTAGAATTTAAATAAATAAATCTAAAAACATTGCAAGATAAAAATCGTTGGAAATAGCTACGTGTACTCACAATAATGTCTATTCCAAACCCTAGTTATCCTTCTTAAAACACAAGAATAAATTCTCATAAGAAGTTTTATAGACAAAAAGAAAAAAAAATAACTCCTGGGAAGAACGCAACCGAAAGTCATCAGACATGACCGGCAACCGGAGATCGAACATGAAAAAGTTCATCAGTTGCTTTCCTCAGTTTGTTTTTCAGAAATTCAAGATTCTTTGTTGCAATTCAAAGTTGTTCACGTACGACCTCAAAGTCTCAAAGAAGATTTCCTGCATGTTGAGAAGACATCTGAACTGGAAGTTTGTTTTCATGATCAACAACATGATAGCAAGTTATGAAACAGGGTTCTCGTAAAACTCAATAACCTTGCCTTGTTCAAATTTGTTTTCCTTTTTGCATCCATCCATTGTGTGCACCACAAAGAGTCAGAGAACTTTTGACGTTACGGAACATATATGTGTTCATGAGAAGAAAACCATGATACATATATATGAGTGCATGATAGGGAAACCCTAGGCTTACTCGTTTACGTTAGGTAAGGGCCGGGTGCACGTACGCTCATGGTTGCGAACCAGGTTTAAAACCAAGAGAGTGAAGGAGCCTAATTTAGAAGTAGTTTTTGAAAAAATCAAAGACAAATTCTTAACATGTTGTCAGACGATTTTAGCTCAATAGAACATAAGATAATTGTTGATGAACAACAACTCACCCGTCAATGAGAAGAAAACAATAGTTTTTCAAGGTAGGCAACAAAGAGACTATTCTCAAGAGTTACTGACCAACAACATTACACTATGTAATAATATACTGGAGAAGGGCTCAATAGTAAGATGATCATTTTAACTAAAAAAAAAACAAGAAAATATTACAACACATACTTTCTCAAGACAAAAGAACTTCTTGAGAATTATGAGCATCCTCACATAGTTTCAAAGAGGATACTCTTTTGGGCAGTCAAGTTGCATTTTAGTGAGCATATTGCTCATCAATAATATTGACATTTTCCCTTTTACTTTCTTGAAGATCTTCATAAGAAACGAAAGGGTTAGTCAAAAGAGAATTAACAATAAGAGGGCAACAGATACCTGAAAATGCCGCCTTCCTTGCCTTCTTAATGCTCCTTTTGAGTTTATTTATACTTGTCTTGAACTCCGAGATACGATTATCAATGTGAATGTAATCAGGAGTAGACAATTTAGATTCAAGACTTTCTTCCGTGGGAGACAAGGAGTTTGAACTCTTCTTCTTCTTCCTTCGATGACTTTTTCTCTTCATAGAGTAATTTGAAGAGTGAGTAGTCCATATGACATTCTTCCCTTTATAATTGTAAAAAGTGAAAAAGTGGGGGTCTAACAACCTCACCCAATATTTCTTTTAGCAATCTGTATGGACAAACTCTAATATACTTTCAAAAGAATCAACTAGACAGTCATATCAATCTTAAGAAAGTATATCAAGGAGTTATATCTCAATTTCTCGATTCAATACTTACTCAAGCAAATAGCAATCTGCGAGTCTAATTGAATACAAGAGAAATCACTTGAACGGTACCAAATCCCAATGTTCAAGGATCAATCAATTTCAATCAACAACCAAAGGTTGGATTTGTAAATTGACCGATTCAACGCACAACCTGTGATATTTCAATTATACAACAAAATATAATGCGGAAAAGAAATAACACGAATACCAGAAGTTTTGTTAACGAGGAAACCGCAAATGCAGAAAAACCCCGGGACCTAGTCCAGATTGAACACACAATGTATTAAGCCGCTACAGATACTAGCCTACTACAAACTAACTTCGGTCAAGACTATAGTTGAACCCCAATCAATCTCACACTGATCCAAGGTACAGTTATGCTCGTTACGTCTCTGATCCAAGCGGGATACTACGCACTTGATCGGACGGCCGACAACGGTGATTTCCGGCAAATTTTCCTGCTCTCTTCTGCTTCTGACGTGAAGGGAGGAAGAAGATGAAGGTAGTGGTCGGACGTGTGAGAAGAAATAAAAAAAAGGATTAGTTCCCTTTTATATCAATTTTTATTTCAAAAACCTAATTTCACAAGGATTTCCTTTTCGGACCGGGCCCGTGAATCCTAATTCGATCAAGGTCCCATCACCAAACCAGCGGTTCAACACCAATTTATGCTCATTGGACGATGCTCTATCATGCCGCTGGGATCTTCGTTCAAGCCACGGTCCCCACGCACAATCGAAAATCCGGTAACGTCTTATCTTATCTTACAGCTAAGTTCAATTACTTATTTCGTTCATAACCGGAAAATCACCATTCAGTGCTGACTGAGGAACATGGCTGTCCCTCACTAAGAAGGGGACTTAATGTAGATGGTGGATTTTTGACAAAGGCTAAAATCGTAAAACCATAACTGTAGTACTCCAGATCCAGCAATCAGATGAGTATTGAGACTCATTTCTCTCGTCGAAAGCATGAAAGCTCGTGCCACAAGAATCTCTGATTGGGAATTTTATCTCTCAGAGTATATGTGGATGTGCAGTCTCTCAGCTGAGGCAATGACATATCTCATAATACTGAGCAATTTCAGTAATTAATTCTATATAAAATCGAAAGATTGGACGGCTCCTAGACAGCGTGCCTGCGAGTATAAAGCAACAACGTCTTCAGGATGCAACAATGTTTTCCCTAACTATATTAAGGAACTATGACGTTTCAACAAGCTCGTATCTCTCAATTCTCAGATAATTAATGCTCCTAGACAGCATGCCTGCTAGTATAGAGCCATCAATTAATTATCTTTAATCGTTAACTGAATATTCAACAATATTCTACGATCCTTCGTAATATTTCGTCACTTCAGTTTGTGGTTCTTCCCAGCATAATTCCATGGGTTAGTGATAAATATTTGACGTACGGGCATCTGAGCAGCTCTCGAGTAAGCCCCGACCAAAATGATGCAAGTGCACTCAACAATAATGCACAAACGAGCACCTGAATGCACAAACGAGCATTCCAAAACACGAAGGAACGATGAACCTATCCAAAACACGAAGGAACGATGAGCATTCCATGGCCCACGCCCAATTTTATATTTTATCATATTTTTATTATTTTCCCTGATCTCATGAAAATCCCTTCATTTGAGCAAATCTCCTTCGTCTCAAGGAAACTCCCCAGTCTCATGGTGTTTCCTCGTATCAAAGAAATAATAATAAATTAGGAAAGATATTGTGGGACCGGACTCACTAGCCGACCGGCCATGCCCTAGCCGTAGCCGGTCCGACACCTCAGACTCCTTATTATTTTATTATTATTTCCCTCACCCCATGAAAATTCCTTGAATTCATGAAATTTCCCTCAAGTCATGAAAATAATGTAAAATTAGGGAAACTCGTGGGACCGGGACCTATCCAGCTGGTCATGCCCTAGCCGCTCCTTATTTTATTATTATTATTATTTTTTATGTTTCTCTCATCTCCTTATTTTTTTTTATTATTATTTTTTATGTTTCTCTTCTTATTTTATTATTATTATTATTATTTTTATTATTATTATTATTATTATTTTATGTTTCTCTCATCTCATGGAAACTCTCCTTATTTTATTATTATTATTATTATTATTATTATTATTATTTTTTATGTTTCTCTCATCTCCTCACCACACGCTCCTTATTTTATTATTATTATTATTTTTTATGTTTCTCTCATCTCATGGAAACTCCCTGATTTCAACAAATTCCTTGGTTTCAACAAACCTCTTGATTTTATGATATTTCCCTAAAATCATGAAAAATATTATAAAATTGGGAAAAGTGCCTTGGGACGGGCTCTTTGGCCGGCCGACCATGCCTTGGCCATAGCCGGTCCAACACTTCATGACTCCCTATTCTATTATTATTATTTCCATAATCTCATAGAAATTCCTTAACTTCATGAAATTCCTCAGTTTCATGATATTTCCCTCACATCAGGGAAAATACATAAAATTGGGAAAGGTGTTGCGCGACCGAGCTTGCTAGCTGGCCGGTCATGCCCTAGCCGTGGCCGGTCCCAAACCTTGCAAATCCCCTATTTTATCAATTATTTGTCATCATCTCATGAAGATTCCCCAGTTTCAGCAAAACCCTGAATCTTTCATATTTTCTCAAAATGTTGCTCAAACGCGCATCGGAAAATATCGAAATTCTCAGGAATGAGACACGGACATTATGGTGACGCGGGCATGTCTCCTTGACCGACCAAGGCTGGCCTGAGGTTTGCAAATATCCGGTCCCACATGTTGTAATAATTTTGACCTAATTTGCTCAATTGCTCATATTGGGTTCAAACTCTTCTCAAACAACTGGGAGTTTGCTCAGACGACCATCAGCTGGTCCCACAACCACCAAGGTCCGGTCTCATGCCCTCTTGGTTGGTCCCTCATCTCTCCATAATTAGGTTTTATTAACTAACGCTCACACGAGCATTATTTTTAAAAAGTGATTAAACCAGCATTTAATCATCTTTTCACCAACTGGTCTTCAAGAGACTTTGGTATTTTTGCTCACTTGAGCATCTGGGCGTTACATGGTCGACTCATCATCCCATGTACTCGGTCCCTCCTTCACTCCGTGGTTGATTTTCAATAAATCATCAATTGATCAGCAATTGATCAAAATTAGGGTTTCGAATCCAGAGCTCTGCAAAAACGTAATTCTGAGTAGATTCAAATACTAATAATTTTACGTTGATCCCATGATCAACACTTTCATTATTATACTCGGCCTAGAAGTCAATATCTTAAATTAATATTTTGTTTGGTCCTGCCACCAACAATTCATCAGACGAGCAACAGTTGCTCAGATGAGCAATATTTGCTCGGACTAGCAATATTTTCTCAGACTAAGGAATATTGGTTCAACTATCAATATTCAACGATTCAGCAACACAGTTTGCTCAGGTTATCAACATTTATTCGGCAATGATACCTATGTCTCCACATACATGTTCAATTCATGAGTCTCAGAATATTTATATTCACGTTCGACTCAGCAATACAAGGACTCATCGTCCCATGAAGTCAACAACTGACTCCACAACCACGAGATGTCAATCGTGTCACATGGGGATATGAACTAGGGTTTTGGTCTGGCGGTCTACGGCACGTGTGTGCATGCACATGATGAGAATGTGAGCAAGTCGTGCAATCAGTTGGAGGAGTTAGCAAAGAAGTGGATGGAAAATCAACCAAGTCTCTGCACGATGAGAAACTGGTTTTGACACGATTTCCCACTTCCCCACTCTTTGACTCCAGCAACAACTGTCACACTTCATGGGATCAAGGTGTTTACAATTCAGCAATATAAAAAGGTCTCTGAATCCTGATTGAAACAGACAAGAATTTCTCGACAAGTTCATACATACAATCTTTCGTCTACAAGAACTCATCGTCTGAGCAATCACTCTCAACTGAGTAAATTCAATCATTCAAAAATTTCTTACATAGAAAACACAACACACCTACAATCTCGATCACCATTGATCTCACGCATTTCTTAGCTTCCCTCCTACAGATCGACCCATTCTCTCTTGTGACCGAATTGACTCTGGAACGGCCATTGTCTTGGTTTAGGCCGGAGTCCTACAAATTGATCTCTCGAACTTAAAACACTCCCTTCTTGCAGTGCATCTGTGTGAGGTTGAGCATTTTCTCGGTCCAAGGAGTCTCCTCCGCACGGTCATCTCCTTGATTTCGTAAAAACCAGCAAATCGTTTTTCCCCATCTACAGATTGGCGACCATAGTGGGAGATAATTCTCTCGGTTGCAATCTCAGTATTCACAAAAATGGCTGGTCTTAGGTCTGGGTTAGTTACAGGTTCCAACACAAACGATGCTAGCACTAGCACCAACAATAATGAGGATATCCCGGAAACCATTCCGGCCTCTAACACCGATGGTGGTGATGTTATTCCTCTTCACGCTAACATGGAAGGTCATCCCCTATTCGGCCGACACCCTGAGGAAGTTAGGGGAAATCCACCACCTACCATGGATGATCTCATCAAAGTGCAAGAGACTCTTACGAAGAATCAAACTGACATGGCTGCAACACAGAAAGAGCTATTCAATTATCTCAAGACTCTCACTGACAAGATGTTAGAGAAGACTTAAGGAAAAGAAAAATAAAAGGAAACATCCTCAGATGCTGATCTTTAAGTAGTTCCAATTCATACAGTGGATGATAGTGAAGTCCGCAAAGCTGTAGACGATCCATCAGCGAGAGAACCATCAAATTTTATTACTCGAGAAGATTTGGAACGCCTCTTGGAGAATCATGGAAAAGACCAGACATCACATGTCCATAGTCACCAGCCTCCATATCCTGCTGCTACGCAAATGATTCATCTTCCAAAAGGGTATACCTCTCCAACCTTCACTCTGCATGATGGAACTGGCAATGCTCGAGAACATGTCTCTCGTTTCCTGGAAGCCTTGGGAGAACATGAACATAACCATGTTGTCCGCCTTAAAGAATTTTCAAAATCTTTGAAAGGCAGGGCATACACCTGGTACAACGACATTGCACCAGAGACTATCAACAGTTGGGGAGAAATGATTAACGCCTTCTACAGAAAGTACTTCTTTGTGTTAGATCAAGTTACTCTCTCTGATCTTGGAAGAATGTTTCAGAGGAGCAGTGAACATCCCAATGACTATGTGAAAAGATTCAGAGTCCAGGCCCTGGATTGTCATGATCGAAACGTCACAGAGAAACAACTGGTAGACTTGTGTATCAACGACATGGTCCTGGTCTACAAAGCTTTATTGGAAAATCTTCATTTCCATACCTTCTCAGAGCTTCATGAAGCGGCGAAAAGATCGGCAACTACTACACCTGCTTTATTGGAAAGAGAAAAGTATTTAAGATCGAGGAACCTCGAAGCAGCCGACGCCTAGTCAACAATCAGTACAATCTCTAGCCTTCAACAAACATTGTTGCTGAAAGGAATGAAAGGAAAGCCGAGACACAACATCAAACGCTTCTCCAACATCCCAGGATCCTATGAAGGCACAAAGAAAAGATAACCAATCCTGGCACAAACCTCGACCCGGCATCAATGAAAGGGAAATGATCAGACAGACTCAAACTTATCTCTTCCCATGAAGGAGTGATCGAGTTACTCTAAGTCTAGGTTCAAGATGGTGCGATCAAATTATCGTTCATCAGGAGAGAGCCAACTGAAGAAGAAATGGAGAATCCCAGGGGTACACAAGAATCCTCTTCAGTCAGAACCTTTACGCTCTCTGAACAACCAGTCAAAGAAGCAGCTCAATCCTTGGTCGAAACGCGAATTTCTCTATCTGTCGAAGGCACAAAGGAGAAACATGTTCACATCATTGAATCACATCGTGTCAAGAAGTCCATTCCGGAAATAATTCTTGAGCCTCCAGCCACAGACCAAGAGATGTACAACTGGGGACTGCTTACCACAGTTAATCTCAGAAGAAACAAATTTGGAAGAACGTTGATCGATGTTGGCACAGCCATCAACAACATTTCACTGAAAACCATCGGATCCACATGCATCACTCGACAAGAAGCTACTCATGCTCCCATCTCAATCAGAGACATTGAGGGAACGCTCGGAAATACTTATGGCTACATCACTCTCGAAGTGAACATAAGTTCAACCTGGATAGAAACCAAGTTTCACATAATCAGGAAGATCCAGGACATGACATGTCCTTCAGACGAGCGTGGATCCACGCTGAAAATATGGGTACTTACAAAGCGCCTTTGGTTACACATCTCTCCAACGAAGAAAGTTCTGATCTAGAAGATTTGGCTGGCGTTCCATAATCAGAGCACTTGGAGGAATCTTTGACGAGGTTGAAACAACAAAAGATGCATAGACATTCATCAAAAGGTCATGTACCCAGGCAAGTCTCATTCCTCCCATGTCTATGTCATTTATTTCCTCACATGCTATTCTAGCATGGGGACTCAATTTTTGTAGCATCTCTGCTATTGCAAGACGCTATAAATGGGTAATCTCACTTCAGCAATATTTTACCAAGTGGTTGAATATGACATTTCTTCGAATCGAGCATCTCACTGAAACATTCATTACTAAGATGATGTTCAAGTACGACAAACAATAATTTGGGCACTTCCCCATAGCCTTGCAGGAGTGTTCATCTGTGCCACAAAATCATAAAGCTCTGATGTCTGCACAAGTGTCGAATCCCACTACCGCAACGAAAGGTATGATGAATCAATAGAAGATACTCTAGGGCAGAGATGATCAAACCCCTAAGACATCCGATACATAAGGAATGTACGCTTCAACGCTCAAGCATCTAAGAAGCCTTCAAATTGTACTCCCAATCAAAGAGTACACCTTCTATAATGGCGCCTCCAGCTCCAGCACAAATATCTCGACGATGACACACTGATTCAACACCAGCACGATCAAAGTGTAACTGAATTATCCCATGATAAGACTTCTGAAGCAGATGCAACATCATTCATCCATGGATGGCACAAACTCCTTTAACATACACCAGGGACTTGATTTTATTGGAGAAATCAATTCTATTTCAATAAATGTTATCCACATAACAAGTTATTGCAACCTGATGTGATTCCATGAAACTTCGTCAACGGGTCTCTCTACATCGCAAGCCCCTGCACGACTGAGGAACTTACTCTCTTCACCGATCACATCCAAAATGGAAACTGCCGCTGCTATCTACCACAACAACATCGATTCCCTGACAAGGCACTTCACAGTAAAGGTTCGAGAGAATTTGGGTTAAACCTTACACCCTCATCTTAGGGACGCTCAACTCATCAATTAGTTTGTGAATGTAAACGCTCACTGGATGAAGGAGTAAAACTATGTCGATCATCATGGATCTAGATTTTTCGGTCTCTGGAGCAACTCCAACCATATTATTGGCATCAACAAGCATTTCTGGAGAAAATTCTATCGTCATCCAGCATCAACGACAGTCTCAGGTGCAACATCCTCATGACCAACTTCATCAACTATACGTTCTCTGAAGTGTTACTCTGTATCGGACTTATCCAAGCACTAATTATTTATATTAAGGTGTGTAGACATGAAATATGTTCACATGAAAGTCTTTCCGAAGCTTGCACAACAGGCGGGCACAATCCCAAGTCTTCTACAAGATGTTCTCATCACCTTTACAAATGAGATACAACATACTTCGACCCATGGGTTTACAAAAACGTACCAATGAGTGAGTAATGGGACAATACTTCATCAATAAAAGATGTTCGTCTATGTCTCTTCTACAACATACCAAAAGGGCGCATCAATTGGAAATATGAGCTGAAAGATATGGCCTTTACCGTCAGGTCTACGAAATCTGAAAAATTTGTATGGGGTTACAAATTGCAAATATGCACGCTTCGTTGGCTTACCTCTACAACTCCAAATTGAATTATTCTTTTCTCATGTGATAACTCAGTCTCTTAGCTTCAAAAGTTGGGGTCAAGCATCAAATTCCGACGTCGTATGAGGTTCCTGCAGCTTGCAGAGCATACAATATGCAAGCAGCAATTCTTAGACGAGATTCATAACTTCCAAATCGGTGTGCACCAGGTCTTCCCACTAATTCCTTAATCAAGGTACCTTCAACTTCAACCACCTAGGTCTTTACATCAATTTTTCTACCTGGGTCCTCTATCCAAGTCTTGCCAGAAGAAGAGAAAACGAAAAGGAGAGATTTAACAATATACCAGGGACTGACAGTCCACTGATCATGATGATCAGTTTCACAGTCCGAGACCCGTGACACCAGACTCTCATGTGCTAATCATTCATCATAAAAGGAATGCTACCACCAGGACATGCAACCATGGTCATTACATCACCCCCTCTTGAGAGCAACCTCAGTTATGGTCCCGTGACCAGGGTTTCAGAAGTGATGTTTCTACGACTGACAGAAACAAGATGGCACTGCAAGCACCATGCTCATGTATCAATCAAGGGGTCCTGATATCAAATGAATAAATGACATTAAAATCCTTCACCAAACGTTCCAGACACGAGCGAATGGTCTAAAGACACAAAATGAGTGTTTTACAACAAGCTCGCCTGAGATGATTTTACACTGTCACTCACAAAGCATAGATCTGGGAGAAATTGGTGAACAATCTAGGGATGGATCATATACCATTCTCTTCTTATGGATGTCCTATACAACATATCCAAAATTCATAGCAATTGGAGAAACGAGCAAAAAGATGTGGCCAAAATATTGGACTACATACCAGCTGAAAATTTTCTGGAAGTCTCCTGGAAGTTTACTGTTTCGTCAATTTCGGCCCTTAGACGTGCTCAAAAGCCGAAAATATTCTGTAAAATAAACTTGGAAATTTTCTTAGGATGAAGAAACATGGGTAGATCACGAAAATCCGACATCAGACGAAGATTCTACATCATTTTTAATGAAGACCTGACTTCTGAATTTTCTGATGACGAATTATGGCGAAATTCTTCATTCATCTACATCTGAATCAGAAACTACGCCTTCCGCGCGAGATCAGACCTCATCTTCACTCGCTAGTATCGTTTGCTGAAGCCGGCGGCGTTTTGCTGATAAGCTGCAAGCCTTTCATCTTCAGCTTTCCTTTTCAATAATAACTCATCTCGTCCCTGCTTCTGTTCTGCATCCGCTAAGGCTAAGAAAGCATTGATTCCACCACAGACGACTCCCAGATGATCGAGAGACATACAATGCATCAGCTTTCCAGCGTCTCTGAAAGATTGATTCACCTCGGCATGAACATCTGCAGAAGTCTTCATCTTTGACTTGATATTTCTGGAGCATTCCCCGGAAGGGCCAGAAAAGTGGTTGTAAACAGAAGTCACCACTATCTGAGGAGAAAGACATGGAGTCATGGATATACCAATAACAAACGCGTAACAAAATGGTAACAATCCAACTCTCATCAGGAGGAATCCACCACCTACCATGGCTGATCTCATCAAGGTGCAAGAGACTCTTGCAAAGAATCAAACTGACATGGATGCAACACAGAAGGAGCTACTAAATTATATCAAGAATCTCACTGACAAGATGTCAGAGAAGAATCAAGGAAAAGGAAAAGAAAATGAAACATCCTCAGATGCTGATCCTGAAGTAGTTCCAATTCATACAGTGGATGACATCGAAGTCCGCAAAGCTGCAGACGATCCATCAGCGAAGGAATCATCAAATTTCATTACTTGGGAAGATTTGGAATGCCTCTTGGAGAACCATGGAAAAGAAAAGACGTCACATATCCATCGTCAGCAACCTCCATACCATGCTGCTATGCAAAGGATTCCTCTTCCAAAAGGTTATACCTCTCCAACCTTCACTTTATATGACGGAACAGGAAATTCTCGGGAGCATGTTTCTCGGTTCCTGGAAGCCTTGGGCGAACATGAGCATAACCATGTTGTTCACCTCAAAGAATTTTCAAAATCCTTGAAAGGCATGGCATACACCTGGTACAACAACATTGCACCAGGAACTATCAACAATTGGGGAGAAATGATTAATGCTTTCTACAGAAAGTACTTCTTTGTGTCAGAGCAAGTTACTCCCTCTGATCTTGGAAGAATGTTTCAGAGGAACAATGAACATCCCAATGACTAAGTGAAAAGATTCAGAGTCCAGGCCCTGGACTGTCATTATCCAAACGTCACGGAGCAACAACTTGTAGACTTGTGTACCAACGTCATGATCCCGGTCTACAGAGCTTTGTTGGAAAATCTTCGTTTCCATACCTTCTCAGAGCTTCATGAAGCGGCAAAGAGATCGGAAACTACCGCACCCGCTTTACTGGAAAGAACAAAAGCCACAAAGGCCGAAGAACCGCGAGACGCTCGAGGTAGCATGCGTATGATCAACAAGCAGTACAACCTTCATCATTCCACAAACGCTGTCGTAAAAGGGAGCAAACGGAAATCAGAACTACCGCGCAAGCATATCTCAGCTCCCTCAAAAGCACAAAGGAAGGATAAGCAAGATGCAAAGCCTCTGACCAGCGCACAGAGGCTCCTGATCAAGACGCACCTGACTTTCCCCTTTCCATTGAATAGGTGATCGAACTCCTAGATGCTTGGATCCAAGATGGTGCTATCAAAGTTTCCATATGTCAAGAAAGAACCAACTGAAGAAGACATGGAAAGTCCTCGTTACTGCCGCTTCCACAGGTCCGTCAATCATCCCACAAGTGACTGCAGGGTCTTGAACTGCATATTCTGGTAAAAGTTTGAACCGGGAGAGCTTAACTTGGGAACTAAAGGAGTACACAAGGATCCTATCCCAGTCAGGACTTTCTCCATCTCTGAACAACCAGTCAAAGAAGCAGTTCAGTCATTGATCGAGCATGTCTGCGAGATGCTCTATCTGTCGAAGGCGCAGAGGGGAGACATGTTTATGGCTTTGAACCACATAGTGTCTGGGAAACGTCTACCGATTCCAGAAGTACCATCTGAACCTCCATCCACTGATAAGGAAATGTATGACTGGGACTGCTCACCGCAGTGCATATTAAAGGAAATGAATTCAAAAGATCATTTTTTGATGTCGTCACTACCATCAATATCATTCCTTTGAAAACTCTCAGAGCCGCTGGCATCACTCGACAAGAAGCTACACATGCTCCCATGTCAATCAGAGATCACGAAGGGACACTCAGGGATGCATACGGACACATCACCCTCAAGGTCAGGAAAAACTCGGTCTGCACTGAGACCAAGTTTTATATAATCCGGGAAGATCGAGGATATGACATAATTCTTGGACGACCTTGGATTCATGCTGGAAAAGTGACTCTAATGCCTTCGATTGAAGAAAGCTCCGACTCAGAAGAAGTAGAAGATACTCCATCATTCGGGCATCTGGAGGAAGTCAAAGCCTTGGTATAATTAACACAGAAACCTGGAGAAACCGCACACCCTTTCATCAAAAGGTTCCGTACTTAGGCAAGTTTGATTCCCCTTTATGCACCTATACTACCAATGTTGAATCATGTTGCCTGGTCCGGGGACTTCTTCTCACTGACAACTTAGCCGTCGAAAACTGCTATGAGTGGATAGCCTCACCACGACAATATTACACCAAATGGTTGAGTACAAAGCCTCTTCAAATTCATCATTCTATCAAAATATTTATTGCTGAAGACGTGGCTAAGCATGATGGACAATACGCTGGATACTCCCATCTGCACGAGTGTCCATATGTGCCGCAACCAAGGAATCATGCGAGGAATCCCGAATCAGCAGAATATATTCAAGACGCTGACAACCAAACCTAACAAATTTTGTGAAGGAGACCTAGTTCTCAAAGCAACTCAGCGCAATCTTCACTCTGGAAGAAGCTCCAATTGGGAAGGACCATTTATGGTTGCTAAGTCCATAACTGGAGGATACTACAGGTTGATCAACACAGATGGCAATACCCTGCCAGTAATCCAAAGGAATTGGCTTAAGGCATTTGACGCCTGAAATTATTGGGCATTTGAGGTACTGGGCGTTTGAGCATTCATGACGCCTGGGATTTGGCATTTAGGATTTTCTTTCACTATATTTCAATTTCTCCAAAACGTTTGCAATACTTGCATTCAGTATTTGAATTCAGCAATTTATCAAAATTCAATTCATTTTACTTAAAAAGAATCTCTATCAAATCCAAAAGAAAATCCTCAATCATCTACCAATCCAAAATCAATCAATATCAAAACCAAAATAAAACCTCACATCTCTCAGAAGTTCAGAAGTTCAAGAGATTATGAAAGAGATCAAAGAAAGTCAGCAAAGAAAGACTTTTGCTCCTCTGCATCCTTCAAGATTTGTAAAGCCACCTTCTCCAGGTTCAGCGCCGCAGTCAGCTTAGCAATCTTTTCCTCCTTCTCCATCACAACATCATTGGGAAAGGGTATGTTATTCTCACATGAGTTCTTGATTGCATCTATTTTCTTACGAAGCCACTTCACGTTGAAGCCAAGTCTTTCAGAATTCTCCAAGTTGAACTACCAATCAAAGAGTACATCTGGATTCACAGTATTTCTATCCCTAGCGCATATATCACTTACAACACGAAAGATGACACTTACTTGCATTGTAAAACATAAGCGCGTCCAGGGTATCTGGTAACAATAATGTGACCAAACTTCCTTCATATCTTCTCGTACAAGCCTGCATATCCAATAAGAACGCTGAATCCACCAACTAATTCATGATATGGAAGCGATGCATCAAATGGAGGATCAAAATCAACTCCCATACTTGTATATTCATGCACCACTATACGGTTCTCAATTACTGGAGCAACTTCTACGGTCATGGCAACAGTTTCTTCAATCTCCTCTACTTGTGGCTCGGTTTCTTCTACTACTGGAGTAGCAACAATAGAGGTTTCCATAACTTCAGTAAAAACCCTCTCATGGACTTTAAGTGCAAGGATGGTTGTCTCTTCATCAATAACTCCAGGGCTGCTCGCGTTATCATTATTGATTTCAGTATCCTCAACTTCGGTATTTGGTACCTAATACGAAGATTACATGAGGTTAGAGAAATCTAGACATGTAAACCAAATAGGATCATTAACTACATCATACAAGCAGTCCAACATCATAAAGGTTCATCATTATGAACTCAAGACGCGAGCAAATAGCGTGAAAGTCATAAAAATACGCTTAGCGACAAGCTCATTTGAAGAGATTTTACTCTGCCCTGTACAAGATGACAAACTGGGATAAAGCTACAATAAATATTAGGATGAGTTATATACCATTCTCTTTGTATGGATGTTCTCTACAAAATATCAAAATTTCATAACAATCCGATGAACGAGCAAGGAGATATGGTCAAAACATTGGACAACATACAGTCTGAAAAAGTTCTGAAAGTCTCCTGGAAGCTTACTGTTTTTCCTTTTTCAGACCCTAAACATGCCCAAAAATTAAAAAGCTTCTTCAAAAAAGCTTGGAAATTTTCCGGGCTTGAAGATACATATGCATACCATGAAAATCTGACTTCATATGAAGATTTTATGGCGTTTTTGTTAAAAGACCGAGTTCTGAATTTTCTGGCGACGTATTTCAGCAAAGTTTTTCGTATATGCGAATGGATTCTCGCTCCCTCATTCATAAATCAACAATTTAATGTTTCTATGGATAAAATGCAAGGTAAATACTTACTTGGGTGGTCTTTGAAATGTTCAAAGGATCAGAATTTCCCGCGTCAACATCAAGAGTCTCATTACTTCCATTCGGTTTTGAACCTTGGGAATTTTCTTTATCTCTATTCTCCGAGGATGAACGAGTATCAGCACTCTCCACTTCCATGGAGACATCCTCCTGGACATATTTTCAAACCATTAGCATTTTACCTATGAAGCATCATATTTGGCTATGTGGAAGAGTACTCACATCATTCTCTTCTTCAACACTCAAGTCAGAAATCGTCTGCCCAGCAGCAGAAAACTGAAGACCATCAATACTTGATGGAGAAAAGTTCTGTAACCAAATAACAAATTTTGGTTTACGATCCTAGTTATACGGATGGGAAAAAGTCATGGCAGAAAAGTATTGACAACTCACCAAGGAAATAACTGGGGACTTTATGGTGTTAGGTAACAGCTTACAATTCTTGTTACTGCCTTCTCCACCGTGAATGACTGTTCCTGCTTATGAGAAGTTTACTTCGATTCGAGGTCTCACAGTATGACCGTCCTGCAAAAGAAAATTGATGCGATAATCAAAAGCAGTTATTTTAATCTTCTGAAGAATATGTAAAAGATACATACTGGTGAACATCCTGGAGATTCCTTTCGCTTATCGCCGCCAGAGATGGGTTTCAATCTTGGTCGAGAAGCAATCATATCAGCAGAAGGAGGCTCTTTCACTAAAGGTTGGCCAACCATTACAAAATCGTGTAAACGCTCAAGCTGATGATCCCAGAAGTCTATGTAACCTGGAGTTACATATGTGATTCGCTCAGAACAAGGAAACCAGTAAGAACCTCCTTCCACACGTGTGCGATCTAAACATGTCTTAAGCTGTTCCACTGATGGTTTCCTTCTTCGAAAAGTTGGAACGCATTGATCCATACCCATCTGACGAGCTGCTCTATCGATGTTGTATTCCTCTACTGAAAAGTCTCCATATATTGCTGATGTCAAGTGACCTGGAGTACAACTCAACATGAAGGATCTTTCGCCATCGTTCAAGTCAACACCAGATTTCAAAGTCATACTTTCTTCAGTATTGAAAGTTTTCAACTGAGAAACATAAGAAGGAATTAGCACCCAGGGGCGGAAATTGAACTCGGATTCATTGTCTAACACATCGATGAGACGTATCTTGGATTGAGGTTGCTTTGTAGACCAGCGCATAATCCTAGCATTATCCTTCTTAGGAAAAATACGACGAGAATCAGCCGCATTCAGCCCTTGCAAGATATTACGAGGAATAGGTGCATAATTCTTGAAGCGCTCCCACATCAAGTCCTGGAGAAACATCGTATTGGCGTAGCATTCAATCTTCATAAAGCCATTCGAAATGCTGAAGTCTATAACCAAGGAATCCAGGTTAGAGTACAAATAAACCAAGAATAAACTACCTAGTTGTTCACCTTGAGCCATCTTGATGGCAAAAGTAATTACAAATGGCTTTAGCAAAGTTACGATGTCTTCAAACACGTCCCTGGACAGCCATAAACACAAAAAAGCAGCAATATATAACATACCGTCAGATTCGTCAAATGGGGTATTTCGTGGCCACCAGTGTGTTAACAAGTGGGCATAACAACCTTTGCCAGACGCCTTATTAATTCTCTCTATCTCGACTGTCAAGATGTTGGAAACTGCTGTCTCCTCTGCTGAAAGCTCTCCAGGAAAGCCCGTGATTGGGAGATACAACAAAGCAACTACATCCTCCAAGGTGATGGTAAACTCTCCCCATATGCATATGAAGGTATGGGTTGGAATGCACCAGCGAGCAAGAAGAGCTACAATACCTCGCGCATCATGGAAAATGAACAAATATCCAGATGCTTGGATATCTCTGGTTACCTGTGCTCTATCCAACATGGCTCTAACACGAGGAAAACCCAGCATACGTCTCGCCCATCCAGATAATTTTTCTAAAGGTCGTCGAGAAAGCTTGAATTCTATAATTGACGCAAGAAAAAGTCCCCGTTCAAGACAAAATCGAATAGTTGCTCGAGGAGTCACTAGTTTCTTCTGAACAACCTCTTTGGGATTTATTAGAAGATGAAATGCTGGATATTGAATACGTTTTTCAATTCCCTGCTGAACCTCGAAAAATACATCATCTATATTTGGAACATTTTTGAGCCCAGGAGTTTATTCTTCTTCTTCACCAGCAGAAGTTTCATCCATACATATATCGTCTCTGGAAGCATCATTTTCCTGGGAGCCAGACATCTTTGTGAAGTAGCTGTAATGTGCGCAAACATTATTTCAGAATATTGTCATACAAGACGCAAACTTCGACAATATGATGGAGCTACACAATATGACAACAAAATATCCATGTATGCATCTACAAAAACAGTAATCCTTAACTCTTACCTCTTTACAATTCCACTAGCAGTGATTGTGATATAAGAGTTAACACTCCAAAATTAGTTCGTTCCTTGAAACCTGCAATAACGAACAAAGCTTTATCATTTGAAAATCGAAACTGATTTTCATAAAGTCATGAACATAATTTTCATAGTATAAACATCCACAACTGAGCTACGAAACTTGCACCAAGACAATATTTCACCATAAATAAATTGTCTAATTTCGAGAGTTACTCAAAACCCATGTTTTGATTTTACGAAACAATGATTAACGTGAATAATTCACGTAAAATTTTCAAAACCTTTATTTACTCACGTAAATAAATATATGGCATTATATGTGTCACGGTTTCAAAAAAAAAAAAATCCATGAACTGGTCACGATTTCATAAAAAATCTTTTTCCTTCGTGCTATCATCCATTTTTGAAACGAGGGTTTATTTTGATTTTGTGAAAGCTCACATCTTTTGAGATAAAGTTTTGGTTTCCATGAAAGCTCATAAAAAAAATTTATCACTGGACACAAGCCTATTTCAAAAGAAAAATCTCTCTCAAGCTAGGGATTATTACTAGTCTCTTGAACTAACGATCGAACAAACATACGTTTAATAAAACAAGGGTTTTTCTACAAAACTCACACTTAATATATGCACATATATATATAATTTTAGCATGAACGACTCATGGATGGATCATCAAACTTCTGGAAAAAATATTGCGTACCTGTCGGTGCCGACCGGAAATTGGCCGGACAGTGATCGGACGGACGGCGACGGTGATTTCAGGTGAATTTTCATGCTCTCTTCTGCTGCTGACGTGAAGGGAGGAAGAAGATGAAGGTGGTGTTCGGACGTGTGAGGAGAAATAAAAAAAAGGATTAATTCCCTTTTATATCAATTTTTATTTCCAAAACCTAATTTCACAAGGATTTCCTTTTCGGGCCGGGCCCGTGAATCCTAATTCGACGAAGGTCCCATCACCAAACCAGCGGTTCAACACCAATTTATGCTCATTAGACGATGCTCTATCATGCCGCTGGGATCTTCGTTCAATCCATGGTCCCCTCGCACAATCGAAAATCCGGTAACGTCTTATCTTATCTTACAGCTAAGTTCAATTACTTATTTCGTTCATAACTGGAAAATCACCATTCAGTCCTGACTGAGGAACATGACTGTCCCTCACTAATAAGGGTACTTAATGTAGATGGTGGATTTTCGACAAAGGATAAAATCTTAAAACCATAATTGTAGTACTCCAGATCCAGCAATCAGATGAGTATTGAGACTCATGTCTCTCGTCGAAAGCATGAAAGCTCGTGCCACAAGAATCTCTGACTGAGAATTTTATCTCTCATAGTATATGTGGATGTGCAGTCTCTCAGCTGAGGCAAGGGCATATCTCATAATACCGAGCAATTTCAGTAATTAACTCTATATAAAATCGAATGATTGGACGGCTCCTTGATAACTTTCCTGCTAGTATACAACAACAACGTCTTCAGGATGCAACAATATTTTCCCTAACTATATAAAGGAAATATGACATTTCAACAAGCTCATATCTCTCAGTTCTCAGATAATTAATGCTCCTAGACAGCATGCCTGCTAGTATAGAGCCATCAATTAATTATCTCTAATTGTTAACTGAATATTCAACGATCCTTCGTAATATTTTGTCACTTCAATTTGTGGTTCTTCCCAGCAGAATTCCATGGGTCAGTGATAAATATTTGACGTACGGGCATCTGAGCAGCTCTCGAGTAAGCCCCGACCAAAATGGTGCAAGTGTACTCAGCAATAATGCACAAACGACCATTCCAAAACACGAAGGAACGATGAACCTATGCAAAATAGGAAGAAAATAATAAATAATAAAATATTAATCGAGGTGCTGGGAGACAGGGCCCACCGGCCGCCCGGTCGTGTCGTGGCCAGTCCCACGCCTAATTTTACTTCTATTTTTATTTTATCTCGTTGAGTCCTTTTCACTTCTATTTTTATTTTATTTTGTTTTTAAACTATGTTTCTCTAAGTGATAGGTGGGGCCCACGATTCAAGTTGTTACCAATGCTAGGGTGAATTAGAGTGATTGAGATACCATGAAAAAAAAAGTTCAAAAAGAGATGAAAAATAAATAAAAATAAAATAAAAAATAGAGACCAGACCATTTGACCAAAAGGAACAAATTCAATAAAGTCGACCACTGGTACCTTTGTATATGCCAGTTGTGTTGACCTAGAGTTAAGTTATCGACCACTGGTTCCCTTGTATATGCCAGTCTGTTGATATTAGTCAGACTAATATCTCAATCCATTAGGATAGGTTCATTTTGGCGGAGGCCTTCAGACAGATATGGGAAACGCTGTTCACTTAGTAAACATCAAAACCATCTATGTTTTTCTATATCCATCTTCTTGATCTATCCATGTGATTAGTTTTGACTCCCGATATTGATGTCCATAGTGCAACTATTTGAGTAGAGCTCTGTCACTTTATATGAATTTTAGTATGCTTGAGTGCAAACTCGTGTACAACAATTGGAATTTCGCATCAGGGTACTTCCTCCTGTAGTCAATAAGTATGCCAACCAAGGAGATTCTTTAGTGCCTTCCAAGGTTCTGCGTAGATAGCTAAGGTCTGGAGTAAAGGTTTTGTGGGTATATCTCTTGTAAGCCCTCCCGAGACTATAACTCGGCCACTAGGGCCACCTAGGGGTTTATTGCATACGCTAAATGCAATCGACGATGCCTGCGACAGTGAGTTAGGATTTTATTTTCTATTTGATTTGCTCGAGGACTAGCAAATAATAAGTTTGGGGGTATTTGATAGGAACATTTTTGTGTCTTATATAATCTCAATTGTATATATTACTAGTGCTCGATTTTATATTTATTATGGCTTTTTTATGTCCCTGTAGGTATTTTTGGAGAAATAAGCTTTTGCGGCGAAATTGGCTAAAAAAGTGGTTTTTGCGCTCGTGGGAGAAAATTACTATAAAGACTCTCACTTTGGATAAGGGGTGACCTAATTACTAAGGGGCATCCATTTCCAGGCAGCTGCTAAAGGGAGACCAGCACAGGATAGGGGGAGGTCACTTTCTTCTCAAAATTCGAATATTTTTTTTGGCGGGAAAAATAACTCGTGAGCAACCAAATTTTCGTTTGGATTTCGAAGATGTTTGAGTGAGATTCAATCGCTGAAATTTGCTGGGCTAGACGTGATTCAACTAAACAAGCCTGGTATGTGCGCTGGAATCAATCGAATTGGGCTGGATAATCCAAAATAAGGAAACAGAGTTTGAATTTTGTACGGGTCTCTGTTTGGGTTGATTTTTGGTAATTCAGGGAGACTAAACGCGTGAAATTGTTTCCTAAGGTAGTATTCTATCTAAGGAAGAGTTTAAGACAATCGGGAAAGCTCATAATTGGCTAGGGAAGTCGGCAGAAGAAATTATTGCCGTGACTTGCACGTAAAGAAAAAGCGAGAATTAATCGCTATTTTTAGGTTTCTGAGTAGTATAAAAGGTGTGTTTAAGTCCCATGAAAGGTGACGAAGTTATTGGAGCTGTCGCAGAGGAGTTAGAAACACTACAGAGCCATATTGATCAAGTTGCAAGAAACCGTATTCTGCTGCTGCCGCTGCTGAAGAACATCCGCTGCAAATAAGAACAGCGTCTCAAATTTGTAACGCTGCTACAGTGACTTCTTTGTAACAGTCAGTCCTTTGTCTTGCAACGCCAATACATCGTTGCAAACATCCAGTGTTATAGTTTTTCATCTTTAATCAACTTTTGAGCAACAAACATGTATTTTGAGCAAGTAATTAATGTGAGGAGCTAAACCCCATTGCTGAGGAGATAGAGGAAGCTATTTTTCCAACAAGAAGTGGTATATTCTATTTTATTTATTTATTTGAAATTATTTTATGATTATTTGCCTTGGTTGAAAATTGTTTGAATGATCCTTGTTAAGCAATTATGATTTCTTTTGATAGAACATACTTGGACCTAGGTTTTTGATGTTCTATGCTTTGGATTTACACTTGTTATTTTGAGAATCTACTAGTTGCAATAAGTTAGAATCAACTTGAACGAGAAAATTGCATAAATATAAATATTGGGATTAAATCACTTTGAACTTGGAAAATAGTGGAATCTTAGCCTCAATGTTCTTTTAATATTGATATCATCTTTGATTGAGTTTGTGACAATTTTTAGTTTGTTTTCTATTTTAGTTTTAGAATTTAAGTCTATATTTTATCCTTCGCAAATCTGAGAATCAAACCACTTTTACCACTATCTACAAATCACATCAATTTTTGACCTAATTTGCTCAATTGCTCATATTGGGTCCAAACTCTTCTCAAACAACTGGGAGTTTGCTCTGACGACCATCAGCTGGTCCCACAACCACCAAGGGACGATCTCATGCCCTCTTGGTCGGTCCCTCATCTCTCCATAATTAGGTTTTATTACCTAACGCTCACACGAGCATTATTTTAAAAAAATGATTAAACCAGCATTTAATCATCTTTTCACCAACTGGTCTTCAAGAGACTTTGGTATTTTTGCTCACTTGAGCATCTGGGCGTTACATGGTCGACTCATCATCCCATGTAGCCGGTCCCTCCTTCACTCCGTGGTTGATTTTCAATAAATCATCAATTGATCAAAATTAGGGTTTCGAATCTAGAGCTCTGCAAAAACGTAATTCTGAGTAGATTCAAATACTAATAATTTTACGTTGATCCTGTAATCAACACTTTCATTATTATACTCGGCCTAGCAGTCAGTATCTTAAATTAATGTTTTGTTTGGTCCTGCCACCAACAATTCATCAAACGAGCAACAGTCGCTCAGATGAACAATATTTGCTCAGACTAGCCATATTTTCTCAGACTAAGGAATATTGGTTCAACTATCAATATTCAACGATTCAGCAACACAGTTTTCTCAGGTTATCAATATTTATTCGGCAATGATACCTATGTCTCAACAGACATGTTCAATTCATGAGTCTCATAACATTTGCAAATCACGTTCGACTCAGCAATACAAGGACTCATCGTCCCATGAAGTCAGCAACTAACTCCACAACCACGAGATGTCAATCGTGTCACATGGGGGATATTAACTAGGGTTTTGTTCTGGCGGTCTAAGGCACGTGCGTGCATGCACACAATGAGCATGTGAGAAAGTCGTGCAATCAGTTGGAGGAGTTAGCAAAGAAGTGGATGAAAAATCAACCAAGTCTCAGCATGATGAGCAACTGGTTTTGACACGATTTCCCACTTCCCCACTCTTTGACTCCAGCAACTGTCACACTTCATGGGATCAAGGTGTTTACAATTCAGCAATATAAAAAGCCCTCTGAATCCTAATTGAAATAGACAAGAATTTCTCTACAAGTTTATACAAACAATATTTCGTCTACACGAACTTATCATCTGAGCAATCACTCTCAACTGAGTAAATTCAATCATTCAAAACTTTCTTACGCAGAATACACAACACACCTATAATCTCGATCATCATTGATCTCACACGTTTCCCATCTTCCCTCCTACAGTTCGACCCATCCTCCCTTGTGACCAAATTGACTCTGGAACGACCATTGTCTTGGTTTAGGCCGGAGTCCTACAGATTGATCTATCGAACTTAAAACACTCCCTTCTTGCAGTGCATCTGTGTGAGGTTGAGCATTTGCTCGGTCCAAGGAGTCTCCTCCGCACGGTCATCTCCTCGATTCCGTAAAAACCAGCAAATTGTTTTTCCCCATCTACAGAAATGCACGTTCATTTAGGTTTGTGTAAGCATAACTAAACTTGCACACCTAGTTGGTTTAAAAAAATATTATCAATGCTTAGCCATATGAGCACTTTCATATCAACCTTATTCATCTTCACCATAACTAGTTCAAATGACTAATAAGAACTAGTTAGAGAGTTGTTCAATTTCTTAGATCTCATAGAATTATATAAGACACAATCGAAACAAAAACAATTTTCATTCACTGGAATCGATTCATGAACATTATAGCCACGGTTTCCAAATATGCATTCCTTAGTTTATATATGTCTTAGTTCACGAATAAACCGTTTTTAGAAAATAACCCACTCAAGTACGCATACCGGTACACATACTTAAGTATCCAGATTGAGTTTGTTTTCAGTTCACAAACTCCAACAGAAATTCACGGGATGTGAACTTCCGGCAGTACGCGTACGGGTACGTGGACTTAGCTTCCGTACATCCCCAAACCAGTAAAGTACGCATACTTTAGTTCAAGGATTTTGGACTTACACAAATATGAGTTCACATACAATGTTTATATCCATTCAAGTTTATATATTCTAAACTCTCATTTCAATCTTTGAAACTTTCTTAGAGGATGTTAAGTAGAGGTTATTCACACACTATTTTTCATCAGAGCGATTTTCAAGATATTGAAATAATCAATATGACTTTCGTCACTTATAAAGATGAACTTTTCCAAATCGAAAGCTTACCAACACATATTTCGAGAAATAGATAAGCGAGATAAGCTCGGCTCGAAATAGCAAATGTGGATAGTCGAAGTCTATATAGCAATATGACTTTTTTCTTAAGATAGGAGATAGAGTAGATAGAATTTTGAGTGATAGATAAGTTCAAGTCTCCACATACCTTTTAATCGATGAAGTTCCACCAGTTCCTTGAGTAGTTCTTCGTCTTTGCATGATGAACCTCGTGGAGTCTAGAGCTCAACTATACTTTCTATCCTAGTTCGAGACTTAGCTATAATTAAACTAGAAATCAAGACTTACAGTTTTGGCAACTAAACTTGACAAACAAGCTTGAGATAGCAACGCTTGAGAGTTCGACCGAGAAGTGCTCTAATAATCTCCCCTTTTTTCAAATTTAGTGACAAAACTATCAATACATATGGAATACAAAATAAATAAACTTTGCAACTTCTCTTCCACATGCATGATCTCCTTGGTTCTTTAACATTACTCGAAATCTTCTTCACTTCCAAGTACTCCAATGATTCCAAAGATATTCAAATCAGCGTCATCACTGTTGAATATCCGTAGCCATAACAATGAGAAAACAAAAGATCTCAATCACTGCTACAGAGTGTCATAATATTATTATAAATCATCAAAGTTCAATTGTATCACAACTTTGACAACAATACTATGGTGATATTATCACTCCCCCTGGTCATTACTTCATCTCACATGAAAACCACTCCCCCTTACATAATGATCCAAAAAAAATATGTATTTGTAGTGTGAAGTACACATTAATTCTCCCCCTTTTTTTCAACAAAATTGGCAAAGGTACGAAAACTAGTGGGATCCTAATGAAATTTCCATAGAGACACTTCATGACCAAAAGAAAGCACATATCAACTTTTTAGATGCAATCATATAGCTGAAACTAAATGCATTCATCAAGGAGTTTATAAAGATACAAGATAACCCCTATAATATTCCACAGCCGTACTCCCCACAAAGATTTGGCAATTAAGCACAAGTTCAATTAAGAACTCTCCCCCATAAAATGTCATTATCGAAAGAACAACAAGAGCGACCTTACTTTCACAAGAAAATAAGGATTTCTTTGGACATTACAAATCACATGAAACATGAATTTGTATCCAAAATACTCAATTAAATTAACCACAAGAGAACCCATGATCAATTTAATCGGAAATGCTCAATATAAGAGAACTTACGGAGCCTCACAACATATACATAAGAAATATGGATCAGGGAAGATCAATACTGCGGAATAAACAAAGATTCATTCTATATTTCATCATTATTTGCACAATGACATATAATAGACTTAATGTTTGTAAACAAAAGCTCATCCTTTCTTCCATCAATATTTGCATAATGACGTAAAAGGCTTAACTTTTGTTTGTCAAAAGTTCATTCAATCTTTTATCAATACTTTCATATCGACATACGACAGACTTAACTTTTGACCATGTATGGGACAATCATAGTTCACGGACGCAAACACACATATCCCATAAAAAATTGTAATATATAAAACCATAAATATTAATACTGCAAAAATCATCTTCCAAACAAACTTTAGAATTTAAATAAATAAATCTAAAAAAATATAGAAGATGAAAACGTTGGACATAGCTATGTGTCCTCACAATAATGGTTATTCCAAACTAGTTATTCTTCTTAAAAACACAAGAATAAAATTCTCATAAAAAGATTTCCTAGATATTGAGACCTCTGAAAAATTCTTTATCGTCCCCGAACTCCTTGTCGTCAACAGCCATGGGAACACATGGTTCGTGAAGAAAGGAGTCAATTCCAACAAACCTTCTAGGCTGATGATATCGAACCAGGACCTTCTGAATTTCAAAAGTTCTCACAACAAAAGCCTTTATTTGTTGAATCTCCTTTCTTGTCTCCTTCAACTTTTCAAGAACATCGGAAAAACTTCTGAGACTTTGAAGGAACAACTTTTGGCTTCCTCGCATTCCTTCTTTTTCTTTTCAAAGTTGGAGGTATCAGAGATTTTTCTTTTCCCTTCATGATTGATGGCTTAACAATCATATTAACAGATTTTCCATCAGAAGACATATGCTTGGAGTATCCATACACGTTGAGTTTTATGAGAAGAAGTCACAAAATAAGCTCAACAAGCAGTTTTTGATTAAAAAGAGTTTCAGGGAAGGAAAAAGATATATAGGGTTACGAAACCTTAACACAGGTTCGTGTATACACAACTCTCAACCCTATAAAAATCAGAATTGTCTATTTTAACCCTCTTTTTATTGACTAACCATGGAAGTCCTTTCCAATATCAATTAGATATGAAAGGCGACATGAATTCCAGACTTTACAAACAAAGAAAATCGAAACAACTAAAGAATTTTCTTTTCTTAAAGCCTGATATGTGCAAAATCTTCTCTCTTTTAATCAAGCACATGAGACAAGATGCACTAACCAACACAATTTAAGTGGTGCTGGGATGAACAATAATTTGTCCATCACATCCTTTTCGATCGGAATTCATATAACCCTGTTTCTCATAGTTTTTAGACCATAACTTTCTTTCCCATGGTCTTGTCTTATCCTTGGAAACTAACTTCTTTGATGAAGATAAAATCTTACATACCTCTGCGGTCTTTTGAACAAGTTTAAGCTTGTTTGCTAATCGATTTGCTCTTCGTTGAAGTTTGTTGACATGTCTCAATTCGTGTTTGTACTTGTAACACTTTGATAATTCATGACCCTTGAGTGAACAATATGAGCATGTCAACTTGGAGATGTGCAAGCTGTTAAACACATAGTGGAACCTGGAAAATTAGACAGAGAGTTTCCAAAGGAAGGATCAATTTTTTCTTCCAGACTGGTTGAGTTCTCTTCTAAAAGAATATCAAGATTGATGTATGTATTGCTACAATTATCAAAATCATTATTTTCACAAAGAAGTGCAACACTTGATTTTTTGTCTTCATTAGAACCATAATTTTCAGACATTTCATCAAGAGTTAGAGCAAGACCTTTTTTTCCAGTGTATTTCTTCCAATTTGGACACTCATTTGCAAAATGACCAAAACCTTTACACTTAAAGCACTGAGGCATATCCTCGTCATCAGTCTCATCATTATTGGTCGGTTGTCAGCCAAGAAAAAATAATTAAGTTCTTTCACTTCACAATTATAAATAATATCATAGTATAAGAACAGATTCGTTCCACAGGGAGATATGGGTTGTTATTCGTATTTGAAAACTTGAGTAAACTGGGGAAATTTTGTTGTTCAAAATTAATTTAAAATAAAATTAAAACAATAAACTATTTAAGAAAATATCAAAAGAGAAATCTGGTTAAAGAGTTAGTCATCCATCATTACACGTGTTACTTAATTAAGCAATCAGTATCATCATCACTCTCTTATAATACCAATAACTCTAAAATATCCCCAATCGGTGTAATACTTCGTTACCTCTTCTAATATCAACACATATTGTAATCGCTAATACATGAATTATTTTTCATCAAATAACCTAATGCCATTGCTAATAGATTCAACTTGGGAAAATCATTAAGGTATGTGAGACGAGTTACACAATCGTTCCATATTCAACCTAGGCCAAGTTTTACTTATGACTTCCTTCACACCGCTAGTAATCACAAATTACTACTTATTATTAGGATTCTGTTGTGTCCCTTCTTGAATAAACCACATTGTGGTATGCCCTTATAATTTTATTTGAGTGCCTTAATAGTTCAGACAGGCTGTAATTGGGTGAGTTGTGGATCGTTGATGGCTTGCCACGCGTCTGTCACTGTTTGAGTCTGTTTAGGGTTCAATTATTTTCTACTTAAATGTGTAAGAAGAGTTACCTCTTCACCACCTGAATTTTGTTTTAATGAAATGTTATTTGGCTGCGCCTCTGGCACACATTTTGGCTTGAATCCTTGATTCAATAGGTGATTCTTCACCATTTTATCCATCTCTGTTTGTTAAATTGTTGTAGGGATACAACAACTGGCATCAGAGCCATTCAATCCACCCAAAAAAAAAATCCCGATGACTCTCAAGGAGGTTTCCGATAAGGCTGAAGCTAATGCCGCTGCAATCACTCAACTCTGTTCAGAATTCAAAACCCTCTCCAGAGATCTTACTTCTCAGCTCGATACAGTAAAGACTAGCTTCAAAGAGGCATTACAAGAAAATAATCGAAATCTCATCTCCTTATTCAATATACATGTACATCATAATCGTCCTGAAGATACTGGTGGATCTAACATACATGATACTGAAGGTTCAAACTACAATCACCAAAATCGATCTCACTCAGGTAATATTCACCGTCTTCCCAAGTTAGATTTTCCTCGTTTTGATGATAATAATCCTCGGGGTTGGATCCAGAAGAGCGAAAGATACTTTCAATTAAATGATATTGAGGAACACAAGAAAGTGGATATTGCTGCAATTTATTTAGAGGGTAAGGCGGAGAACTGGTTTCTCAATTTTCAGGTGAATCGACCATGTATTACTTGGTCGGATTTAACCAGACATTTATGTGTTCGTTTGAGAATCCTATAGAAGAAAACTTTGTAGGAAGTTTCAATAAGTTAATTCATACATCCACAGTTAATGACTATTATGAGGAATTTGAATCTCTAAAAGCCTTAATGCTGGATATGAATCCTACACTCACCGAGACCTATTTTTTCATGATTTTTCTTAGTGTCCTAAAGGATGAAATAGGCAAATCTGTGTCTATGTTTCACCCACAAACCTTAGTTATTGCTTTTTCATTAGCCAGATTACAAGAGCAGAAATTCAGTTCATCCAACCAATTCACTAAACCTTATACAAAATCATTTAATAACCCTTTCAGTTCCTCAAAACAGTCCCAATATACCAATTTATCTCCTAGGCCAATTCCCACATCACTTAAATCTGCTCCAGTAACCACAAAATTTTCCTTCCACAACAATCCCGAACCTATACCCACCACTCCCACAATTAAAAGACTCTCCCAAGAAGAAATAAACAAGAGAAGAGCTCAAGGCTTATGTTATAATTGTGATGAGGTGTATAAGCAAGGACAATTTTGTAAAGGCAAACAGAAGATCTTTATGATTCTGGTAGAAAATACTGACTTACAAGAGACTGAAGAGGAAGATATCTTTGAAGAAGTTTTAGATTCTCCAGTACAGTCTGATATGGAGATTTCTCTCCATGCTTTAACTGGTCATGCCACAGGTGATACTATCAGAATCCCTGAAGTCCTTAACGATCACAAGGTATCCATACTTATTGATTCTGGCAGCACAACAAGTTTTATTGACAGTGCATTGGCTTCTTCCCTCCATTGCCACATTGAATCAACTACACCAATGAAGGTCACTATTGCAAATGGAGAGCAAACAGTCAGTAATGGTATTTTTCTTCACCTACAATGGAGCATGCAGGGCCATACATTTGTTGAGATCTCAGAATTCTACCATTGGGAGGATGTGATATTGTCTTAGGTGCAGATTGGCTCAAGACATTAGGTGATGTTCTCTTTAACTTTTCAAAACTGAGCATTTCATTTAAGTATAAAGGTAAGAAAATCACCTTACAGGGTATTGTGCAACACACTTCTTTACTCCAGATGAGTGGTGATACTGTTAAGAATTTTTTTTCTAGTACTTCTCATGGCATGGTGGGCCACTTATTTTCCATTTCTACACCTACTTCACCACCTACCACTCCTGGTATTCTTTTACCCTTGTTACATGAGTTTGATGACATTTTCCAAGAGCCCACTCAATTGCCTCCACAAAGAAACTTGGACCATAAAATTCCCTCGCAGCCTAAATCAACACCTATAAACCTCAGAGCTTACAAGTGTCCTTACATTCAGAAAGGTGTAGTAGAACAACTGGTTCAGGAAATTCTACAGTCTGGCATCATCCAACCAAGCAATAGTCCTTTTGCATCACCTATACTTCTAGTTAAGAAAAAAGACAACACATGGAGATTTTGTGTTGACTATAGAAAACTAAACAGCATAACAGTCAAGGACAAGTTTCCCATTCCAATTATTGAAGAATTATTGGATGAATTGAATGGAGCTATTATCTTCACCATAATTGACTTGAGAGCTGGATATCATCAAATCAGAGTGCATCTATCAGACATTTTCAAAACTGCCTTCAGAACACATCAAGGCCATTATGAATTTAAGGTGATGTCATTTGGCCTTACTAATGCTCCAGCCACTTTTCAAGCCTTAATGAATGAGATATTTCAACCTGCATTGAGGAAATTTATACTGGTATTTTTTGATGATTTTAATCTACAAAAAAAGCATGTCTGAGCATTTGGAGCATCTCAAGTTTACATTCTTCCTGCTCAGAAAACATCAACTCTATGCTAAGCTCTCTAAATGTTGTTTTGGTCAACCTTCTCTGGAATACTTGGAACATATTATTACAACTGCAGGTGTTTGTGCTGATCCAAGTAAAATTGCTTGTATTCAATCTTGGCCAACACCCTTCACCCTCAAAGAATTAAGGGGATTCCTTGGCCTTACATGCTATTATAGGAAGTTTGTCAGGAATTATGGAGCAATCAGTAAACCACTTACTGATCTTCTCAAGAAGAACTCCTTCCTCTGGACTTCAGCAGCCACATCAACTTTTGATCAACTCAAGATGGCCATTCAACAACTCCAGTATTTGCCTTGCCACACTTCACTAAATCTTTTGTAGTTGAAAGTGATGCAGTGACTCATGTATTGGAGTTGTATTACTCCAAGAAGGCAAGTCAATTGCTTACTTTAGCAAACCACTGGGTCCAAGATCTATAGCATTGTCCACATATGAAAAGGAGTTTCTAGCCATTGTCTTGGCAGTTCAAAGATGGAGACATTACTTACAAGGTGCTAAGTTCATAATCCAAACTGATCATCAAAGTATCAAGTATTTCTTGGAGCAAAGTATCCCCACACCATTACAACAAAGATACTTAATCAAACTGTTCGGATTTGATTATGTCATCAGATACAAGAAAGGAGCTGAAAATGTAGTGGCAAATGCACTTTCTAGAAGACCTCCTGATTCAGCTTATTGTAATTTATTGGCTGCCTATACACCAGCATGGGCTCAGGAAGTACTTTCCAGTTATACTGATGATGAGACAGCTCAGGGTATAATTTCTAAACTTCTCCTCAGTCCTTCTAGTGTTGAAAACTTCACCTACCAGGAGGGCATATTGAGGTACCAAAAAAAACTCTATATTGGAACTAATGGCAATATTGGGCAAGCACTTTTACATTCTCTCCATAATTCTGTTGTGGGAGGCCATTCTGGTATTCAAGATACATATGCCAGAGCAAAAGCACATTTCTATTGGCAAGACCTCAAAAAGGATGTTTTACTCTTTGTGTCTCAATGTGATACATGTCAAAGGAACAAAAGTGACACCACAAATTTTGCTGGCCTTCTCCAGCCTCTCCTTCAGATTATGCTTGGCAACATATAACAATGGACTTTATTGATGGTCTACCACCAAGAAACAAGAAGAATGTCATCCTGGTTGTGGTAGACAGACTCACTAAGTATGCTCATTTTATTGCCCTGCAACACCCCTACACTGCTTCCTCTGTGGCACAAGTTTTTCTCAGTCAAATTTTCATGCTACATGGATTGCCTGCCTCAATTGTGTCAGATAGAGACAAGGTATTTACAAGCAAATTTTGGACTGATTTATTCAAGGCTTTGGGCACAAGTTTGAATTTAAGCTCTGCTTATCACCCTCAAACTGATGGTCAGACTGAGAGGGTGAATGCTTGTTTGGAAAACCATTTAAGATGTGTATGAGGTCATAAACCAAGCAGCTGGAGCAGTTGGTTGTCACTTGCAGAGTGGTGGTACAACACCAGCTTCCACAGGGGTCTAAAAATGTCTCCATTTCAAGCTTTGTATGGTTATTTACCTCCCCATCTAGCATTCCCATCTAATGATACTACTTATGTGGATGATGTGGAAGCTTACTTAAAATCCAGAGACTCTATGCTCGACATCATCAAAGAATCACTACATCAAGCACAGGCCAGGATGAAGCTCTATGCTGATTCTTCCAGAGTGGAAAGTGAAAAGGCGAGGGTACCCAAATATACCTCAAGCTAAAACTTTTCCTACCTATAAGTCCTTTCTACGAAAGTGATTGTCTGAGTTGAGACAATACAACTAATCGGTTTACACTTCGTGTGATCGTCTATGTATACGAGATCGAGACAATACAACAACAAAGTATGTTTACTTGATACAAAGGTTCAGACTTAACCAAACACAATAGGATTGCTTATCAAGTAAATAGGAACTAACGTTTGTGTAATTTACTTTAATTATAACAAAACAATTATAATGCGGAATATAAAAGTAAATGACACATCAAGATTTTGTTAACGAGGAAACCGCAAATGCAGAAAAACCCAGGGACCTAGTCCAGAATTGAATACTCTCAGGATTAAGCCGCTACACAAAATTACATTAACTTCGTATAGTTGAGACCAAGTAACTAACCCTATAGTTCACCTAGTTCCTTCTGTATTCCCACGCTTCCAACTTATAAATAAGTCACGTACTTGGAACAATTCCTTTGGTTAGTATTCCAAACAGTAAAGGAACAACAAATCTGTTTGGTATCATCTCTATTCAACCAAGTGATATGAGTCGGACAAAGGCTCTTCCGTTTATCTCAACATAAACTCCTTTGTCAGGTCCTTAGATCTATCTTATATTCAATCACCCAAAGGTAATCGTTTAAGATTAAGCCAACAACACCTTTAGTCCGAAGAATCGTGTTGATGCCGATCCACTCAATTAATCAATCCAATCTACCACAAGGATAAATCGACTATTAACTGGATCCTCTTTTACTGAAAAAAGTATTGTGCACACCAAAGATTATAAAACACAAGCCAGATCTTCAATATCTTCTTCAAATCTTCTTAAATCTTCAATAAAAACCTGCACACAATCACTTGAATCGCTTGTGATCAATCACGCACAGAACAGAGTCTGTTAACAATGGATTATCACAAGATGTTCTTTAGATTTAACAACAGTCTAAAGATCCATGTCGAAACTCTGAACTAGTTTGAGTGAATCTTATATCAGAATAGAAGATTCTCAAGAATAAACAAACTAGGTGCAATCATATTTCAACCACCGTTAGTCAATCAAATCAATCGAAAACAAAAGATAAACCGCAATTGTCTAGTTTCCCACCAACGGTACACGTTAGAGCTTCTCAATCCCAAAGAAGACTTTAAACTGAGCGGCCATAAGAGATTTCGCCTAATTAGGTTACTCTCCTCTCGAATAGGCGGCTACACCAGTAACAACAACAAAAGATTAAATCTGTTGTTACGAAGGATTAGTTTGCTAGAAAGGCAAACTTCGAGTATTTATAGACAAGGAAGTTTGGACACTAAGGAATTTACAAAACCGAAAATATTCTCAAGATATTCATTAAAGCGCAGATTCGGTTTTCATAATTCCTGGAAATGCTCTGTCCAAACGTAACGATCGAAATCTCTCAGAAAATCTAATTAGTAAATGCACATTACTAGTTATGTAATTTCCCTACAAGATGAAATTAATAACCTGAATTAAAAGATTCTTAACTTACTTATGTTTCTATCATGGGATTCCCTTCCTTTAGCCGTTAAGGAATATCTTTGAACAATTAAAGAAATAAACATTCACAACACGTGTTCAAAGTTTGTCGACATCTTTACTTTGTAAGTTCTCTTTCACACTTACAACTTTGAAACCGATTTGCCACACATCCAAACAAGTTTAGAATTGGTTCATATGATTTTCAAGAACTATGTGATTGATCAAACCAACATTCAATCATAATCATGCGTTTACGGTTCTACCAAAACAAGTTTCGGTTCTACCTCCATGTGAGTACTGTGCATAGTCACACTAACTTCCGAAAATTCGGTTGACTAGGTACTAGGATCGGTTCTCCACATATATATGGTATCTAACTTATATGTGTTGCACATGTCCATAGGATCGGTTCCCCTTTTCCTAAAAACGTGTTGCACATGTCCATAGGATCGGTTCCCCTTTCTGCTATAAACCTTGTTGTACCCCATACAAGGATCGGTTCCCTTTGATGTACTGCACCCCTTACAAGGATCGGTTCCCCTTTCCTTTTAATTAGTCAGACATACAAAATCCGATCATACCACAGGTCATTACTTAAGATCGGTTTTACTAATAAAAGTTATACCAATACATAAGTCAGGCCTTTGTGAATAGTTCTACCTAGAACACAACAAGTTGTGAGAGGTTATACTCTATCACACATATTGGTTGTTCATAAGATATGCAATGAATAATAAAACCAATAACACCTGGAATTTTCCTTTTCCGTCCACAAACAAGTTTATGAACTTACTTCTTTAGAACACATGTAAACATTGTTCCCTGTAATGAAATCCTCACCTCATACCCGTACATAATCACAATAGCATTCAAATGATTGTGGTTATGTCTTATCTACAAAGTTTAATGGTTAAGCAATAAACCTCGTGTTTATTCCTTAATACTATGTCTATCTAGAGTTCAAATATGCTTCGCAGTTATGTTCTCAATATGCACGACTTGAAATATACGTTAGGGAATGAAACAGTTCAAGTCAAATATCACTAACCTCAAGTGGAAGGATGATTGTTGTCGTTGTAGCTCCTTGCTTCTTCACATCTTCAAGATCTTACAATACTTGTAATGTCTCATATCCTAATACTTTCAAGCTAACCTATACGAAGTTGACTCTAGTACATAATCAAGCGACTCTTAACATGAGTTTTGATTCACTAAAATATGACAACCAAACTTGACATACCAACGCTTGGTGGGTTCAACCGAGCAATGCTCTAAAAATCTCCCCCTTTGTAAATTTTAGTGATAAAACTCTTACATCATATGGATAAAAAAATTACAAGAATTCATTACAATCCGCTTGATTCCCGATTCAACAGCACAGTAAAACTGCTTATATTCAATCCTTGAAAATGACGATGTTGACATTATAATAACAAAGCTAATACTCCCCCTAAGGAAGATAGGTAGATATTCAATCCACACGTCTTTGTTATACTAATTTATATGACATGTTACTCCCCCTTAGTCTGTGCTTTCACTCTTTCGTTAGATAAAACATTCAAGTACCAATGTTCTTTTCCCTAGCGATACCAATCAATATAAAATCAATGCCACCATCACCTGTGTACTCCATATATTTCTCCCCCTTTTTGTCACAAAAATGACAAAGAAACGAAAAAATAAAGGACAACACGAAAAGAATCTTACAAATCTCATAATAGACTTGCAAACCTGTAGAGTTAGGCATGAGGGTTCCATACATCACGCTCTGATAACCAATATCAAAAACGAAACTACAAGTAGTCTTATTTTGACATGTTACCAAGGAAAAAATTGTCCGAAACAATTTTTCCAATTTAGTTTAGCAAACCAAAAACAACTAAGAATATTAGTCCCTTTGCTAAACTGATTGTTGAAAAACAACCGCTTAATTCGATAAGACCAAAATAGAGATAAACACCATTTTTCTCATCAGGTTCTAATTATCCATAAACTTAGACCTTTCAATTTTAAACAAGACTTGTACTAGGTTAGTTAACTAGCATTCCTTGTTTAGGAATTCGATTAGACTTGAATAACCGAAACCTCACTTTGATAAGACAAACTAAGATCAGAATTAACTTAGTTTCTTATTCGGAATCGAATTGGACTAAACAACTCATCCCGTACACAAATTATTTCGTTAAGCCATAAATAATTCATACAAACCAAAGTAAATCAACTTGTATAATTATTCACCTCAACCGGAAGCAATTGAAACAACATAGACATTAAAAGCACCGCAATTGCACCGTAATTTTGTAAGCCTAAACAATTGATACCATACAAAAGCAAGATAACAATGGTTTTTCTTAACCAGAACCAATTGAATCACACACACACATCAATTGTACCGAAATTTTGTAAGCCTAAACAATTGATGCCACACAATAAATCAAGATAACAATAGTTTTTCTTAACCGGAACCAACTGAATCACACATCCACACACACATCATGGAATAAGTATCAATTGAACCGAAATTCTGTTAAGCAAAAGCAATAAATATATATAATATAAACTCAGGCTTTTCTTAAATAGGAAAATAATTAACTAACAAGATTGTTACCTCAAATTTCGCATCCACTTCTCCAATATGATAGCATCTTCGTCCAGGGAGAAATGATATCGAAATATCACCACATTGTCATCCTTATGCATAAACAAAAGAATAACAACACACCTCAGCCTTCACCAGAGAAAGGTTGAAAACCGGTTTTAACAATTGCAAGCAAAAGTTGAAAACCGTCACAACACATATGCTTTTGTGCTAAACCAAAACCGATTCAACATATTGTGACTTTTTCACATATTGTTTCTATCAGAACCCCTCATGATCCTTTGATAAAGCCTACCTACTAGGGCTAGAAATTAATCCCGCTAAATCAAAAAGTCACCCGAACCATAAGGGTTCACAAAATATGAGATCGAATATTAAGGTAGTAAAACCGAAATCAAACATCCCATAAACATACATAGCAATAATATAAAAGCAATTAAGCACAGGTTATGTAAATCGAAAACCATCACAAGAAAAATTACTAATCAAATAATTTTATTCATAATAGACCAATACAATCAATGAAAGAAATCAAAAATTGATGTATATTTTTCCTTGCAACCTAGTCCTTCATGTCAGAACTGAATGAAGGTGGATTACTACTTTTCAGCTTTTGAATTTCTTTAAGAAGAAAACCTTGTTGCTTGACCAGAATCTCTTGCAGATGAGAAATTTTCATGAACGATTCTGCAAGAGCATGTAATTCTGTCTTTGATTGAACACAAAAATGTGTCAATGCCTCAATACACTGATCTTTATTCAAAGTATTCTCTATTTCCTTCTTGCTAAGCCAATCTCCCTTTCTGATTTTACGCTTAATATTAAGAGATAATCCGTACTTAGTTTTAGGATGATCTTTCTGATCTTTCATCTTCTCCAGAGAAACCATTTGATCCAGACTCATAGTCCGGATAGGGAATGATCAAAATGAGAGAAGAATATTTTGATATTATTCATACTACCGAAAATATAATATTCCTAAAATACGAATATATCAAATATCTTCAAATACTAGATATTATTTCCATAATCTACACAAAAGTGCCTTGAATTTTCTTCTTCCTCACTCAAAATTTGGCACGCGAGATGAGGAAAGAATTCTAATACCGATCAAGTGGTATTAGTATGAGATTTTCTCTCATTATGGAATTTTGAACAACCAGAGTGTTCTTGATCTACTATAGTATGAAAAGATATCTTTCTGTTACCTCGAACCAACGAAGTATCTTGGGATAGACTGAAATTGCAAACACAACTTTCAGCAATTCTGTTTTTAAGACAGTTTTTGCATCTTGTCTTATTTCTCCCTTTACCATTATATGATTTAATGACATTGGAAGACATGTCCATTCTTAAAATAGGTAAATCACTAATGGAGGAGGAAGGAATAAGATTGACAACTAATACAACATCAGTTGTTTCCTCTTCTTCAGAATCATATGAATCGGAGGACTCGTCTAGAGTTACAGCCACTTCCTTGCTTCCAGTGTATTTCTTAAGATTGTGACAGTCTTTAGAAATATGACCAAACCCTTTACACTTGAAGCACTACGGATGATATTCATCATATTCTTCATGATCCTTTTTGACAGGAACTCGATCATGCGGTCGAGAAGATCGATAAATATCCTTAACAAATCTTTTGTTTCTTTTCTTCAAGAGATCTTGAAACTGTCTAGTAATTAATGGCAATGATTGTTCAATTTTATCATCAGAATTTTCTTCAATCTGTTCGTTTGAATCATCCAACTGTTTATTCCTTTCCATTTGAGCTTTTGGAACTTTTGCTTTAAAAGCGATTCCTTTGGTTTGAATAGACTGCGATTCATGATCAAAAATCTTTAATTTACCAACAAGTGTGCTTCGTGTGAGAGTTGAAAGATTGTTTTCTTCTATGATTGCATGTTTCTTAGAATCGTATCTTGACGGCAACGATCTGAGAATCTTGCATATTATATCTTTTTCAGAAATAGTCTTTCTTAACGAGAAAGAAGCATTAATTATCTCAGAGAGTTTAATGTGAAAATCCTCAAAAGTTTCGTTGTCATTCATTCGAAGGTTTTCCCACTCTGAAGTGAGGGTTTGAAGTCTAGCTTCTTTCTCTGAAGAACTTCCTTCGAATACGATCTGAAGATTATCCCAAGCTTCTTTCGAAGTCTGACATGTTGACACATGATGTTGTAAATAACGACTTACAACATGAATAATACCATTCAAACCATCTGAATTCTGCTTTGCAAGTGCCTTTTATTCGTTCGAAAATTCTGCTAAGCGTTTGAGCTCAGTTTCTGAATTTTCTCTCTTTGGAAGAGTATAACCATCGAAGACTAATAACCAAGTATTAAAGTCTCGTGATTGAAGAAAAGATCTCATAGGAGATTTCCACCATACACAGATTGTTAGATCTTTTCGTGTTTTCCCGCTCTGATACCAATTGAAAAGGCGAGGGTACCCAAATATACCTCAATCTAAAACTTTTCCTACCTATAAGTCCTTTCTCTGAAAGTGATTGTCTATGGACTGAGTCGAGACAATACAACTAATCGGTTCACACTTCATGTGATCGTCTATGGATACGAGATCGAGACAATACAACAACGAAGTACGTTTACTTGATACAAAGGTTCAGACTTAACCAAACACAATAAGATTGCTTATCAAGTAAATAGGAATTAACGTTTGTGTAATTTACTTTAGTTATAATAAAACAATTATAATGCAGAATATAAAAGTAAATGACACATCAAGATTTTGTTAACGAGGAAACCGCAAATGCAGAAAAACCCCGGGACCTAGTCCATGATTGAATACTCTCAGGATTAAGCCGCTACACAAAATTACACTAACTTCGTATAGTTGAGACCAAGTAACTAACCCTATAGTTCATCTAGTTCCTTCTGTATTCCCACGCCTCCAACTTATAAATAAGTCACGTACTTGGAACAGTTCCTTTGGTTCGTATTCCAAACAGTAAAGGAACAACAAATTTGTTTGGTATCAACTCTATTCAACCAAGTGATATGAGTTGGACAAAGGCTCTTCCGTTTATCTCAACATAAACTCCTTCGTCGGTCCTTAGATCTATCTTATATTCAATCACCCAAAGGTAATCGTTTAAGATTAAGCCAACAACACTTTTAATCCGAATAATCGTGTTGATGCCGTTCTACTCAATTAATCAATCTAATCTACCACAAGGATAAACCGATTATTAATTGGATCCTCTTTTACCGAAACAAGTATTGTGCACACCAAAGATTATAAAACCCAAGTCAGATCTTCAATATCTTCTTTGTCTTCAAATTTTCTTAAATCTTTAATAAAAACCTGCACACAATCACTTGAATCTCTTGTGATTAATCACGCACAGAGCAGAGTCTATTAACAATGGATTATCACAAGATCGTCTTTAGAACTAACAACAGTCTAAAGAACCCTGTCGAAACTCTGAACTAGATTTAGTGAATCTTATATCAGAAGAGAAGATTCTCAAGAATAAACAAACTAGGTGCAATCAGATTTCAACCACCGTTAGTCAATCAAATCAATAAAAAACAAAAGATAAACCGAAATTATCTAGTTTCCCACCAACGGTACACGCTAGAGCTTCTCGATCCCAAAGAAGACTTTAAACTGAGCTTCCGTAAGAGATTTCGCCTAATTAGGTTACTCTCCTCTCCGAATAGGCGGCTACACCAGTAACAACAACAAAAGAGTAAATCTGTTGTTACGAAGGATTAGTTTGCTAGAAAGGCAAACTTCGAGTATTTATAGACAAGGAATTTTGGACACCAAGGAATTTCCAAAGCCGAAAATATTCTCAAGATATTCATTAAAGCACAGATTCGGTTTTCATAATTCCTGGAAATGCTGTCCAAAAATAACGATCGAAATCTCTCGGAAAATCTAATTAGTAAATGCACATTACTTAGCCGTTAAGGAATATCTTTGAACAACTAAAGAAATAAACATTCACAGCACGTGTTCAAAGTTTGTCGACATCTTTACTTTGTAAGTTATCTTTCACACTTACAACCTTGAAACCGATTTGCCACACTTACAAACAAGTTTAAAGCGTTGAACATGTCCATAGGATCGGTTCCCCTTTCTGTTATAAACCTTGCTGCACCCCATACAAGGATCGGTTTCCTTTGATGTACTGCACCCTTTACAAGGATCGGTTCCTCTTTCCTTTTAATTGGTCAGACATACAAAATCTGATCATACCACGAGTGATTACTTAAGATCGGTTTTACTAATAAAAGTTATACCAATACATAAGTCAGGCCTTTGTGAATAGTTCTACCAAGAACACAACAAGTTGTGAGTGGTTATACTCTATCACACATATTGGTTGTTCATAAGATATGCAATGAATAACAAAACCAATAACACCTGGCAATTTCCTTTTCGGTCCACAAACAAGTTTATGAAGTTACTTTCTTAGAACACATGTAAACATTATTCCCTAGGATGAAATCCTCACCTCATACCCATACATAATCACAATAGCATTCAAATGATTATGGCGATGTCTTATCTACAAAGTTTAATGGTTAAGCAATAAACCTCGTATTGTATTCCTTAATACTATATCTATCTAGAGTTCAAATATGCTTCGCAGTTATGTTTTCAATATGCACGACTTGAAAGATACGTTAGGAAATAAAACAGTTCAAGTCAAATATCACTAACCTCAAGTGGAAGGATGATTGTTGTCGTTGTAGCTCCTTGCTTCTTCACATCTTCAAACTTCGCAATACTTGTAATGTCTCATATCCTAATACTTTCAAGCTAACCTATATGAAGTTGACTCTAGTATATAATCAAGCGACTCTTAACATGAGTTTTGATTCACTAAAATATGACAACCAAACTTGGCATACCAACGCTTGGTGGGTTCAAACGAGAAATGCTCTAACAGAAAGAACTTTTACAGAGGGAGATTTAGTCTACCTCAAACTTCATCCATATAGACAGGCTTCAGTGTCTCTCATAAGGAACTTTAAACTATATGCCAAATACTATGGACCCTTCAAAATCTTACAAAAGGTAGGTGATGTAGCCTACAAACTTGAGCTACCTTCACATTCAAGGATACATCCAGTTTTCCATGTCTCTTAGCTAAAACAACACATTGATATGAAACATGCTCTCTCTCCTACTCTACCTGTTGTGATCTCAATAATGAAGTTATCATGCTGCCAGAGAAGGTGTTGAAGACTAGAACAGTGCTCAGGGGTAATAGATTGGTGCGCCAAATTCTCATCCAATGGACCAACTCATCTGCTGAGGATGCCACTTGGGAGGACTTTTCTAATATTAGATCTCATTACCCTAGATTTGTCCTTGAGGACAAGGACAATTTTCATGGTAGGAATGTTGTGTCCCTTCTTGAATAAACCACTCTGTGGTCTGCCCATATAATTTTAGTTGAGTGACTTAGTAGTTCAGACAGGCTGTAATTGGGTGAATTGCGGACCGTTGATGGCTTGCCACGCGTCTGTCACTGATTGAGTCTGTTTAGGGTTCAATTATTTGCTACTTAAATGTGTAAGAAGAGTTATCTCTTCAGCACCTGAATTCTGTTTTAATGAAATGTTATTTGGCTGCGCCTCTGGCACAAATTTTGGCTTGAATCCTTGATCCAAGAGGTGATTCTTCACCATTCTATCCATCTCTGTTTGTTAAATTGTTGTAGGGATACAACAGATTCTTGACAGATATCTAAGTCTCCTAATTAGTTGTAGACAAGTTATTAAGATATTCAATTTGCAACTTAAATATACGAAACAACTAATCATATCAAATGAACACAATCATTCAATTATCATGCGTCGTAAAACATGAACGATATTTGAGAGTGAATAACGAGATTAATGCATCAATTGAATAACATGCTTATGACTTAGGTTTACATCCTTAACCACAGAAAAGAATTAGCTACTCATAATGGAGTTTATGAAAATCAAAGTAGAGAAAATATATAATACAAACTACAGTCGCATAAGGTATTTAGCCGTCGCTGCTGCTGTTGAAATAAGCTTTTCGCTATTACTGCATAAATTAACTCCTTAAGCTTTTATCCTTCTATGGGGAATTTATTCGAATAGCTTCTCTGCATAAAAACAAGGGTGAGAAGGTCCGTTCTGTTGGCTATTTGATCCTCTATTTATATAGTTTTCTTCCTCCAAATTCGAATCTGATAATTACCACATCATTCTAAACCGACTCAAACACAAAACTCGTGTTTATCATCCACCGTTCATCTTCAAAATCAAAGGCAAAAGCATCACCTGGTGCATGTTTTTCAGCTCTTCAGACCTATCAAAACTTTCCTTCTTCTTGATTCTCGCACAAGTTTCGACTTCCAAAGATTACCCAATCTCTACAACCGTTTAGCAATGATTCTAGTTTATATTTGACGCGGAAATCTTCTCTTAAATCTTCTACAGAGTCCACAACATTCACGCAGCAACAAAGTTCTTTCTCCCCTCGGCATAAAACAGTTCCAGAGTTAAACTTAAATCGATTCCAAACCGATTCAAACTATATCATCACTTCCAGTAATCCCGATCATCACCAGTTACAGCAACGTCCTCATTTGCGATCATCTCCTTTTATACCATTGGATAAATTCCCTGTCCAACTCGAGCTCCTCTCTACTGCACATCACTACGATACTAATGGTAGCAGCGACTCACACAAATATCCTCGCCTAACAACGTTAACATAAACCAGCACCTTCTCGTAAAATGAAGAAGAAATCACGACTAACTTCTTTGTTGTTTAGGTTGGTAAGAGATCGTGGCCCTGAGTAACATGCATGGATGCCTCTGACGATATTTGAATTTTAGCTGCCCCTTATAACCTCAACGTCTGCCTTTAGCAGTTCCTTTGAAACATGGCTGCCCCATAACAGAATGGATACCCCCTAACGTACAATGGGTGTCAATAGCAGTTTCATTTGAAATGATTATTTTGCCCTTTTGTTTCCAAAGTTCTCGTTTTGCTCATAACTTCTTCATACGACCTCGGAATAAGCTCATTCTTTCGCCATTGGCTTCATTTTTTCGTCCTCTTCAAGATGAAAAATAGTTCGTCCTCTTCAAGATGAAAAGTAGAAATCTTGTTGTTTGAGGGTGAAAACGATTTCTGCCGATTTCGGTAATTTCGGGTGTGTGGGTGAAAAACGAGTCTAAACCCTAAACAATGTACTGCAAGGGAGTACTTTAGATTCGAGAGATCAATCTTTACAAATCTGGACTAAACCAAGAAATGGTCATTCCAGACTTGTTTCGGTCACAAAGTGGAGGAGAAGGGTTGGTTTTAGGGAGGGAAGCGAAGAGAGTGTTGAGACCAGAATAGTTGATTCTGGAAGAATAGTTGTTTGACGACTTGTATCATAAAGTGGAAATCTAACATATGGGAAAGCTAGCAAATGTTTTCTGAGTGTTGTATGCTCCTGACCAGAACTTGTTGTTCGGTGGTAATAGGTAAGACCTATTTATACAAGTTGAAGTGAAACGTACTCTGATCTCGTAAGAAATGGAAACAGATGAGTAAATGGGAGGAGGTGGTAACCGGTAACGCCTGGAATTGATGTTCCATAATGAAGGAAATCGTTTCACCATTACTCCCGATATTTACTAACCGCCTCATTCTTATGACACTGTCTTGTAACGGGCATAGTGTACGCCGCACGCTGTAAACCGCCAAACCAATACCCTAATGAGCATCCCCCAGTTTGTGACATGTGTTGATGTCTCGAGTGTTTTTATGGAAAACATGTAGCAGGTTGCTGCTGTTTGGAAAGTTGAGCTTGGGAGACTTGCCGACTCGGTGGTGACCCTCGACGGTCGAGATTTTGCATCTTGAGAGGAAGGGTAGCCGTTAATTATTGCAACCCTTCGTTTGGTATCCAGCGGCATGAAATCATGGACGGCATGTCTTTGAAATAGTTAGGTGTGGCCAATCTAGGATTTTGGCATAGTTTAGGCGCGGCCAAAAACTAGGGTTTGGCATAGTTTTGGCACGGCCAAAATTAGGGCTTGGCGTTGGGAGAAAGGCTGCCACGCGTTGGCTGGTGACCTTGGACGTCTAAGATATGCATCTTAGATGGAAGAGTGGTCGTTTATTGTTGCAACCCTTCGTTTTGGCAGCCAGCGGCGTGAAGGAAAGGCTGGCTTGGTTTCGGCACAACGGTGCGGATGGCATGGTTGGCATGCCTTGGCGCGGAGATGTGGCTGGCACGACATGCCATTGGCACATACGACATGGTTGGCATGCCTTGGCACGGTGATGTAACTGGCACGGCATGCCATTGGGACATGTGGGATGGTTGGAATGCCTTGGCGCGGAGATGTGGCTGGCACGGCATGCCATTGGCACATGTCGTGTGGAAATTAGGGTTTGGCCTATCGAAACCCTAACTAGCATTAAAAAAGGTACCCTGGTAATTTTCTCGCAGACATATTAAAGGGTTCAGTAAATGCGCTTGGCAGAGACATTATTACTCAAGTTCTGTGACGTCACCGTCTGACTAGGGTTTTACGATTTTAACCCTAAGCTAAAAACCACCATCAACATTAAGTCCCCTGCTTAGGTCGGAACAGGGGCATTGTTGCGAGGTAAGCATGAGATGGTGACAGACGAGGACAGAAACGAAATGCAAGTCATGAAAGATGGTCAGGAAGATTCGTCTAACCTTTTTCGAGAAATAAGGAGGATCCGTGATCCTTGTATTTGGCGGATTTGTGTAAATTCTGCTCGTGGCACTGCAGGTTAGGCCACGGAGTGGTAGAGGCGATTGATATCCGGGATGCATACTGTTGGCATCGGTTTGGAAGGGAGCCGTCAGCATTGGTCGGCTTGGAATGCGTCCGCTTGCGTTTCGTGGCTTGGAGCGGAGCTATCTTGCGTTCCTCGGAAGGATGACGACTGGATTCAGTTCCGTGGAAGGATGATGACCGGCTTCGGTTCCGTGCAATGATGGCAACTTTGTCAAAATTAGGGTTTGGAATGCCGAAACCCTAATTAGTGCCCTTTACTAGAATCGTTGTAGAATTCTCGTACGGACTCGGATTTTGACGGTCAGCACCTCCATTCTGAACGGAAAAGAATTTCCTATCTCCTTGCGAGGGAATATTTAGGTTTTGATCTCGTTCAATAGGTGAAAACAGCTCGACAGTAAAATTCAAGTGGAATGTTGCAGGCCCGAGGTGGCATAGTCGCGCCCAGTCACCTATTCCCGCTCATGGAGCAATAAGGAATCTTCATTCTGTTCAAACTCTAGAAACTCCGTCCGAAAAGAGGTATCGACCCTCTTCTGTTGCTCGTCTGGATCTGTGCTTTCATCTGCAGTGTCTCTCCAGTGGATTCCAAAATTTACTAAAACTCCACTGCATTCTTGGGATGGATGGATGAAATATATGCTTGGCAACGATCATGTCAGGGATAATCTTGGAGATTGTTGTTGCGTTGTCAGTCCATCCTTGACTTTAGGTTGTTCAGTTCCTGGACCTTCTGGTGATGATTGATATGTTGTGGATGATTGTATGGTAGAAATATTCCGAAGACACATGATCAAATAGATGAGTTGGAAGACAATTTGTTGCCGATGTACTGCTATCAAGTCTTCAAGGACTTCGTTCCAAGAGATATCCTTCGAACCAGCTTCTGAATCTTGGACTATCGTATGGAATGGGATCGGTGAGCAGTCCCCAGTTATATTTCTGTTAGATCCGATGGCATGGCCGAATATGTGTATGTATCTTTGTGGCGTGCTTTTGGAGTTTTCGATGCACATGTACGGCTTCATGTTGAGAAATTCTCGCGGCTCGTAAAACTTCGACAGTGATGATGTTGAAATCAGAAATAACCAGGTTGAGGGGAGTGAAAGTTTCTCATGCTGGTAGTCCCCACGTGTAGCCTACTTTCATCACATCTCCTTGAATCCATGTCCAAAGGATTTGATCCAAGCTTATTGTACTCTCTGGATGTGACGCTGGGATGCACATGGACGAAATATTCTGGATAACAAAGAGGCAGGAATGAGAAAGGTATGTTGTTTATTTTGGCTCCCTCTGTTTCTTCAAGAAAATGTTTCAGCCGCGTCTCTGGAGTTATCTCATGAGTCTTTCATGGTCGTCGGGATGGACTGCGATGAGCAGTCCCCAGTCGCATTTTTCTTTAGTTTTTGAAGTTGTTTTCCTCTGAGCAGGCTTGGGATCCGTCGCGGCCTCGTAAAGTGTTGAAAGCGTCTTCTATACAGAGAGGTGATGATATTCTTGCGCTACACCCTTGAAGAGTAGATGACTTTGTTGTGGTTATGGCCTTTTTGTTGACTGCGTCTTCTGAGCTTTGACAGTGAAAGGATTCCGTGTAGATCCTCAGTCCCCAAGTATGGTTTACATGTTTCCATATTGTATGGTCAATGGGTTGACCATGATAAAGACATCACCATCGTGCGTTCGTACTGGTGATTTTGTTACTTCTTCCACGTGAAACTAAAATATGGAGGAGTACGGGTTACCTTTGTAGTGATTGATGCTGCGGTGAAGCTCTGGCTGGTATCAAAAAATGAGAAGCAACAATTCTTGGTAGCAGATGTAATCAGAAGAGACTACATTTTCGTGGGAACAAAGTAGGTTGGATAGAATTGTATGAGCATCCATGGAAGTAAAAGGATTGGCTGGATGCGTAAGCGAGCAAACTTTCCATGGTCACGAGTTTTGGAGGGATGGATCAAAAGGTGGCCATGACTACGAAGATTGGCTGGATGCGATCATGATCCTTGGCATGGGGAGTGTGGTGGCACGACCCTTTGCAGGAAGGAGTGTTGTTGAAGCGGCTTCGGCTCTTGGAGAGGACATTGAAACTTAAGGAGCCAAATGCTGTTTCGGATCCTAGAGCATCTTATGGAGATATCGCTGAAGCGGAGCGGCTGCTGGAGCGAACGTTGAAGCGGAGCGGATGGTGAAGCGAACGTTGAAGCGGATCCGCTGCTGGAGAACGTTGAAGTGGAGCCACTTCTGGAGAGAACGTCTAAACGGTGACTTGAAACTCTCAGAGCCTTGACGGTTACAATGTTGAAGCCGGAGACTGCGTCACTCAGGTTAGGAGTCCCCAGTTTCATCTATCGATAATGCTTTCCAAGAGAGGTCGGGGTTTGGGAACGGCTTCCCTGGCTGGAAACAGCTGCTTTCCTGATGCAGTGCGGTTGAGGGATGCAAATATGTCTTGACGCTACGCCTTGGAGAAATGTAGAATCTCACATAACTATTTCATCATAGACTGCACAATTTTGTGGGCGAAGTCTCCAGAAATCATGTATCTCCTGACGGGAAGAGGGTCTCTGTGAATTCAGGAGGGTTGCTGATTTTCTTTGCCTCGATTTTGGAGAAGTCGTTCCTGATCTTTACGTGTGATGAAATTGGATTGTTGATTCCCTTCTACTGGGCGTTCAAGAGTAACGCGAGCCCCTTCATCTATAAACGCACGTCCTATTGAAGTGCCTGCGCCGGATGTTAAAAGTATTCGTTGTCAGCTCCCTCTTGGGTTGACGTGACTCTTATGGTGGCCGCTCCGTCAGTGTCTTGAGGAAATAGGTATCTCTTTCCGAGTTATAAACATGTCTGTCTGAGCCTTACGAGAACCTTTTGTATTTCCATCAAATCAACAATGGTAAAAGGAGGTCGGCTTCTTCCGGCTCTTCCAGTATGTTGCCCTGATGGTGGAGTAGCAGCATATCTGATGACGGTTGGATCTGCCACACTTGAATAAACGTTGGGGTGGCGGAAGCGGCTCTGGTTCTTGTGATCGTAGGTGTATCGTGCAAAGATGACGCGGTTTTGATCACGGAGTGTTGGATCAATGGCGCTATTTCGAATGGTGAGGATGGCGCTGCTTTGACTGGATGTGGAGCGGAGAAGATGGCGCTGGAAGGGTGCAATTTGTTAACGTTGGAAAGGATGCAAGCTGCTGGTGCTGGAAAGATGCAAGTTGTTAGTGTTGGAAGGATGCGAGTTGCTGGCGATGAAAATATGCAAGCTGTTAGTGCTGGAAGGATGCAAGCTGTTAGCGCTGGAAGGATGCAAGTTGCTGGCGCTGGAAGGATGCAAGCTGTCAGCGCTGGATCGGCTTGGAATGGGCGCTGGCTTGGCGTGGGCGCTGGCTTGGATTTGGCATGGCGCGGACTGTTGGCTGGGCATGGTGCAGACTGTTGGTTTGGCACGGCGCTGGCTTGGCGTAGCGCGGATTGTTGGCTTTGCACGGCGCTGGCTTGGCGTGGCACGAATTGTTGGCTTGGCACAGCGCTGGCTTAGCTTGGCGCGGAATGTTGGGCACCGTGAGGCTTGTTCTTGCGGGCCAATTTGTCCCTTTCCGTACGCAGCTCAAATAGGAAATCCTTTCCTTATTCAAATTCCAAAAGTGTTATGCCTACAAAAGGGGTTGGCACTCTTCTTCTTTTTTGAAAGGCAAACAAAGCGCCTGGTTTATGGTTTTATTTGAATTGATAGATAATTGTTATCTACGAGGGTTTTGGATTATTCTTTTGGAATGAATTGTTTTAGAATAATGTTGTTTTGGTTATGACTATAAGTAGCATAAGTACCTCGGGAAAGCTATGGAATTGTGAATGTTGTGCGACAGTAGAAAGAATGAAATGAAACATGGGAACAGTATGGATATCGGTTTTTATCATCTCTTTGAAGATTTGAAGTAGTAGACCATGTATTTTTCCTAACAAGACTTACTCGGTTTTTTGGATCTCCTAACGGAACTGGATCTCCCGGGTGCAAGTCCAAGTTTTGTGGGAAGCGCCGCCGTGATCGCGAGAAGTCCCCAGTCACTCCTTGTCGTGTGATAACTGATAATTGAGCCATTGATTCCCGAGCAGATTTTTTTTTGCTTCTACCATCTTGAGATCGGCGTTTGAAAGATGAAATCAGGAATTAAAAGTTGATATTGTAACCGAGAGATTAATCTCCCACTGTGGTCGCCAATTATTTGAGGGTGAAAACGGTTTCTGCTGATTTCGGTAATTTCGGGTGTGTGGGTGAAAAACGAGTCTAAACCCTAAACAATGTACTGCAAGGGAGTACTTTAGATTCGAGAGATCAATCTGTACAAATCCTGCCTAAACTAAGAAATGGACGTTCCATACTTGCTTCGGTCACAAAGTGGAGGAGAAGGGTTGGTTTTGGGGAGGGAAGCGAAGAGACTGTTGAGACCAGAATAGTTAATTCTGGAAGAGTAGTTGTTTGACGACTTGTATCAGAAAGTGAAAAGCTAACAGATGGGAAAGCTAGCAAATGTTTTCCGAGTGTTGTATGCTCCTGACCAGAACTTGTTGTTCGGTGGTAATAGGTAAGACCTATTTGTACAAGTCGAAGTGAAACGTACTCTCATCTCGTAAGAAATGGAAACAGATGAGTAAATGGGAGGAGGCGGTAATCGGTAACGCTTGGAATTGATGTTCCATAATGAAGGAAAGCGTTTCACCATTAATCCCGGTAATTACTAACCGCCTCATTCTTATGACACTGTCTTGTAACGGGCGTAGTGTACGCTGCACACTGTAAACCTCCAAATCAACCTAATGAGCATCCCCCAGTTTGTGACATGTGTTGATGTCTCGAGGGTTTTTGTGGAAAACATGTAGCAGGTTGCTGCTGTTTGGCAAGTTAAGCTTGGGAGACTTGCCGGATCGGGGGTGACCCTCGACGGTCGAGATTTTGCATCTTGAGAGGAAGGGTAGCCGTTGATTATTGAAACCCTTCGTTTAGTAGCCAGCGGCATGAAAGCATGGCCGGCCATGGCTTTGACATAGTTAGGTGTGGCCAAGCTAGGATTTTGGCATAGTTTAGGCACGGCCAAAAACTAGGGTTTTGGCATAGTTTGGGCGCAGCCAAAATTAGGGCTTGGCGTTGGTCCAAAGGCTGCCACGCGTTGGATGGTGACCTTGGATGGCTAAGATCTGCATCTTAGATGGAACAATGGTCGTTGATTGTTGCAACCCTTCGTTTTGGCAGCCAGCTACGTGAAGGAAAGGCTGGCATGGTTTCGGCACAGCGGTGCGACTGGCATGGTTGGCATGCCTTGGCGCGGAGATGTGGCTGGCACGGTATGCCATTGGCACATGCGACATAGTTGGCATGCCTTGGCGCGGTGATGTGGCTGGCACGGCATGTCATTGGCACATGCGGGATGGTTGGCATGCCTTGGCGCGGTGATGTGGCTGGCACGGCATGCCATTGGCACATATGGCATGGTTGGCATGCCTTGGCGCGGAGATGTGGCTGGCACGGCATGCCATTGGCACATGTGGCACGGTTAGCATGCCTTGGCGCGGAGGTGTGGCACGGCATGCTATTGGCACATGCGGCATGGTCGGCATGCCTTGGTGCGGAGATGTGGCACGGCATGCCATTGGCACATGCGGCATGGTTGGCATGCCTTGGCGCGGAGATGTGGCTGGCACGGCATGCCATTGGCACATGCGGCATGTTTGGCATGCCTTGGCGTAGAAAAGTTTCACGGCATGCCATTGGCACATGTGGTGAGGCTGACATGGTTGGCATGCCTTGGGTGGCGAGCTTGGACGGTTGAGATCTGCATCTCAGAAGGAAGGGCAGCCGTTGATTATTGCAACCCTTCGTTTTGGCAGCCAGCGTCATGCATGGCTTTGGCATGTGTTAGGCGCGGCCAAAATTAGAGTTTACATGAACCATGATGTTTGGCTTTGGGCCGCAAGTTGTCATGCGTTAGGTGGTGAACTTGTGTGGCTGAGATTTGCATCTCAGAAGGAAGGGCAGCCGTTGATTATTGCAACCCTTCGTTTGGCAGCCAGCATTTTGCATGGCTTTGGCATGTGTTAGGCGCGACCAAAATTAGGGTTTGCATGAACCGTGATGTTTGGATTTGGGATGCAATTTTCCATGCGTTAGGTGGAGAACTTGTGTGGCTGAGATTTGCATCTCAGAAGGAAGGGCAGCCGTTGATTATTGCAACCCTTCGTTTTGGCAGCCAGCGTCGTGCATGGAAAGTTGGGAAGGCAGGCATGGTCGGCATGCCTCGGTGAGGAGATGTGGCTGGCACGGCATGCCATTGGCACATGTGGCGTGGTTGGCATGCCTTGGCGTGGAAAGGTTACACGGCATGCCATTGGCACATGGGGTGCGGCTAGCATGGTTGGCATGCCTTGGCGAGGAGATGTGGCAGGCACGGCATGCCATTGGCACATGTGGTGCGGCTGGCATGGTTGGAATTCCTTGGCGCGGAGACGTGGATGGCATGGTTTTCCATTTGCACGGTTGTGCGGCTGGCATGGTTGGCATGCCTTGGCGCGTGGACGTTCTTGGCATGGTGTGACATTGGCACGGTGGTGCGGCTAGCATGGTTGGCATGCCTTGGCGCGGAGACGTGGCTGGCATGGTTTGTCATTGGCACGGTGGTGCGGCTGGCATGCCTTGGCGCAGAGACGTGGCTGGCATGGTTGGCATGCCTTGGCGCGGAGACGCGGCTGGCATGGTTTGCCATTGGCACGGTGGTGCGACTGGCATGGTTTGCATGCCTTGGCGTGGAGACGTGGCTGGCACGACATGCCATTGGCGCGGTGGTGCGGCTGGCATGGTGGCATGCCTTGGCGTGGAGACGTGGCTGGCGTGGTTTGCCATTGGCACGGTGGTGCAGCTGGCATGGTTGGCATGCCTTGGCACGGAGATGTGGCTGGCACGGCATGCCATTGGCACATGTCGTGTGGAAATTAGGGTTTGTCCTATCGAAACCCTAATTAGCATCAAAAAATTTACCCTGGTAATTTTCTCGCAGACATATTAAAGGGTTCAATAAATGCGCTTGGCGGAGACATTATTAATCAAGTTCTGTGGCGTCACTGTCTAACTAGGGTTTTACGATTTTAACCCTAAGCTAAAAACCACCATCAACACTTGTACTTAAAAACGAGTTCCATTTGGTCTTTGGCCCTTCTCCGCTTCTTTTATTGCACACTTGAGTGTCAATTCACTTCTTTTGGATGATTCACCTAATAAAACACAAACAAGAGAAAACAAGCGTAATATACAATAATTTGCAAGAAAACCAACAAATACTAGCATGGAATTGACACCAAATATATGTGAAATATGCACTTATCAATTATCCCTGTTTTTAGGAGGAACACGATTATGGGGCATAACCGATGACCTGGATTTATCTTTGGAAAACCGTTTACTTATCTTCAAAAGAAGATCCCTAAACTGTCTTGTGATCATCGAGACTGACTTATCAAGATCTTCATCCGATGAATCAGCCTCAGAAAGATCGTCTTCAGAGATGCAGATACCTTTACTTTTATCAAGTAATTTGGTGTTCTTTTGTGCTTTGAAAGCAACATCCTTTCCAGATTTGGATGTATGCTCATGATCAAAGATTTTTAACTTCCCAACCAGAGTGTTTCTGGAAAGCGTTGCGAGATTATTTCCTTCAACGATGGCATGCTTCTTAGAATCGTATCTGGATGGCAGCGATCTGAGAATTTTCATCACAATGTACTTTTCGGGAATAGTCTTACCCAATGCAAAGGAAGCATTAACAATTTCATACACTTTGTGATTAAACTCATCAGATGAATCTTCATCTGCCATACGAAGGTTTTCCCAATCAGAATTTAGGTTTTGAAGCCTAGCTTCTTTTTCACAGGTATTCTCTTCAAATACGGTTTTTAAGATATCGTAGGCTTCTTTAGACTTTATGTACGTAGTCACATGATGCTGAAGACCTGGGGTAATGGCATGTATTGTTAGAGAACTGCTCGGTCGAACTCGCATGCGTTGCTATCTCAAGCATGTTTGTCAATATTAGTGATCAAAATTATAAGTCTTGGTTTCTAGCTTATTTATAGATGTCTCGGACTAGGACATAGTTTGTGTAGTTGAGCTTAGACTTCACGACGCTTATCACTTGAAGACGAAGAACTACTAAGGAGAGCTTGTGGAACTTCTTCGATAAAAGGTATGTGGAGACTTAAACTCATTTATCACTTGGAAAGTCTATTTGTACTATATCTCATATATTGAGACATAAGTCGTGTTACGGTATAGTTTTATCTATACACATTTGAGATTTCGAGATGAGTATATCTCGGTTACATATTTCTCGAAATATGTGTTCGTAAGCTTTCGCTTCGACTAAGTTCATCTTATATCATGAGAAAATTGCCGAGTAACATGTTACATGGTTTGTGTGATACAATCATTTGGTGTAAGACTTGGAATGTTTCGATAATGATTATTTCAATATCTTGAAAATTGCTTTGATGCTAATAGTGTGTGAAAACAGCTATTGTCATTATAGAAGAATCTTTCAATGATTGAAATAAAGAGTTTAGATTATGTAACCATCTTTGGATATAAGCATATATACTGTGTTCGCATATTAGTGTATAAACCCGTAAACCGGGACCAAGAGTATGCATATGTGTGTATACGAAATTGGTGAAGGTGACAGGTTAAGTATGCTACCTGTACGCATACTAATAGACACATTTTTGTGTCTGATATAATCTCAATTGTATATATTGTTAGTGCTTGATTTTGTATTTATTTTGGCTTTTTATGTCTTTGTAGGTAATTTTGGAAAAATAAGATTTTGCGGCGAAATTGGCTCGAAAAGTGTTTTTTGCGTTCATGGGAGGACATTTACTATTCGGACCCTCACTTTGGATAAGGGGTAACCTAATTACTAAGGGGCATCCCATTTCCAGGCAGCTGCTAATCGCACCCCTACTCTGGATAGGGGGCAACCATCTTCTACATTTGAATTATAAGTTTTGGCGGGAAAGTAGGTGCAGTTTCTGGCAGATTTAGGGTTCCTGATTTGGAGGAGTTTGAGGTCGATTAAACCTCTGATTTTCATAGGATAGACTCCTTATGGGTCTAGGAATCTGATATGGGTGTTGAAATCGATTAGACTGGGCTCAATCGGCGGATTTTTATCACAACAGAAAATATGGAAAGTCACGTGTGTGACCTGTTTTAGGGAATTTTAGAGAGATTAAAGTGCAGTAAACCTTCCCAAATATTTGTATCTATCTAAGGAAGAGTTTAGAATAAAAAGGAAAGCTCAGAAACGCGTAAAAATTCTAAAACAAGAAATTGCCGCAACTTTGCCGTGAAGAGAGTAGAAGAGATTTTAGAAGATTTGGGAGAGATTTAATCGGTATTTTTGATATAAATAGATTGCTTGGGTCATATAGAAGGGGTGTCGAGAGTTTGGGGACCTGAGGAGAGCCAGAGAAGAAGAAATCAGAGTTTTATCAAACTCTGTTTCTGCTGGTGCTGCTGAAGAGGAAGAACACGAAGAACATTGATGCACAAGCAACTGTCGCAGAAAACTGTCGTTGTTCAACAACAGAAGATAAGTAACGTTTATATAAAACAGTAATCATTGTTCCTCTTTGTACCAGAGATCTGTAACACTTTTACGCTGTTGCAAATCAGCTGCTTTGCACCTTTCACTCTTTTAATCAACTTTTGAGCAACAAACATGTATTTTGAGCAAGTGACTAATATGAGGAGCTAAACCCCATTGCTGAGGCGATAGAGGAAGCTATTTTTCCAACAAAAAGTGGTATATTTTTATTTATTTATTTATCGTAATTATTTTTATGATTGTTTTGCCTTGAGTGAAAATTGTTTGAATGATTATTGTTAAGCAATTGTTATTTCTTTTGATAGAGCATGCTTGCACCTAGGTTTTTGATGTTCTATGCTTTGGATTTACACTTGCTATTTTGAGAATCCACTTGTTGCAATAGTTTTGAATCAAACTGAACGAAAAAATTGCATGAATATAAATATTGGATTAAATCACTTTGAATTTGGAAAATAGTGGAATCTTAGCCTTAGTGTTCTTTTAATATTGATATCAACTTTGATTGAGTTTGCTATAATTTTTAGTGAGTTTTCTATTTTAATATTAGAATTTAAGTCTAATTAATATCCTTCACAAGTCTGAGAATCGAACCACTTTTACCACTATCTACAAATCACATCAATTTTTGGCGGCGCCGACGCGAACTTGTTTTTAGGGTTTTAGATTTATTTTATTTTATTATTATTTTTGTCCTTTTTTTATGTTTTTGGGTATTTATCTTGTGTCTACAGGTTCTGTATCATAAAGAAAATTGAGCCAAAGAGTTTGGTGATTTCATAAAGACTTGGAGCTAAAGATTAAAGCAAAAAGAACAGAAAAGAAGACAATTTTATTTTAGACAATTTAGTTTAGGGTTTGTTTATTTTCTTTTAGAAAAAAAAAACTTTATTAGGGTTTATTATTTTTGTAATTTTTCTTTATTTTTTTTGGACTTTTGGACTTTGGGATATTATTTTTTTATTACCCTACGGAAAGGTACTTTAAATATAAACTGTTTGCAGAGAAGGAGGACAATTACGATATTGTCTCTGCACCTTGGGTTCATATACTAGACATCGGAGTCAGTGGCCCGAGTCGACTACAAACGATTCATCCCCCGTCTGGAACGGGAGGTAAGTTTCTAAACACTCGTGAATCCCCTGTCAGCGAGTTACTGGACTCCTTCGTATGCATATATGTTGAGGACTGAATATGGAAATTTATTTTTCTAGTAAAGGGCAAGGCCTGGCCATACAAGATAAGGGTTCGGATTTCATCACCGTTCTCTTCTTGCCCGCTTTAGGAACACGTAACCTACGCGAACCTAAGCCTAAAATTTTGACTAAAACGAGACCGATAGGGTAACGAGCTTAACAGGAAAGTCATTCGAAAAATATTGGTTACTCTTTCAAGCATACTTCGAAGTTCTTGACGGTTTCTGTAAGTTGAATGCGTGACTGCGACGCCTTGTAATACAGGTGAGGCCTTGGGTATCAAAGCTCCACCGAGCTTCCCTCGCCTCTATTCAACTTACATTAACTCGGATTGATTCCAGAGGGGTTTGCTTAAATTGTAACGAATTCCCGTTCGAAGGATTAGAAGATGGTCTAGAAACAATCTAAGTGGAGTCATTATGCTTTTTATTTGCTAGAAATCAATAGGTTTGATTTGTTTGAGTCGGCCTTGATCTGTGTTTTCCTACCCTTCCAATTTAGAAAATTCTATTGTATGCATGAATGTAAAAGAGACACACTAGGTAGATTTGTTAAAGAGAAACCTAGTAGTTCGAAGCATCTCGATTACCTTAATCTAGAGAATCCGACTTTTGAAGAGTCTGTTTTTGAACGTCCTTTGACTGAGGAGAGAATCCATGTTGCTCCGATAGCGCCAGAAATGGCAAATTTGAAAGCTTTGTTGAATCCAACTAGGACTACTCGTCCTTCGTGCATTAAGTTAGCTGAAACGGAGGCACCCTATGAACTGAAACCTAGGACCTTACAGATGCTCCCAATATTTTTAGGGAAAGAAAATGAAAACCCTTATTACCATGTTAGGGATTTTGAGGAAATTTGTAGTACTCTAAGAATTAGAGGCTTAGATGATGATGCTTTGAAACTTAGGTTATTCCCATTTTCCCTGAAAGATAAGGCCAAGTCGTGGCTGTATAGTTTGGACTCCGAGTCAATTGAGACATATGAACAACTTACATCTGCCTTTTTCAATACTTTTTCCCTAGGCACAAAACATCGTCTATTAGGACGCAAATATGCACATTTTCACAACAAGAGGGAGAATCTTTATATAGGTATTTGGAAAGGTTCAATGATTTATTATCCCAGTGTCCTCATCATGGTTTAGAAAAGGTTAGGCTAGTTCAGATCCTTTATGAGGGTTTAGATTATTCCACAACGACCATGGTTGAGTCTCTATGCACTGGTGGATTTGAAAACCAAACTGTTGATGCGGCGATGGATTTTTTTAATGAAATCGCCGAAAAAACCCAGCAATGGGAAAATAGTAGGGCACCCCAGAAAACAATTCTTTTAAGTAGAGGAAACGTTAATAAGGTAGAAGGAGGCTATGAATAAGATGCCAAAATTGTTGCTATAGCAAAAAGGTTAGAAGCCTTAGAAGTGGGCCAGACTAGTGGTAGAGTGGAGACTTTTTGGGAAGGCCATAATACTGAAGAGCAAGCCAATGTTCTTTATAATAACACTAGATTTGATAACCGTCAAAAGATTGACCCGTATTCAGAAACCTATAATCCTGGTTGGAGAAACCATCCGAACCTTTCGTGGTCTAAGGGCCAAAGTCAAGGTCAGTTTAGTAATTCTAATGTTCCCCCAGGTTTTGGCTATACTAAGAATCCTTCAGGATTAGCCCAGTTTCAGAATCAGTCAGATAAGAAAATCCTAAGTTTAGAGGAATCTCTCGCCTTGTTAACTCACCAAACTGCAAAATTTCAGTTATCCGTAGAATAGAGTCTACAAGCTAGTAACAGGATAGGACAAGAAAATAGTCAGGCTATTTCCGAGTTAAAAACCCAGGTTGGTCTGATAAGTGATTCTTTGAGAGAAAAAGGTAAGTTTCCTAGTCAAACAAAACCCAACCCTAGAGGAGTTCATGAATTAGGTGCAAAACCATCGAATCAATTGAATGTTGTTAGAACCCTTAGGAGTGGTAGAGTTGTAGACAATAAGGTAACCATGCCCAATAGTGAACATACTGTAGTTCACCCCTCAGGATCTCACCTCTCAGGACCAGTAGCTGAGGAGACTGATAAAGTTTCTGATGATGTGAATTCAGTTTCTGAAAGGTCTGATTTTATGCCTAGAGCCACATTTCCTCAGCTATTAGTACCAACAAAGAACGAATCGAACTTTAATGACATAGTGGAGGTTTTTAAGCAAGTTACCATAAACCTTCCCTTATGAGATGCAATTAGGCAAATTCATGCTTATGCCAAGTTCCTTAAGGATATGTGTACGTGAAAGCGAAAACATAGCGTCCATAAGAAAGCCTTTTTAGCTAGTCACGTAAGTTCAATCATTCAGAACACCACAACTCCAAAGTACAAAGACACAGGTTCTCCTACCATTGCTTGCACAATAAGTAACTTCCGAGTAGAAAAAGCCTTACTTGACCTAGGAGCCAGTGTGAACTTACTTCCATTCCATGTATACTTACAGCTAGGACTTGGTGAAATGTAACCTACTCAGATGACACTGCATTTAGATGATAGGTCTGTTAAAATCCCTCGAGGTGTTATCGAGGATGTTCTTATTGAGGTCGACAAGTTTATTTATCCAATAGATTTCGTGGTCCTAGATACCCAGCCTGTCCCTGACCCAGAGAAATAGATACCTGTGATTCTAGGTCGCCCATTTTTAGCTACGTCTAATGCGATCATTAACTGTCAAAATGGTGTGATGAGTTTATCTTTTGGTAATATGATTATGGAGATGAACATTTTTAATGTCAGTAAGCAACCTCATGAGCTAGATGACACATGTGTTGAAGAGGTGAACATGATAGAAGCCTTAGTTCAGGAGTCATTACCAAACATTTTGTCTGAAGACCCATTAGAAAGTTGTCTATCCCATTTTGGTTTAGATTTTGATGACGATAGCACTATTGAACAGGTGAATGCTCTATTAGATTTTACCCCCGTGTTAGACACTGATAGATGGAAAGCTAGGTTCGAACTGTTACCAGTTTCTGAGACTACCCTAATTCCTTCTTTAGAAGAGCCCCCAAAGTTGGACCTTAAACCACTACCCGATACTCTAAAGTATGTGTTTTTAGGCCCATCTGAGACTTTACTTGTGATTGTAGCTTCCGATTTGGATAGTGATCAGGAAAGTAGGCTAGTAAATGTACTTCAAGACAATAAGGAAGCTTTAGGGTGGACTATAGCAGACATTAAGGGTATAAGTCCTACTGTGTATATGCATCAGATTCATTTAGAGGAAGACTCCAAACCTTCTAGGGAGATGCAACGTCGACTGAAACCTAACATGAAAGAGGTAGTTCGAAAAGAGGTGCTTAAGTTGTTAGATGCGGGTATTATTTACCCAATTTCAGATAGTAAGTGGGTCATCCCTGTTCAGGTTGTCCCCAAGAAATCAAGTATCACTGTAGTCCAGAATGATAATAATGAATTAATCCCATCCTGGCGTGTGTGTATTGACTGTAGGAAATTAAACAAGGTCACAAGGAAGGATCACTTTCCCCTTCCTTTTATCGACCAAATGCTGGAGCGATTAGCTGGACATAGTCACTATTGCTTCTTAAATGGCTACTCTGGTTATAATCAGATCGTTATTGCCCCAGAAGACCAAGAGAAAACCACTTTTACTTGTCCCTTTGGTACCTTTGCGTATAGACGCATGCCTTTCGGGCTATGTAATGCCCCTGCAACTTTTCAACGTTGTATGATGAGCATATTTTCTGATATGGTAGAACGGTTCTTAGAGGTCTTTATGGATGATTTTTCAGTGTTTGGTTCATCTTTCGATGATTGCTTGCATCATTTGACATTAGTGTTGACTAGGTGTAAGGAAAAAAATTTAGTGCTTAATTGGGGAAAATGCCATTTCATGGTTAAATCAGGAATTGTGTTAGGGCACATCGTCTCTTCAAAGGGTATAGAGGTAGACAAAGCCAAAGTTGACCTTATTAAGACTTTACAGGTCCCAAAAAACGTAAAACATATTAGGTCATTCCTAGGGCATGCAGGTTTTTACCGTTGATTCAGTAAGGATTTTAGCTTGATTTCTAGACCTCTTTGCAATTTGCTTGCTAAAGATGTTAAGTTTGTCTTTGATGATGCTTGTTTAGAGGCTTTTGAGAAGCTTAAAACTTTACTCACTACTGCCCCGATAGTCCAGGCACCTAACTGGAACCTACCCTTTGAAATTATGTGTGATGCTTCAGATTATGCTATAGGCGTTGTGCTAGGTCAGCGAGAAAACAAATTACTCCATTGATTTACTATGCTAGCAAAACTCTGAATGATGCCCAAATGAACTATACAACTACCAAGAAGGAATTGCTAGCCATCGTGTTTTCCTTGGATAAGTTTAGATCCTATTTATTAGGTTCTAAGATCGTAATCTATACTGATCATGCTGCTTTGAAATACCTTTTGTCTAAGAAGGATACCAAACCTAGATTGATTAGATGGATCCTTTTGTTACAAGAATTTTGTCCAGACATTAGAGACAAAAGGGGTGCAGAGAATGTAGTAGCAGACTACTTGTCTAGGCTAGTTGTTAGTTCCTTTAATAATTCCCTTCCTATAAGGGACAGTTTTCCTGATGAACAATTGTTCTCTGTTTCCCAATCACCTTGGTATGCAAACATAGTGTATTATCTTGTTACTGGTCGAATGCCTCAACATTAGGGTAAGCAAGATCGTTCTAGGTTTTTAGCCGAGGTTAAGCATTTCTTTTGGGACGATCCTTATCTGTTTAAGTATTGTCCGGACCAGGTTATTAGGAGATGTGTATCTGAGAGTGGCCAGTCTAGTATTATCTCCTTTTGTCATGAACATGCATATGGGGGTCATTTTAGTGCTAAGAAGACCGCTGGTAAGATTTTGCAGTGTGGATTTTACTGGCCTTCGTTGTTTAAAGATTCCCATAGTCATTGTGAGCGTTGCCAGAAGTTAGGAACCATTTCCCGTAGAAATATGATGCCTTTGAACCCTTTTTAGTGATTGAGGTCTTTGATGTGTGGGGCATTGATTTTATGGGTCCATTTCCTATTTCGTTTGGTTATCTTTACATACTTGTCGTTGTAGACTATGTGTCTAAGTGGGTTGAGGCGGTTCCGTGTAAAACGAATGACCACAGGGTCGTAGTCCAGTTTTTGAAAGAGAATATACTTACACGTTTTGGTACGCCGCGAGCTATAATTAGTGATGGAGGTTCACACTTTTGTAATAGACCGTTTTCTTTTAATGAAACAATACGGTATTACCCATAAAGTAGCAACCCCATATCACCCTCAGACTAGTGGTCAGGTAGAGGTTTCCAATAGGGAAATTAAACGTATTCTAGAGAAAACAGTTAATCCAAATAGGAAAGACTGGTCGTCGAGGCTTACTGATGCCTTATGGGCTTACCGTACTGCGTTTAAGACACCCATTGGAATGTCACCTTATCGTTTAGTGTTTGGCAAGGCATGTCACCTGCCTGTTGAGTTAGAGCATCGAGCCTATTGGGCTATTAAGAACTTAAACTTTTCACTTGACAAGGCAGGAGCTCAAAGAAAGCTCCAGCTCAATGAGTTGGACGAGATTCGTAGAGATGCATACGATAGTGCTAAGGAGTATAAGAACAAAATGAAACTTGTGCATGATAGGAATATTTTACGAAAGTCATTTTCTCCAGGTCAAAAAGTTCTTCTGTATGACACTCGTTTGCATCTATTCCCCGGGAAGTTGCGCTCTCGGTGGACCGGTCCTTTTGTGGTCCGTACTGTTTTTCCTCATGGCGCTGTTGAGATTGAGACACCAGATGGTAGTAGTTCTTCGAAGGTTAACGGTCAGCGATTGAAGCCCTTTTTAGAGCCTTTTCCTACAGGTGATGTTGAGGAGGTCCCTCTGGAGGACCCTGTTTACCTTGATTGACCATCGAGGCGATTTTGTATGTTGTATAATATTTTTGTAGGTTTTTGGTTACACTTCACCCAGGTACTATCTTTCCGACTTCTCTCTTTACTATTTACTCATGCTAATTATATTTTTGGTATTGTTCTTTGATTAGAAACATTGAGGACAATGTTAGATTTAAGTTTGGGGTAGGGTAGAACTTTTTGTTACCTTTTCGTTGCAATAAATAAACTCCAGAGCCTAGAAATTTATCCCTATTAAGGATGGCACTAACCAATATAAGTGGATGGAAGCATTTTGGTTGTAGGAGTTGAGGAACCAATCTGACTAGATGGAAACATCTAAAGAGTCTATTCATAAAAGCAGAGAGCTCGGGTGTTAGAAATAACATGATAGTTTCACCACATCTCGTTGAGTCCTTTTCACTTATGTTTTTATTTTGTTCTGTTTTTAAACTATGTTTCTCTAAGTGATTAGGTGGGGCTCACGATTCAAGTTGTTACCAATGCTAGGGTGAATTAGAGTGATTGAGATACAACAACAAAAAAAAACTGAGACCAGACCATCAGACCAACTGGAATAAATTCAATAAAGTCGACCACTGGAACCCTTGTATATGCCAGTGGTGTTGACCTAGAGTTAGGATTATCAATCACTGGTTCCCTTGTATATGCAAGTGTGTTGATATTAGTCATACTAGTATCTCAGTCCATTAGGATAGGTTCATTTTAGCGGAGGCCTTCAGACAGATATGAGAAACACCGTTCACCTAGTAAACATCAAAACCATCTATGTTTTTCTATATCCATCTTCTTGATCTATCCATGTGATTAGTTTTGACTCCGGATATTGATGTCCATAGTGCGACTATGTGAGTAGAGCTCTGTCACTTCATATGAATTTTAGTATGCTTGGGTGCGAACTCGTGTACATCAATTGGAATTTCGCATCAGGGTACTTCCTCCTGTAGTCAATAAGTATGCCAACCAAGGAGATTATTTAGTGCCTTCCAAGGTTCTGTGTAGATAGCTAGGGTCTGGAGTATAAAGGTTTTGTGGGTATACCTCTGGTAAGCCCTCCGGAGACAACACTCTGCCACTAGAGACACCTAGGGGTTTAAAGGCTTATTGCATAAGCTAAATGCAATCGACGACGCCTGCGACAGTGAGTTAGGATTTTATTTCTATTTTATTTTTGCTCGAGGACTAGCAAATAATAGGTTTGGGGGTATTTGATAGACACATTTTTGTGTCTGATATAATCTCAATTGTATATATTGTTAGTGCTCGATTTTGTATTTATTTTAGCTTTTTTTGTCTTTGTAAGTGTTTTTGGAAAAATAATATTTTTGCGTTCATGGGAGGAAATTTGCTATTCGGACCCTCACTTTGGATAAGGGGTAACCTAATTACTAAGGGGCATCCCATTTCCAGGCAGCTGCTAATCGCACCCCTACTCTGGATAGGGGGCAACCATCTTCTACATTTGAATTATAAGTTTTGGCGGGAAAGTAGGTGCAGTTTCTGGCAGATTTAGGGTTCCTGATTTGGAGGAGTTTGAGGTCGATTAAACCTCTGATTTTCATAGGATAGACTCCTTATGGGTCTAGGAATCTGATATGTGTGTTGAAATCGATTAGACTGGGCTCAATCGGCGGATTTTTATCACAACATAAAATATGGAAAGTCACGTGTGTGACCTGTTTTAGGGAATTTTAGAGAGATTAAAGTGCAGTAAACCTTCCCAAAGATTTGTATCTATCTAAGGAAGAGTTTAGAATAAAAAGGAAAGCTCAGAAACGCGTAGAAATTCTAAAACAAGAAATTGCCGCATGATAGACGCATTTATGTGTCTAATATAGCTCATTTGTATATATTGTTAGTACTCGATATTGTACTTATTTGGTTATTTTATGTATTTGTAGGTGTTTTTGGAAAATAATCTCTTGCGGCGAATTTGGCTAAAAATGTGGCATTTGGACCTCCGTTGATAACGTACCGGAAGCGCCTCAGAAGTGTACCGGAAGTATCCCAGAAATACTCCGGAGGAACCCCGAAAAAATGCGGAAAATGCCCCAGAGGACACTTGCTATACGGACCCTTGATTTTGGATAAGGGGTAACCTAATTACTAAGGGGTGACCCATTTCCAGGCATCTGCTAAAGGGAGACCAGCCACAGATAAGGGGAGGTCAACTTCTCAAATTCAAAAGAAAATTTTGGCGGGAAAAAAGGCAGCAGCGTCAACAGTTTTGGATCAAGGATTTGAGCGACCTAGCAGGCGATTCAATGGGCAAATTTGGTACCCACGGACTCTACAAGACATAAGGGACCTGTTAGAAGCGATTAGACCCATCTAATTGGGCTGGATAAGCCAGAAAATCCACACAAAGTCAAGACAGTGCACACGGTCCCTGTTTAGGGTTTTGAATTGGTTTGAAAGATTTGGGAGAGATTCTTGCGTGGGATATACTTCAAAACAGTTGAGTTCAAGTCAGAGAAGATTTTGGGAGCAATAGAATAGCTCACAGACGCATACAAAGATCGACAGATGGAATTATTGTTCAAACTGCACGTGAAGAATAAGAGATTTATTCTCGAATTTGATCGAGTTTCTAGGGAATCTGAAGGCTATATAAGTGTTGGTTTACATCAAAGAAAGGTAAGAAACCTTTAGGAGAGAGTTTAGAGTCGATGAGAGCCTAGGAGAAGCAATTATAGAGGAGACAACGCTGCTGCTGCTGCTGCCATTAACAAAGCTCGAAGAACACACCTGCAAGGACAGTCGTTTATCAACAGTGACAACGACTAGCATCTTTGGGTCTTAAAACAACAACGTCAACAGCAGCACTGAGGTATCGTTATTTATAGCAGTGGTGTTTTATCGTTTTTCTCTGGACGCTTAAAGAGGGTCGTAGTTTCACTGTTTTATATTTTTTTTACTCTTTTAATCATATTTTGAGCATCAAGTATGTATTTTGAGAACATGATTATTATGAGTAGCTAAACCCCAATACTGGGATGATGGAGGAAGCTGTTTTTCAGCCATGTGGTTATTTAAATAATTCTTAATTCACCTTTTGCACCGATTTTAATTGATTTATGATTTCAACTAATTACTTGTGATTTTGTTTGATGGAACATGCTTAGTCCTAGGGATTCTTGATGTGCCATGCTTATAATATACAAGTAATATTTTATGGAATCTAATTTGGCAAAGATAGAGTTAACACTTGTTTTATTTTGAGCTATAATCGCCTAGGATTATTTTCTAAGCCACTTGAATATGAAACACATTGGAATCCTGAGTCCTGGTTCCTCTTGATCTTGTGACAAATTGTGTATATATTTTTGTTTTTAAATCTATTCAAGTCCGAGCATCGAATCCTTATTTACCGCAAATTTAAGACTACAAAAAAATGGCGCCGCCGATGCGGACTTGTATATAGATTTGTTTTTAGGTTTAATATTTTTTTTATTTATTATTATTTGTTCCTTTTTACGTTTCTTTTTGTGTCTTTGATTTACAGGTTCGAAGTGGAATACTAAGGACCTGGGAACAAAAAGCTTAAAGCTAAAAGCTAAAAGCTAAAAGAGAAGAAGAAAAAAAATAGACATAATATTTTTTTTAGGATTTAAACTTTATTATTATTATTATTATTTTTTTTTGTATATAGCTTTTATTTATTTATTTTAGAATTTGTATATAGGCTTTATTTGTCATAATTTTTGTAATTTTTTGGACTTTTTTTTTTATTTGGACTTTATTCTGGACTTTGGACATTATTTTTAAAACCCTACGGAAGGGTTATAAATTAAAAAAAAATTATATAAACTGTGTGCAGGGAAGGACGACGATTACTATATCGTCTCGGCCCCTCGGGTTCGCACACGACATAGGAGTCGTGGCCCGAGTCGACGACAACGGTTCATCGCCCGTCTGGTACGGGAGGTAAGTCCAATCGAAACACCCGCGAATATCCTGCAAGCGGGTTACTGTCTGCCTTAAGGTGATAATTGTTTGAGGACAAACCGGACTGTCTTTATTTTCCTAGTAAAGGGCAAGGCCTGGCCTAAACAAGATAAGGGTTCGGATTTCATCACCGTTCCCTTCTTGCCCGCCTTAGGAAAACGAAACCTAACGCGAACCCAAGCTTAAAATTTGGAATAGAACGAGACCGATAGGGTAACGAGCTTAAATAGGAAACTCGTTCGAAAAATATTGGTTGCTCTTTAAGCACACTCCAAAGTTCATGATGGTTTCTGTGAGTTGAATGCGTGACTGCGCCGCCTTGTGATAGCGGTGAGGCCTTGGGTATCAAATCTCCACTGAGCTTCCCTCGCCTCAATTCAACTTACTTTGACTCGGATTGATTCCAGAGGGGTCTGCTCAAATTGCAACGAATTCCCTTTCGAAAGATAGAAGCTGGTCTAGAAACAATCTAAGTGGAGCCATCATGCTTTTTGTTTGCTAGAAATCTTTAGGTTTGCTTTGGTGGAGTCGAGTCGGCCTTGTTTGTGATTGCGTAGAATTCCCCTGCAATTAAGAATTTCGAACTGGTATGATAGAAGCCAATACAATGAATATCGACCTGAATTTGAATATGGACATCATCAGTATTATGACCATAGTGAGAATAGTGGCTGGGGACGCCAACCTTTTCAAGGTTATGGTTCATACCATGGTGAGCCCAATTACTATCCACACATGCATCAGTCTTACGAGCAAGAAGATTATAGTATTAGTTCTTCGTCTCTAGAGGATACAATCAAACTATTGAAAAGTAGTACTTTTTATGATCCTTCTGATAATTCCTCTTTACTAGAGTCAACACGTAAGTTAGCTGAGTCGACGCGTAAGTTAGCTGATATGAATAGTATAATTATAGACGAAAGAACTACAATAATGAGTGAACCTTCTTTAGAAGACCACCTCAAGCGGATAGATGAGACGAACGAAAGAATTGCTCGAAATTACTTGAATTGCCAATATAGTGTATCCAATAATACCCTTGAGAATGAAGATAATTATTTACATAATCAAGATAACAAGGTTAGAATTGGTAACACTACTTGTTTTGATGATGTTCGATTTTCATGTTATAATGATGATTATGATGAGGATAGTATTGATGAAGAACATGAAATATGTAGGAATAGTGATCAGGAAGCTAGTAATCCAATTGAGCTTTATAATGATTATATTATTTCTAGTTAAAATCCAAATAATTATTATGATTATTCACCTATTCAAAAGGACGAGGATTTGATTAGGGATTCCACCGTTTTAGACGATGTAGTATGTCCTGTTTACGAATCCGATAAAGGTTTAGAGGAACTGGTTTATCTTGAGACTACTGTTTTCGAGTCGAACGATTTAGAAACTGTAATCGATGATGGTTTCGAGGAACGGTTTTACCCTGAGAATACTGTTTCAGAGTCGTACGATTTAGAAACAATAGTCTTAGATGAACTCGTAGAGATTAATGAGGATACACCGCAAGATTACAACTTAGAAGAATCAATTGCCCATTTTCAGGAATCTGATGACCTAGAAATTAGGGAGATTGTGGCTAGTCTAACTAGAGACACTGAAAACTCTAAGTTTGGGGGTGATTATCACTTTCCTAGTGCTTTACCTTTAACTCTCAGAAAGTCCCCTCACATAGGACTTGATATCCATGCCTCAACCATCTTACAAGATTATCTTCATACTAGGTTTCCCGAACCTAATGATGTCATGAAAAAAGTTTAGTCGTTAGAAACCCATCCTCTGGTTGATGTGGTTTGCCCAGGCTATGATACCCAGATTGACTTTGTTTTCCCACCAAATAGTTTTCTTCCAATTGTGGGAACGTATAAATTTCAAATGTGTCACTTATTAAGTTCTGAGACTAAGCCTAAGTACTTTAGGAAATTAGAATCGACACATTTGCTTCAGAATGACCACTACTCTGACTGTGGTCAACTATGTAAGTCATACCTAATTGACTTAGAGGATCCTAAATTATTTAGGTTATTTTGTGATTCCAGGTTCTTATCTGAGTTTTTCCAGACTCTAGGACCTAATAATTTGGATCCTACCTATGAGGAAATGAATCCGAGGAAAATAGTCTATTTAGACCCCTTCATAGAACCTGAACCTGAACCGCAATTAGCGATAGTTATCCAGAAACTAGGTAAGGGCATGCTAATCTTGTACATTTTCTTGGTTCACTGCAGTTTCCTTTTGTCAGCTCTTTTTGGTTTTAAAGACCCACAGTTATTCCGGCTACTGTTATACGGTTCGAGTTGACTAAACCTTTTCTATGTCTGGCTGAAGACTTTAAACTTAGCACTTCTTGGGAGGTAACCCAAACTCATGCAACCAGGTAATATCTTTCCTTAACTCTTTTGCTTCAAATGGTAATAGTTTCTCCTTGTTCATGTTTTTAATTTTATCTTTAGAACATTGAGGACAATGTTAGATTTAAGTTTGGGGGTATGGGAGAAACTTTTTAGTTGCAATAAATAAACTCCAGAGCTTAGAAATTATGCCTATTGAGGATTGCACTAACTAATCTAAGTGGATGGAAGCATTTTGATTGTAGGAGTTTGAGGAACCAATCTGATTAGATGGAAACATCTAAAGAGTCTATTCATAAAAGCACAGAGCTCAGATGTTAGAAATAACATGATAGTTTCACCATATCTCGTTGAGTCCTTTTCACTTCTATTTTTATTTTATTTTGTTTTTAAACTATGTTTCTCTAAGTGATAGGTGGGGCCCACGATTCAAGTTGTTACCAATGCTAGGGTGAATTAGAGTGATTGAGATACCATGAAAAAAAAAAAAAAAAAAAAAAAAAAAAAAAAAAAAAAAAAAAAAAAAAAAAAAAAAAAAAAAAAAAAAAAAAAAAAAAAAAAAAGAGATGAAAAAAAAAAAGAAAGAAAGAAAGAAAGAAATTGAGACCAGACCATTTGACCAAAAGGAATAAATTCAATAAAGTCGACCACTGGTACCCTTGTATATGCCAGTTGTGTTGACCTAGAGTTAGGTTATCGACCACTGGTACCCTTGTATATGCCAGTGTGTTGATATTAGTCAGACTGGTATCTCAATCCATTAGGATAGGTTCATTTTGGCGGAGGCCTTCAGACAGATATGGGAAACGTCGTTCACTTAGTAAACATCAAAACCATCTATGTTTTCTATATCCATCTTCTTGATCTTTCCATGTGATTAGTTTGACTCCGAATATGATGTCCATAGTGCAACTATCTGAGTAGAGCTCTGTCACTTTATATGAATTTTAGTATGCTTGAGTGCAAACTCGTGTATAGCAATTGGAATTTCGCATCAGGGTACTTCTTCCTGTAGTCAATAAGTATGCCAACCAAGGAGATTCTTTAGTGCCTTCCAAGGTTCTGCGTAGATAGCTAAGGTCTGGAGTACAGGTTTTGTGGGTATATCTCTGGTAAGCCCTCCCGAGACTATAACTCGGCCACTAGGGCCACCTAGGGGTTTAAAGGCTTATTGCATACGCTAAATGCAATCGACGATGCCTGCGACAGTGAGTTAGAATTTTATTTTGTAGTTTTGATTTGCTCGGGACTAGCAAATAATAAGTTTGGGGGTATTTGATAGACGCATTTATGTGTCTAATATAGCTCATTTGTATATATTGTTAGTACTCGATATTGTACTTATTTGGTTATTTTATGTATTTGTAGGTGTTTTTGGAAAATAATCTCTTGCGGCGAATTTGGCTAAAAATGTGGCATTTGGACCTCCGTTGATAACGTACCGGAAGCGCCTCAGAAGTGTACCGGAAGTATCCCAGAAATACTCCGGAGGAACCCCGAAAAAATGCGGAAAATGCCCCAGAGGACACTTGCTATACGGACCCTTGATTTTGGATAAGAGGTAACCTAATTACTAAGGGGTGACCCATTTCCAGGCATCTGCTAAAGGGAGACCAGCCACAGATAAGGGGAGGTCAACTTCTCAAATTCAAAAGAAAATTTTGGCGGGAAAAAAGGCAGCAGCGTCAACAGTTTTGGATCAAGGATTTGAGCGACCTAGCAGGCGATTCAATGGGCAAATTTGGTACCCACGGACTCTACAAGACATAAGGGACCTGTTAGAAGCGATTAGACCCATCTAATTGGGCTGGATAAGCCAGAAAATCCACACAAAGTCAAGACAGTGCACACGGTCCCTGTTTAGGGTTTTGAATTGGTTTGAAAGATTTGGGAGAGATTCTTGCATGGGATATACTTCAAAACAGTTGAGTTCAAGTCAGAGAAGATTTTGGGAGCAATAGAATAGCTCACAGACGCATAAAAAGATCGACAGATGGAATTATTGTTCAAACTGCACGTGAAGAATAAGAGATTTATTCTCGAATTTGATCGAGTTTCTAGGGAATCTGAAGGCTATATAAGTGTTGGTTTACATCAAATAAAGGTAAGAAACCTTTAGGAGAGAGTTTAGAGTCGATGAGAGCCTAGGAGAAGCAATTATAGAGGAGACAACGCTGCTGCTGCTGCCATTAACAAAGCTCGAAGAACACGAAGAACACACCTGCAAGGACAGTCGTTTATCAACAGTGACAACGACTAGCATCTTTGGGTCTTAAAACAACAGCGTCAACAGCAGCACTGAGGTATCGTTATTTACAGCAGTGGTGTTTTATCGTTTTTCTCTGGACGCTTAAAGAGGGTCGTAGTTTCACTGTTTTATATTTTTTTTACTCTTTTAATCATATTTTGAGCATCAAGTATGTATTTTGAGAACATGATTATTATGAGTAGCTAAACCCCAATACTGGGATGATGGAGGAAGCTGTTTTTCAGCCATGTGGTTATTTAAATAATTCTTAATTCACCTTTTGCACCGATTTTAATTGATTTATGATTTCAACTAATTACTTGTGATTTTGTTTGATGGAACATGCTTAGTCCTAGGGATTCTTGATGTGCCATGCTTATAATATACAAGTAATATTTTATGGAATCTAATTTGGCAAAGATAGAGTTAACACTTGTTTTATTTTGAGCTATAATCGCCTAGGATTATTTTCTAAGCCACTTGAATATGAAACACATTGGAATCCTGAGTCCTGGTTCCTCTTGATCTTGTGACAAATTGTGTATATATTTTTGTTTTTAAATCTATTCAAGTCCGAGCATCGAATCCTTATTTACCGCAAATTTAAGACTACAAAACCGCAACTTTGCCGTGAAGAGAGTAGAAGAGATTTTAGAAGATTTGGGAGAGATTTAATCGGTATTTTTGATATAAATAGATTGCTTGGGTCATATAGAAGGGGTGTCGAGAGTTTGGGGACCTGAGGAGAGCCAGAGAAGAAGAAATCAGAGTTTTATCAAACTCTGTTTCTGCTGCTGTTGCTGAAGAGGAAGAACACGAAGAACATTGACGCACAAGCAACTGTCGCAGAAAACTGTCGTTGTTCAACAACAGAAGATAAGTAACGTTTATATAAAACAGTAATCATTGTTCCTCTTTGTACCAGAGATCTGTAACACTTTTACGCTGTTGCAAATCAGCTGCTTTGCACCTTTCACTGTTTTAATCAACTTTTGAGCAACAAACATGTATTTTGAGCAAGTGACTAATATGAGGAGCTAAACCCCATTGCTGAGGCGATAGAGGAAGCTATTTTTCCAACAAAAAGTGGTATATTCTTATTTTTTTATTTATCGCAATTATTTTTATGATTGTTTTGCCTTGAATGAAAATTGTTTGAATGATTCTTGTTAAGCAATTGTTATTTCTTTTGATAGAGCATGCTTGGATCTAGGTTTTTGATGTCCTATGCTTCGGATTTACACTTGTTATTTTGAGAATCTACTTGTTGCAATAGTTTAGAATCAAATTGAACGAAAAAATTGCATGAATATAAATATTGGATTAAATCACTTTGAATTTGGAAAATAGTGGAATCTTAGCCTTAGTGTTCTTTTAATATTGATATCAACTTTGATTGAGTTTGCTATAATTTTTAGTGAGTTTTCTATTTTAATATTAGAATTTAAGTCTAATTAATATCCTTCACAAGTCTGAGAATCGAACCACTATCTACAAATCACATCACATACTGGCGGAAGTTTTCCAACCAAAAAATTCTGTTGAATTTGGGAATTAACAAGCTCTTAACTAGTCACCTTAAGTATGGGTACCCGTGCGCATACTGGCGGAAGTTTTCGAACCGAAAATTTCTGCTGAGTTTGGAAACTAAACGAACTTAAATCCGGTTGCTTAAGTACGCATACCCGTACGCATACTTAAGCTGGTTACTTTATCAAATCTGAAAAGGCGAGGGTACCCAAATATACCTCAAGCTAAAACTTTTCCTACCTATAAGTCCTTTCTCCGAAAGAGATTGTCTATGGACAGAGTCGAGACAACAACTAACCGGTTCACACTTCGTGTGATCGTCTATGGATACTAGATCGATACAATACAACAACGAAGTATGTTACTTGATAAAAAGGTTCGGACTTAACCAAACACAATAGGATTCACTTATCAAGTAAATAGGAATTAACATTTGTATAATTTACTTTAATTATAATAAAAAAATTATAATACGGAAATATAAAGTAAATGATACAGCAAGATTTTGTTAACGAGGAAACCGCAAATGCAGAAAAACCCCGGGACCTTGTCCAGAATTGAATACTCTCAGGATTAAGCCGCTCAAAAAATTACACCTAACTTCGTATAGTTGAGACCAAACAACTAAACTTATAGTTCGCCTAGTTCCGTCTGTATTCCCACGCCTCCGACCTATGAATAATTCACGTACTTGGAACAACTTCTTTGGTTCGTATTCCAAACAGTAAAGGAACAACAAATCTTTTTGGTATCAACTCTATTCAACCAAGTGATATGAGTCAGACAAAGACTCTTTTGTTTATCTTAACATAAACTCCTTCATCAGGTCCTTAGATCTATCTTATGTACAATTACCGAAGTAATCGTCTAAGATTAATCCAATAACACTATTAATCCAAATAAATTGTGTTGATTCCGATTTACTCGATTAATCAATCCAATCTATCACAAGGATAAACCGATTATTAATTGGATCCTCTTTTACCGAAACAAGTATTGTGCACACCAAAGATTATGAACCCACAAATCAGAAATCTTCAATATCTTATTTGTCTTCAAATATTCTTAGATCTTCAATAATAACCTGCACACAATCACTTGAATCTCTTGTGATCAATCAAGCACAAAACGGAGTCTGTTAACAATGGATTATCACAAGATCGTCTTTAGAACTAACAACAGTCTAAAGATCTATGTCGAAACTCTGAACTAGTTTGAGTGAATCTTATATCAGAAGAGAAGATTATCAAGCATAAACAAACTAGTTTCAATCAAAGTTCAACCACCGTTAGTCAATCAAATCAATGAAAACAAAAGATAAACCGCAATTATCTAGTTTCCCACCAACAGTACACGCTAGAGCTTCTCAATCCAAAAGAAGACTTTAAACTGAGCGGTCGTAAGATATTTCGCCTAATTAGGTTACTTTCCTCTCCGAATAGGCGGCTACACCAGTAACAACACGAAAAAGAGGAAGCTTGTTGTTATGAAGGATTAGTTTGCTAGAAAGGAAAACTTCAAGTATTTATAGACAAGGAAGTTTGGACACCAAGGAATTTCCAAAACCGAAAATATTCTCAAGATATTCATTAAAGCACAAATTCGGTTACCATAATTCTTGGAAATGGTCTGTCCAAAAAAAATGATCGAAATCTCTCAGAAAAATAATGATCGAAATGGTCTGTCCAAAAATAATGATCGAAATCTCTCTAATTAGTAAATGAACATTACTAATTCTTATTTTCCCAAAAATGAAGTTAATTACCTTAACTAAAAGATTCTTAACTTATTTATGTTTCGATCCTGGGATTCTCTTCCCTTAGCTATTAAGGAATAACTTTGAACAATTAAAGAAATAAACATTCACAACACGTGTTCAAAGTATGTCTACATCCTTACTTTGTAAGTTCTCTTTCACACTTACAACCTTGAAACCGATTTGCCACACTTCCAAACAAGTTTAGAATTGGTTCATCTGACTTTCAAGAACTATGCGATTGATAAAATAACATTCGATCACAATCATGGGTTTAACGGTTCTACAAAAACAAGTTTCGGTCCTACCTTCTATGTGAGTATTGTGCATAGTCACACTAGCTTTCCAAAATTCGGTTGACTAGGTACTAGGATCGGTTCCCCACATATATATGGTATCTAACTTATATGTGTTTCACATGTCCATAGGATCGGTCCCCCTTTGCCAAAAAACGTGTTACACGTGTTCATAGGATCGGTTCCCCTTTCTGCTATAAACCTTGCTGCACCTCATACAAGGATCGGTTCCCCTTTGTGATGTACTACACCTCTTACTAGGATCAGTTCCCCTTTCCCATATTTGGTCAGATATAAAATCACAAACCCGATCATACTATCTCAGGTGATTACTTATGATCGGTTTCACTAATAAAAGTCATACCAATACATAAATCAGACCTCTGTGAATAGTTCTACCAAGAACACAAACAAGTCTTGAACGATTATACTCAATCACACATATTGGTTGTTCATAAGATATGCAATGAATAACAAAACCAATAACGCCTGGCGATTTCCTTTTCGATTCACAAATAATTTTATGAACTTACTTTTTTAGAACACATGTAAAACATTGTTCCCTAGGATAAAATCCTCACCTCATACCCATACATAATCACAATAACATTCAAATGATTATGGCGATGTCTTATCTACAAAGTTTAATGGTTCATCAATAAACCTCGTATTGTATTCCTTAATACTATGTCTATCTAGAGTTCAAATATGCTTCGCAGTTTTGTTTTCAATGTGCACGACTTGAAAGATACGTTATGGAATGAAACAGTTCAAGTAAAATATCACTAACCTCAAGTGGAAGGATGATTGTTATCATTGTAGCTCCTTGCTTCTTCACATCTTCAAGTCTTCGCAATACTTGTAATGTCTCATTATCCTAATACTTTCAAGATAACCTATACGAAGTTGACTCTAGTACATAATCGAGCGACTCTTAACATGAGTTTTGATTCACTAAAATATGACAACCAAACTTGACATACCAACGCTTCGTGGGTTCAACCGAGCTATGCTCTAACAATCTTCCCCTTTGTCAATTTTAGTGACAAAACTCTTACATCATATGGATAAACAAATTACAAGAATTCATTACACATACGCTTGATTCCCGAATTCAACAACACAGTAAATTGCTTACATTCAAACCTTGAAAATGCCGTTGTTGACATTATAATAATAAAGCTAATACTCCCCTTAAGGAAGATATGTAGATATTCAATCCGCACGTCTTTGTTATACCAATTCATATGACATGTTACTCCCTCTTAGTCTGTGTTTTCACTATTTCGTTTAGATAAAACGTTTAAGCATCAATTTTCTTTTCCTTAGCGATACCAATCAATATAAAATCAATGCCAGTATCACTTGTTTACTCCATATATTTCTCCCTCTTTTTGTCACAAAATGACAAATAAACGAAAAAATAAAGGACAACACGGAAAGAATCTTACAAATCTCAAAATAGACTTGCAACTTGTAGAGTTAGGCACGAGGGTTTCACACATCATGTTCTGATAACCAATATCAAAACCGAAACTACAAGTAGTTTTATTTTGATATGTTACCAAGGAAACAATTTTCCGAAACAATTTTTCCATTTTAGTTTAGCAAACCAAAAACCAACTAAGCACCTTAGTCCCTTTGCTAAACCGATTGTTCAAAAACAACCGCTTAATTCGATAAGACCAAAATAAAGATAAATCTATTTTTCTCACCAGGTTCTAACTATCCATATACTTAGACCTTTCAATTTTAAACAAGACAAGTACTAGGTTAGTTAACTAGCATTTCTTGTTAAGGCATTCGATTAGACTTGAATAACCGAAACTTCACTTCGATAAGTCAAACTAAGATCAGAATTAACTTAGTTTCTCTTATCCGGAATCGAATTGGACTAAACAACTCATCCCGTAATCCTTTTATTTCGTTAAGTCATAAATAATTCATACAAACCAAATAAATCAACTTGCATAATTATTCACCTCAACCGGAAGCAGTTGAATCAACATAAGCATTAAAACACCGCAATTGCACTGAAATTTTGTAAGCCTAAACAATTGATACCACACAATAAAGCAAGATAACAATAGTTTTTCTTAACCGGAACCAATTGAATCACACACATCCACACACACATCATAGAATAAACATCAATTGTACCGAATTTTTTTTTAAGCAAAAGCAATAAATATATATAATATAAACTCAACCTTTTCTTAAACAGGAAAACAATTAACTAACAAGATTGTTACCTCAAACTTCGCACCACTTCTCCAATATGATTGCATCTTCGTCCAGGGAGAATTGATATCGAAATATCATCATGTTGTCATCCTTATGCAAAAAACAAAAGAATAACAACAACCAACCTTTCCCAGAGAAAGGTTGAAAATCGGTTTTAACAATTGCAAACAAAAGTTGAAAACCGTCGAAACACGTATAATTTTATGCTAAACCAAACTGATTCAACATATTGTGACTTTTTCACATATTGTTTCTACCAGAACCCCTCATGATTCTTTGATAAATCCTACCAACATGGGCTAGAACTTAATCCTGCTAAATCAAAAAGTCACCCAAACCACAAGGGTTCACAATATTATGAGATTGAATATCAAGGTAATAAAACCGAAATCAAACATCCCATAAACATATATAGCAATAAGATAAAAGAATAAAGAACAGGCTATGCAAACCGAAAACTATCACAAGAAAAATTATAAATCAAATAATTTTATTCATAATAGACCAATACAATCAATGAAAGAAATAAAAAATTGATGTCTATTTTTCTCATTTTTGAAACTCTAAAATCGACTTTTTAGAGTTTTCTTCCAAAACTGAAACCGGATCAGCAGATTTTACCGGATTCCAATCATCTTCTATAATCACAAGTCTTGATTCAAGACTAACAACATTGTCATTGACTTCTTTAACTTCCTTTCTCAAATCCTTTTCCATGTTCATTACTTCACATAAAATTAGATCTAACTTTAGTGAGAGATTTTTGAGAAGATTATCATTGGGAGAAGAGATCTCTTCATTAGGAACATCATGTTGAAGCTCCAAAGATGAATCAGAATCGCCATCAGAAGACTTGAGACGAAGTTTCTTGTTAGGAAACAATATAGTCCAGACCTTTTCGGTTTTGCGAGAATTGCAACTAGAGGTAGACATTCTGTCAGAACTCTATGAAAATGGAGTAAGATATCTTACCTCTTATAAGATCTAGAACTTTTTCTCAAAGATCTTTGAGAATATTATTTTAATTAAATTCATAACCGAAAAATCAATTTTATAAATATTTTTATCCAAAATATTTATATCTATATCCTTATTGTATACTACTATCAAGTGTAACAAGTAAGGATTCATGATAACCGGTTAGGCTGTCACAATTTGGTTGTTGAATTTTCTTCCCTTGAAGATTTCCATGGAAATATCTCCTTTAGTTCTTTTATCTATCTCATCAACTTGATTATTCTCATTAGGATAATAATCAAGTGTGGCAGTGTAAGCATTTCTTTTCCACTGTGTGTCCTTGGTTAGACGATCCGGAGAAATATGGCCAAAGCCTCTACACTTGTAGCATTGAGGAATAACATCATCATCATCCCAAGTGTCTTCTCGTTTATGTAGAGGAACATTTTTTCCTTTTGACACATGTGATTCTCTTTTTCGATGTCTCAACAGTTTCTTGAATCGTTGAGTAATAAGAGACAAATGACGATTTAGTTCAGCATCATCTTCAGCAGTAAGATCTTGCTGATCATCGGACTCTTCTGAGTATCGAGTCGAAACCCCTTTTATGGATTTATAGCCCAAATAGTCCTTTTGTTTAGACAAATTTTCTTAATCAAATATCTTCACTTTTCCAATTAAGGAACTTCTAGATAGAGATGAAAGATCATTAGCTTCAATGATTGGATGTTTTTTAGAATCGTATCTAGATGGCAACGATCTGAGAATTTTGCATACTATGTCTTTTTCAGAAATAGGCTTTCCTACCGAGAAAGAAGCATTAATTATCTCAAAGAGTTTAGTATGAAACTCTTCAAAAGTATCATTGTCATCCATTCAAAGATTTTCCCAATCATACGTAAGAGTTTGAAGTTTAGCTTCTTTTTCTGATGTATTTCCTTCGAATACGATTTGAAGATTATCCCAAGCTTCTTTTGAGGTTTGACATGTTGAAACATGATGTTGTAAATTACGACTTACATCATGAATAATCGCATTCAAACCATCTAAATTCTGCTTAGCAAAAGCCTTTTCTTCGTTTGAAAAATCCACAAAGCATTTAGGCTCAGTTTCAGAATTTTCCACCAATGGGTAATTGTAACCATCGACGACTAATAACCATGTATTAAAGTCTCGTGATTGAAGAAAAGATCTCATAGCAGATTTCCACCTTAGATAGTTTGTTCCGTCAAATCTTGGCGGTACGTTAATTGAAGTCGATTCATGAGAACTCGAGTTCATTCTTATAGGTTGGATCGCACCAAACACAGATTGTTAGATCTTTTCGTGTTTGTCTTCTCCGATACCAATTGAAAAGGCGAGGATACCCAAATATACCTCAAGCTAAAACTTTTCCTACCTATAAGTCCTTTATCCGAAAGTGATTGTCTATGGACAGAGTCGAGACAATACAACTAATCGGTTCACACTTCGTGTGATCGTCTATGGATACGAGATCGAGACAATACAACAACGAACTATGTTACTTGATAAAAAGGTTCGGGCTTAACCAAACACAATAGGATTCACTTATCAAGTAAATAGGAATTAACGTTTGTGTAATTTACTTTAATTATAATAAAACAATTATATTGCGGAAATATAAAGTAAATGACACAGCAAGATTTTGTTAACAAGGAAACCGCAAATGCAGAAAAATCTCGGGACCTTGTCCAGAATTGAATACTCTCAGTATTAAGCCGCTACACAAAATTACACCTAACTTCGTATAGTTGTGACCAAGCAACTAAACCTATAGTTCACCTAGTTCCGTCTGTATTCCCACGCCTCCGACCTATGAATAAGTCACGTACTTAGAACAATTCCTTTGGTTCGTATTCCAAACAGTAAAGGAACAATAAATCTGTTTGGTATCAACTCTATTCAACCAAGTGATATGAGTCGGACAAAGGCTCTTCTGTTTATCTTAACATAAACTCCTTCATCAGGTCCTTAGATCTATCTTATGTTCAATTACCGAAGTAATCGTTTAAGATTAAGCCAACAACACTATTAATCCAAAGAAATTGTGTTGATGCCGATCTACTCAATTAATCAATCCAATCTATCACAAGGATAAACCGATTATTAATTGGATCCTCTTTTACCGAATAGTGTATTGTGCACACCAAAGATTATGAACCCACAAATCAAAAATCTTCAATATCTTATTCATCTTCAAATCTTCTTAGATCTTCAATAATAACCTGCCACAATCACTTGAATCTCTTGTGATCAATCAACCACAAAACGGAGTTTGTTAATAATGGATTATCACAAGATCGTCTTTAGAACTAACAAAATTCTAAAGATCCATGTCGAAACTCTGAACTAGTTTGAGTGAATCTTATATCAGAAGAGAAGATTCTCAAGCATAAACAAACCAGGTGCAATAAAAGTTCAACCATCGTTAGTCAATCAAATCAATAAAAACAAAAGATAAATCACAATTATCTAGTTTCCCACCAACGGTACACGCTAGAGCTTCTCAATCCCAAAGAATACTTTAAACTGAGCGGCTGTAAGAGATTTCGCCTAATTAGGTTACTCTCCTCTCCGAATAGGCGGCTACACCAGTAACAACACAACAAAGAGGAAGCTTGTTGTTACGAAGGATTAGTTTGCTAGAAAGGCAAACTTCAAGTATTTATAGACAAGGAAGTTTGGATACCGAGGAATTTCCAAAACCTAAAATATTCTCAAGATATTCATTAAAGCACAAATTCGGTTTCCATAATTCCTGGAAATGCTCTGTCCAAAAATAATTATCGAAATCTCTCAGAAAATCTCTAATTAGTAAATGCACATTACTAATTCTTAGTTTCCCAAAAATGAAGTTAATTACCTTAATTAAAAGATTCTTAACTTATTTATGTTTCGATCCTGGGATTATCTTCCCTTAGCTATTAAGGAATAATTTTGAACAGTTAAAGAAATAAACATTCACAACACGTGTTCAAAGTATGTCGACATCCTTACTTTGTAAGTTCTCTTTCACACTTACAACCTTGAAACCGATTTTCCACACTTCCACACAAGTTTAGAATTGGTTCATCTGACTTTCAAGAACTATGCGATTGATCAAATAACATTCAATCACAATCACGGGTTTAACGATTCTACCAAAACAAGTTTCGGTTCTACCTTCCATGTGAGTACTGTGCATAGTCACACTAGCTTTCCAAAATTCAGTTGACTAGGTACTAGGATCGGTTCCCCACATATATATGGTATCTAACTTATATGTGTTGCACATGTCCATAAGATCGGTTCCCCTTTGCCTAAAAACGTGTTGCACATGTTCATAGGATCGGTTCCCCTTTCTGCTATAAACCTTGCTGCACCTCATGCAAGGATAGGTTCCCCTTTTGTGATGTACTGAACCTCTTACTAGGATCGGCTCCCCTTTCCCATATTTGGTCAGACATAAAATCACAAACCCGATCATACTATCTCAGTGATTACTTAAGATCGGTTTCACTAATAAAAGTCATACCAATACATAAGTCAGGCCTTTGAGAATAGCTCTACCAAGAACACAAACAAGTCGTGAACGGTTATACTCAATCACACATATTGGTTGTTCATAAGATATGCAATGAATAACAAAACCAATAACGCCTGGCGATTTCCTTTTCGATTTACAAACAAGTTTATGAACTTACTTCCTTAGAACACATGTAAAAAATTGTTCCCTAGTATGAAATCCTCACCTCATACCCATACATAATCACAATAGCATTCAAATGATTATTGTGATGTCTTATCTACAAAGTTTAATGGTTAAGAAATAAATCTCGTATTGTATTCCTTAATACTATGTCTATATAGAGTTCAAATATGATTCGCAGTTTTGTTTTCAGTATGCACGACTTGAAAGATACGTTAGGGAATGAAACAGTTCAAGTCAAATATTACTAACCTCAAGTGGAAGGATGATTGTTGTTGTTGTAGCTCCTTGCTTCTTCACATTTTCAAGTCTTTGCAATACCTGTAATGTCTCATTATCCTAATACTTTCAAGCTAACCTATACGAAGTTGACTCTAGTACATGATCAAGCGACTCTTAACATGAGTTTTGATTCCCTAAAATATGACAACCAAACTTGACATACCAACGCTTGGTGGGTTCAACCGATCTATGCTCTAACAAAATCGGCCAGTTCATGAACTAAAACATTTATCAATAAGGAATGCAATCTTTGAAAACCGTGGCTATAATGTTCATGTATCGATTCGAGTGAATCAAACCGATTTTTCTTCAATTGTGTTCTTGTATAAATCCATGAGAGTATAGCAATTGAACAACTCTTGAACTAGTTTCATTTGAGTCATTTGAACTAGTTATGGTTAAGATGAATAAGGTTGATATGAGAGTAATCATATGTCTAACCTCGGTTAACTATTTGTGAACCAACATGGTGTACACGTTTAGGTACGGTTACATAAACCTAAATGAGGGTACATTTCATTTATGTGTAACATGTTAAGTACGATCTAACGGTTGAAAGATATTATCTTGGTTGAATCAAGTTTTTTATCTAACGGTGATTATTGAATTCTTGAAAACTATATAAAGAAAAACTATAGCAACTGGGAAACCTAATCCCAACACCTCATGTGTGTTACAAGTTGCATAACTAGAGTCGATTCTCCTTTAATATTAGGTTTCTTCTCGAGACCCTGTAGGTTAACGACTTGAAGATTTCATTGGGATTGTGAAGCCAGACCCAACTAATCTCTTTGTAGTTGCGTGATCTGATCTTGTTGTTTCTATTGTGTTGAATACAATTGGAATAATTGAATTGAGATTTTATATCTCCGATAGGCAAGATAGAAAAGTAATCACAAACACATTCTTCTCATCGATTGTGATTCCACAATAACTTGTTTCGCTGGTCGATTAAGTTTATTGTGAGGTGATTGATAATAGTAGGTTGTTTTTCGAGAATATAAGTCCGGTTTATCAATTGGTTCCTGTTCTCCTTGATTTATCAAAAGACGGAACAAAAACTCTTAGGTATTTCTGTGGGAGACAGAATTCAATCCTATTGACTTTTCTGTGTGAGATAGATTTGTTTATCAAGTCTTCGACTTTGGGTTGTAGCAACTTTTAGTTGTGGGTGAAATCATCTAAGGGAATCAAGTGCGTAGTATCCTTCTGGGATCAGAGATGTAAGGAGCGCAATTGTACCTTGAATCAATGTGAGATTAATTAGGGTTCAACTACAGTCCAGTCCGAAGTTAATTGGTAGTAGGATAGTGTCTGTAGCGGCTTAATACATTGTGGTGTTCAATCTGGACTAGGTCCCGGGGTTTTTCTGCATTTGCGGTTTCCTCATTAACAAAATTCTGGTGTCTGTGTTATTTCTTTTACGCATTATATTTTGTTATATAATTGAAATATCACAGGCTATGCGTTAAGATCAATCAATTAGAATATCCAACCTTTGGTTGTTGATTTACATTGATTGACACTTGAACATTGGTCTTTGGTACCGTTCAAGTAATTCCTCTTATATTCAATCAGGCTCGCATATTTCTATTTGATGATTGCGGATTGAATTAATAGTTAGAGATATTAAACTCTTTGATATACTTTATTCTAGACTGAGTCTAACTGTCTAGTTGATTCTCTAGAAAGTGTATTGAAGTAAATCCTCTCAGATTTCGAAATAAATTGTTGGGTGTGGTTGTTAGACCGCTGCATTTTCAATTGGTATTAGAGCAGGCAAACACGTTAAAGACCTTATAAGTCTGTGTTTGTATCAATATGATTTCTTTGGACTTCTGCATCTCTCAAACCAGCGCATACAGAAATGTCTTTTAAAATTTTCTGATTACACCACAAAATCTTGGGTTTGCCTCAAAGGATAAATCCTTAGAAGATTCTTCTGAATCCAGAGGGAAAAACAAGACTTGTGATAACATGTCAAAATCAGAAATGGAACTCACTAGAACGTTAAAAAAATCTGTTGAAATCATTGATTGTCAAGCGGCCAAAATAAAGTCTCTTGAAGAAAATAATGATCAGCTTATTGATGAATTTGAGAAATCTCTTGACAGGGAACGTGAACTCCACAGCTACGTTGAATCTCTCTTTAACAGTATCGAAAAACTGGCTCAAGAAACTACTATACAACACAAGAAGATTAGTATGCTTGAAAATACTGTCAGAGAAAACTCAGCTAGAGAAGAACGTTTAGTCAAGACTCATTCATCAGAAATTAACAATTTTCGTGTTGAAAAAGAGAAAATTGTTGCATCTCTTCAATATGCCCGAGAACATTGTAACGCATTAAAAACGGAAAACTCTGTTTTGATGAAAAAGTCATCTCCTGCACTTTCTTCTGTTTCTCACAAGGCTTTACCTAGTATGAATAGTTCTTCTAAAGAGTTACCCACTGTGAAACACTTGCAAAATTTTCATGTGGCAGAAGAAGTTATGGATCAAGGAAAGCATGTCTCTAATCGACGATGTTGTTCCTTCTGTGGGAAAAAGAATCACTATGCTCTTCATTGTTTTGCCTGAAAGAAACAGATTTTTGTTCTGCATAAATTACTTCTTTCTACTGTCAATGGAGTAGATCGTCGGAGGACATCTAAAGAGAGGTTCTTACCTACAGAAAACCAGAACTATTATAAAAATGATTTCCTTTCGAGAAATCGTCATAGAATACGTTATCATCTCAATGGTATAAATTCTTGTAATGACCCGTCCCTCCACCGATAGTGTCCCCATTTAGCCACTGCAGTTATCCGGAAGTGTGGGGTTTTCAACGGGCACCGCTGCGGTTATCCGACAACAAATTCCCGGGAGGTCACCCATCCTTGGATTTCTCCGCCCGAGCATGCTTAACTGCAGATTTTTCTGCCAACCTTTGAAGCCAATTGTGCTGAAAAAGCCTCGGTATAATGTAGACGTTCCTTGCCTCTTGTGAGACCAGTATCTAGCACAAAGGCCTAGCATACTCTCTCACCCGAGCACAAGCTAACCAACTCTAGTTGTATCCCAACTAACACCTATATTGTTCCCACTTACCCACTGTGGTTATCCAGCAGTGTGGCATTTTTAACGACATTACTGCGGACATCCAGCAGCAGCTTCCCGAGAGGTCACCCATCCTGTGACTACTCCCGGCCGAGCACGCTTAACTGAGAATTTTTTTCCCAACAACTCAGTCAAGTGTACTCATCAAGACTCAGTGTTAGGAAAGGACAAATCATTACTTATATTCCATTCGGCCAGCCACTGCCGAATATCGGGGTATTACGATTCTTCTGCCACTAATAAACACATTACCCATGTGTATAAAAATGAGTCTGGTAAATCAAAGTCTATGAAATGGATTTCTCTAAATCCTGATCCTCTTGAATCAATCTCAAAAGGTCCTAGATTTTGTCCTTAGAGAAATCCTTCTGACGGATATGCTAAACAGCTTGTGTCCTACTCATCTGGGATGAAAGCCAACCGAAGAAAGGAAAGGAACACCAAGGTTAAACATTCTAATGTTGTTTACAACTCTTTCCTCAATGATCGTAGTGAGATTATTTCTCACTCTACCACTTGATTCCAGGTATTTTCATTCTTGTATCTAGCTTGGGAGCTGCAAGGATGATAATTGAGTAGTGCTCAAGTATGATTGTACAATATTTTTTATTTTTGTGTTCTTTCTGTTGACCGGTCCACGAACGTTCGTTTCCTCCTCTAATGAATTCATGGGGTTTCCATAACAATAGTTTCCTTCTCCTGTTTACAAACACATATGTATATATTCTACGTATTGTGTTTTCTCCATCCCTAACAAAAAATTACATGGAGAACTCTGCAAAATCTCAAGAAATTGTGCATCTTGACATGGAGGAAGACACTCAAGAACGTGAGTCGATTCAAGATATGGTTCTACAGAAGATGCTTGCAAGGAAGGAACACAACTCCTGGATTGATGATTCTGTTAAGGATTTAACTCGTTTTCAGAACGATTCAAAGGTCGAGTTTGCAAATCTTCAACTGAAAATAAACCAACTCTTAGATGGTCAGGCCAAAATCCTTGCAAATCAAAATATTCTGGTACGGAATCAGAAGAATCTCATCATGGACTGTGTCAAAGCTAGACAACTTGCTCGGGTTGTTGATCGTAAAGTTTGTGTGCTTACTCATGAACATGGAGTTTCTACAATCAGAAGAGCGAAGGAAATCAGTGACACCTTCTTTTTTTGAAAGGTATGAGGTTCTCAAGGAACTTTGATTGTCTAGTAAATCTTATTTTTTTTATTTTTTAGAAGAATAACTAGGGTTTGGAATATCCATTATTGTGAGTATACGTAGCTATGCCCAACGATTTTCATCTTCAAGGTTTTTAGATTTATTTATTTAAATTTTAAGTTATTTGGAAGATGATTTTGCAATTTTAATCTTTATGATTTTATATATTGCAAATTGTTATGGGATATTTTATTTACGTCCGTGAACCTGTGACTGTCCCGTACTTATTCAAAAGTTATCTCTATTCTGTCAATATGAAAGTATTGATATAAGATAGAATGAACTTTTGACATTACAAAAGTTAAAGCTTTTTATGTCATTGTTTTGATTAAAGAAAGGATAAAACTTTTGTTTACAAGGATTAAGTCTATTATATGTCATTGTGCAAATAGTGATGGAAAATAAAATGAATCCTTGTCTATTCCGCAGTATTGGTCGATCTCTGATCCACATTATTGTGCATATACTGTGTTGCTCCATAAGTTTTCTTATGTTTGATCATGACCAATTGAGTTGAACATTTTCTTATGGTAAGTTTAGTTGTTGCTCCGTAAGTTCTCTTATGACGAGCATGACCAATTGACTTGATCACTTTTGTGGTTAATTTAGTTGTGTAATTCCAATTGAATTAATTATGGGTTTTCTTGTGGTTAATTTAATTGTGCATTTCAATTGGATTAATCATGAATTATTTTGTGGATAATTCAATTGAATACTTTGGATTCAAATTCATGTTTTCATGTGATTTGTTATGTCCAAAGAAATCCTCTTTTCTTGTGAAAGTAAGGTCACCTTTGTTGTTCTTTCGAGAATGACATTTTATGGGGGAGAGTTCTTTTTGAACTTGTGCTTAATTGCCAAATCTTTGTGGGGAGTGCAGCTGTGGAATATTATAGGGGTTATCTTGTATATTTATAAACTCCTTGATGAATGAATTTAGCTTTGGCTTTATGATGGCATTTAAATAAGTTGATATGGTATTCTCTTTTGGTCATGAAGTATCTCTATGAAAATTTCATGAGGATCCCACTAGTTTTCGTACCTTTGCCAATTTATATTGACAAAAAAGGGAGAATTAATGTGTAGTGTGATACTACAAATACATATGGTTTGCAGATCATTGTGTAAGGGGGAGTGGTTTTCATGTCGAGATGAAGTATTGACTAAGAGGGAGTGATACATATCACATAGTATTGTTGTCAAAGTTATGATACAATTGAACTTTGATGCCGTGTAATAATACTATGACACTATATAACAATGATTGAGAGCATTTGTTTTCTCATTGTTATCGCTACGGATCTTCAAAAACTATGATGTTGAACTTACAACCTTTAGGATCATGGAGTACTTGGAAGTGACGAAGATTTCGAGTCGCGTTGAAGATGCTAAGGATATCAAGCATTTGGATGAGAAGATAAAAATTTTATTTATTTTGTTATCCATATGTATTGATAGTTTTGTCACTAAAATTGTTAGAGCACTGCTCGGTCGAACTCGCATGCGTTGCTATCTCAAGCATGTTTGTCAATGTTAGTGATCAAAACTATAAGTCTTGATTTCTAGCATATTCTTAGATGTCTCGGACTAGGACATAGTTTGTGTAGTTGAGCTTAGACTTCACGACGCTTATCACTTGAAGACGAAGAACTACTAAGGAGAGATTGTGGAACTTCATCGACAAAAGGTATGTGGAGACTTAAACTCATCTATCACTTGGAAAGTCTATTTCTACTCTATCTCTTATATTGAGACATAAGTCGTCTTACGATATAGTTTTCTCTATACACATTTGAGATTTCGAGCTGAGTATATCTCGCTTACATATTTCTCGAAATATGTGTTGGTAAGCTTTCGCTTCGACCAAGTTCATCTTATATCATGAGAAAATTGTCGAGTAACATCTTACATGGTTTGTGTGATACCATCATTTGGTGTAAGACTTGGAATGTTTCAATAATGATTATTTCAATATATTGAAAATTGTTTTGATGCTAATAATGTGAGAAAACAACTATTGTTATTATAGAAGAATGTTTCGATGATTGAAATAAAGAGTTGAGATTATGTAACCATCTTTAGATATAAGCATATATAATGTGTTAGCACATTAGTGTATAAATCCGTAAATCGGGAACTAAGAGTATGCATATGCGTGTATACGAAATTGGTGAAGAAGACAGGTTAAGTATGCGTGCCCGTATGCATACTGGCGGAAGTGTTCCATCCGAAAAATTATGCTGAGTTTGGGAATTAACAAGCTCTTAACTAGTCACCTTAAGTATGCGTACCCGTACGCATACTGGCGGAAGTTTTCGAACCGAAAATTTCTGCTGAGTTTGGAAACTAAACCAACTCAAATCCGGTTGCTTAAGTACGCATACCCGTACGCATACTTAATCTGGTTACTTTATCAAATCGGTCAGTTCATGAACTAAAACATTAATCAATAAGGAATGCAATCTTTTCAAACCGTGGATATAATGTTCATGTATCGATTCGAGTAAATCAAACCGATTTTGCTTCAATTGTGTTCTTGTATAAATCCATGAGAATATAGAAATTGAAAAACTCTTTAACTAGTCTCATTTGAGTCATTTGAACTAGTTATGGTTAAGATGAATAAGGTTGATATGAGAGTAATCATATTGCTTACCTCGGTTAACTATTTGTGAACAATATGGTGTACACGTTTAGGTACGGTTACATAAACCTAAATGAGGGTACATTTCATTTGTGTGTAACAAGATAAGTTCGATCTACGTTTGAAAGATATTAGCTTGGTTGAATCAGGTTTTTCATCTAACGGTGATTATTGAACGCTTTGTTACCAAGGTAACTTGGATTGCAAACCCTGATTTGAAAACTATATAAAGGAGAACTCTAGCAACTGGGAAACCTAATCCCCACACCTCTTGTGTGTTACTAGTTGCATAACTAGAGTCGATTCTCCTTTAACCTTAGGTTTCTTCTGGAGACCCTGTAGGTTAACGACTTGAAGACTTCATTGGGATTGTGAAGCCAAACCCAAATATTCTCTTTGTAGTTGTGTGATCTGATCTTGCTGTTTCTACGTGTTGAGTACAATTTGAATAATTGACTCGAGATTTTATATCTCCGATAGGCAAGATAGAAAAGTAATCATAAACACCTTCGTATCATCGTTTGTGATTCCACAATAACTTGTTTCTCTAGTCAATTAAGTTTATTGTGAGGTGATTGATAATACTAGGCTGTTCTTCGTGAATATAAGTCTGGTTTATCAATTGGTTCCTGTTCACCTTGAAAAGATGGAACAAAAACTCTTGGATATTTCTGTGGGAGACAGATTTATTCAATACTATAGAATTTTCTGTATGAGACAGATTTGTTTATCAAGTCTTCGACTTTGGGTCGTAGCAACTCTTAGTTGTGGGTGAGATCAGCTAAGGGAATCAAGTGCGTAGTATCCTGCTGGGATCAGAGATGTAAGGAGCGCAACTGTACCTTGAATCAGTGAGATTGATTAGGGTTCAACTACAGTCCAGTCCGAAGTTAATTGGTAGTAGGATAGTGTCTGTAGCGGCTTAATACAGTGTGGTGTTCAATCTGGACTAGGTCCCGGGGTTTTTCTGCATTTACGGTTTCATCGTTAGCAAAATTCTGGTGTCTGTGTTATTTATTTTCCGCATTATATTTTGCTATATAATTGAAATATCACAGGCTGTCCGTTAGATCAATCAATTAGAATATCCAACCTTTGGTCGTTGATTTACATTGATTGACACTTGAACATTGGTCTTTGGTACCGTTCAAGTAATTCTTCTTATATTCAATCGGGCTCGGAGATTTTTATTTGCTAATTGCGGATTGAATTAAAAGTTAGATATATTAAACTCTTTGATAGACTTTATTCTAGATTGAGTCTAACTGTCTAGTTGATTCTCTATAAAGTGTATTGGAGTAAGTCCTCTTAGATTGTCAAACGAATTGTTGGGTGTGGTTGTTAGACCCCCGCATTTTCATGTATGATAGCATTCAAGCCGTTAGAATTTTGCTTTGCAGCAAGGATTTCTTCTAGACTATATCTACATATATCCTTAGGTATAGATACATCGCCTTCTGTATTAACTGGAGGATCATATCCATTAAAAACACGTACCCATGTTTGAAAATCACGCGCTTGAACAAAAGCAAGCATAGTGATTTTCCACCATAAATAGTTTGAGCCATCGAAGACTGGTGGTACGTTTATGGAGATAAAATTTATGTCCATAGAGTCAGATCGCTACAAACACAGACTTATGGGGTCTTTAAACGTGTTTGCCTGCTCTGATACCAATTAAAAAAATGGGGGTCTAATAACCTCACCCAATATTTCTCTTAGCAATCTGTATGGACTAACACCAATATACTTTCAAGAGAATCAACTAGATAGTCAGACTCAATTTAAAAAAAAAATTATATCAAGGAGTTATATCTCAATTTCTCGATTCAGTACTTACTCAAGCAAATAGCAATTTGCGAGTTTAATTGAATACAAGAGAAATCACTTGAATGTAACCAAAGACCAATGTTCAAGGATCAATCAATTTCAATTAACAACCAAAGGTTGGATTTACAAATTAATCGATTCAACGGACAACCTGTGATATTTCAATTATATAAAAAAATATAATGCGGAAAATAAATAACACAGACACGAGAAGTTTTGTTAACGAGGAAACCGCAAATGCAGAAAAACCCTGGGACCTAGTCCAGATTGAAACACACACACATTGTATTAAGCCGCTACAAACACTAGCCTACTACAAACTAACTTCGGTATGGACTGTAGTTGAACCCCAATCAATCTCACACTGATCCAAGGTAAAGTTGCGCTCCTTACGTCTCTGATCCCAGAAGGATACTACGCACTTGATTTCCTTAGCTGATCTCACCCACAACTAAGAGTTGCCACGACCCAAAGTCGAAGAATTTAATAAACAAATTTGTATCGCACAAAAAGGTCTACAGGAATAGATAAATCTGTCTCCCACAGAAATACCTACGAGTTTTTTTTCCGTCTTTTGATAAATCAAGGTGAACAAGAACCAATTGATATATCAGACTTATATTCCCGAAGAACAGCCTAGAAATATCAATCACCCCACAATAATCTTAATCGAATAGCGAAACAAGATATTGTGGAATCACAAACGATGAGACAAAGATGTTTGTAACTATTTTTCTATCTCGCCTATCAGAGAAATTAATCTCGAGCCAATTTTACAATTGTACTCAATACGATAGAAACAACAAGATCAGATCATGCAACTACAGAGAAAATAGTTGGGTCTGGATTCACAATCCCAATGAATTCTTCAAGTCGTTAACCTATAGGGTCTCGGTAGAACCCAAGGTTAAAGGAGAATCAACTCTAGCTTATAAAACTAGTATCACACAGAAGGTGTGGGGATTAGGTTTCCCAGTTGCTAGAATCTCCTTTGTATAGTCTTCAAATCAGGGTTTGCAATCAATGCTACCTTGGTGACAAAGCATTTAATATTCACCGTTATATGAAAATATGATTAGATTCAAGCTAATATCTTTCAACCATTAGATCGAATATTAGCTTGTTATACACAAATGAAATGCATGTTCATTTAGGTTTGTGTAACCATACCTAAACGTGTACACCTAGTTGGTTCAACAATAGTTAACCAATGGTTAGCCATATGAGAACTTTCATATCAATCTTATTCATCTTCACCATAACTAGTTCAAATGACTCATAATAACTAGTTAGAGAGTTGTCCAATTGCTTAGATCTCATAGAAATATATAAGACACAATCGAAACAAAAACGATTTTGATTCACTCGAATCGATTCATGAACATTATAGCCACGGTTTGCAAATATGCATTCCTTGGTTTATATATGTCTTAGTTCACGAATAAATCGTTTTTAGAAAATAACCCACTCAAGTACGCATACCGGTACACATACTTAAGTACCCGGATTGAGTTTGTTTTCAGTTCACAAACTCCAATAGAAATTCACGGGATGTGAACTTCCGGTAGTACGCGTACGGGTACGCGAACTTAGCTTCCGGACATCCTGAACCAGTAAAGTACGCATGCTTTAGTTCAAGGATTTTGGACTTACACAAGTATGAGTTCACATACAATGTTTATATCCATTCAAGGTTATATATTCTAAACTCTCATTTCAATTATTGAAACATTCTTAGAGGATGTTAAATAGAGGTTATTCACACATTATTTTTCATTAAAGCGATTTTCCAGATATTGAAATAATCAATGTGACTTTCGTCACTTGTAAAGATGAAATTGGTCAAAGCGAAAGCTTACCAACACATATTTCGATAAATAGATAAGCGAGATAAACTCGACTTGCGAAATAGCAAACATGTATAACCGAAGTCTATATAGAAATACGACTTTTGTCTCAAGATAGGAGATAGATTAGATAGACTTTTGACTGATAGATAAGTTCAAGTCTCCACATACCTTTTAGTCGATGAAGTTCCATCAGTTCCTTGAGTAGTTCTTCGTCTTTGCATGATGAATGCCGTGGAGTCTAGAGCTCAACTACACTTTGTATCCTAGTCCGAGACTTAGCTACAAGTAGACTAGAAACCAAGACTTATAGTTTTGGCAACTAAACTTGACAAACAAGCTTGAGATAGCAACGCTTGCGGGTTCGACCGAGCAGTGCTCTAACAAAAAGGTATTGTGTCATATTTATAATCAAGAATTGGCTCAACACAACACTTTTCTTGATTGCAGACAAGACTTTTTACTCCAGCAAAATGAGAGGCAGGTTTGATTACTTCTTTAGACATCCATAGGATAATGTTATGAAGTCTTTCATTCCGCATTCAAAAACGGCATCTCCTTTCAAGGTGGCCTTTGTTCCCGCAATATAATAGTTGTAGGGAATGTTTTTGACTATTCTTATATGAACTGTTTTCAAAGGTGGACAATCTTTGTTCATAGGAACATCAGCTGCAGAAGGAGGTTTTTCACATTTGACGTCAGTGAAATTTTCACTTAGGGACTTGTCATTAGCACGGATAAAATTTATCTTACTAGTACTTGGAGCGTCTATTCCTTTATAGCCCAGACCACGTGTATCACGATGTTCTTTACATGCTCCCAGCATAGTGGATAATTTTGTAGAGCTAGCACCGAATCTTTTCAAATTCTCTTCCAGTGATTTGACTTTATCAATAGCAGCAGTGAGGTTAGCCTCCAAATTTTTTTCTCTGGCGAGAAGGCTGTTTTCTCTGTCGTTAAAACATTTTTGTTGAGAGTCATATCTTGCTTCAGTTTCTGCAAGTCTTTCTTTCAAATATAACGAAGATTATCACATTCAGAATTCTTTGAACGCACATCTTCTTCACAATATTTAACTATAGATTGTAAGAGTCCGTAACCACAATCATATCCCCGAAAGAGTTTTCTCAATTTTCTGTTTTCTTGACATAGAGGAGTCAGATATTCAGCCAAGCAAGCTGTTGAATTCTTTTTCTTTATAAGATGGTCAAAAAGCTTGATATATTATGAGACTTCCTCATCAAGATCTTGTCCCCCTTATGAATCATTTTCATCTGAAAGATCATCCATCTGTTCATCTAGGAATATTTCCCAGTCGAAGACAGTTTCAGTCAATGGAGAAGATATGAGAGATTTATCATGATACTCAAGACTTTGAACCAAATCAGAGAGCTTTAAAACTGGTGTTGCATTTTCAGAGATAACACTAGTGTCCATAGAGTCATATCGCTACAAACACAGACTTATAAGGTCTTAAACGTATTTATCTTCTGTGATACCAATTGAAAAGGCGTGGATCTAACAACCACACCCAATATTTCGCTTAGAAATCTGTATGGACTAACTCCAATATACTTTCAAGAGAATCAACTAGACAGTCAGACTCAATCTTAAGAAAAGTATATCAAAGAGTTATATCTCAATTTCTCAATTCAATTTGCAATCAAACAAATACGAATTTGCGAGCCCGATTGAATATAAGAAATAACTTGGACGGTATCAAAAACCAATATCCAAGTGTAAATCAATTTAATCAAAAACCAAATGTTGGATTCACAATTTATTGAACTTACACACAACCTGTGATATTTCAATTACATAAACAAATATAATGCGGAAAAAAGATAACACAGACACCAGAAGTTTTGTTAACGAGGAAACCGCAAATGCATAAAAACCCCGAGACCTAGCCCATATTTGAACACCACATTGTATTAAGCCACTACAGATACTAGCCTACTCCAAGTTAACTTCGGACTGGAATGTAGTTGAGCCCTAAACAATCTCATACTGATCAAGGTACAGTCGCGTTTCTTACTCCAATAGAACCACGCCGGATTTTGCGCAATTGATTCCCTTATATGATCTCACCCACCACTAAGAGTTTCCACGACCCAAAGTCGAAGACTTGATAAACCAATCTGCCTCACACAGAAAAGTCTACCGAATAGATAAATCTGTCTCCCACGGATAAACCTATGAATTTTGTTCCGTCTTTTGATAAATCAAGGTGAACACGTACCAATTTATACACCGGACTTATATTCCCGAAGAACATCCTAGAAATATCAATCATCTCACAATAATATTAATCGTATGGTAGCGAAACAAGATATTCTGGAATCACAAATGATGAGACGAAGATGTTTGTGACTATTTTTTATCTTGCCTATCGGAGATTAAATCTCGAGCAAATCTTATAAAAAATAGTACTCAATCACGATAGAAAACAGAAATATCAGAACACGCAACTACAGAGAAAATAGTTGGGTCTGGCTTCACAATCCCAATGAAGTCTTCAAGTCGTTAACCTACATGGTTTTGGAAAAAACCTAAGGTTAAAGAAGAATCGACTCTAGTCACAACTACTATCACACAAGAGGTGTGGGTATTAGGTTTCCCATTTATTAGAGTTCCCCTTTATATAGTCTTCAAATCAGGGTTTGCAATCAATGTTACCTTGGTAACAAAGCATTCAATATTCAATGTTAGACGAAAACCTGATTAGACTCGAGCTAATATCTTTCAACCGTTAGATCGAACTTAGCTTGTTACACACAAATGAAAAGTGATTTCATTTAGATACTGTAAATGGGGAAAAACGAGCCGCCGGTTTTTTGGGAAAGCGGAGAGTCGAGCGTGCTGTCAAGACTCCTCAGCCGGGTAAAATGTTAATCCTCACACAGATGCACCGCTGCAAAGGGAGTGCTTAAATTCGAGAAATCAATCTGTATGACTCCGTCCTAAACCAAGACAATGGCAGTTCCAGAGTCAATTCGGTCGCAAAGAGGGAGATGAGTTGATCTGTAGGAGGGAAGCTGAGAGTTGTGTGGGATCAGTGATGATCAAAGATTGAGGGTGTGTTGAAGGTTTCTGCAATATTGCTGAACTGCTGAAGTTGAGTTCTGTGAATAAGTTTATATCGAGTTATTGACGGATAATGGTGATAATCGATGATTGATGATATTCGATTGATCCCCCTTGATGTCCTCGATTTAGACTTATTTATATTGCAAGAATGATGTACCACTGATCCCTGTAAGTGTGACGGTTTCTTGAGTGAAAGAGTGGAAAGTGGGAGATCGTGGTAAAGTCAGTTCCATGTCGTGCGGATACTTGACTGATCGTGCTCCCACTACTTTGCTAACTCCTTCCACCATTTACACGACTTACGCACATTTCTCATTGTGGATGAATCCATGTGCCATAGACCGCCAGACCAAAACCCCTAAGTGATATCCCCCCATTTGTGACGTGATTGAGATTTCACGAATCGTGGAGTCTGCAAGGCAGACGTGTATTAGTTGGTCAGTTGTTGACTGATTTAGACTGTGAGTCTAATTTGGTTGAATCGAGCATAAGTGGTGAATGCTCGGCGATTCATGGATTGAACATGTAGTTCTCTGAAATGTTAATGAATTACTGACTAGAGACTGAGCAAGTATTTCTTAACTCGACGAATTGCCGAATATTGAGAGTTTGTCGAGCAACTGAGCAAGTATTGCTCAATTCGACGAATTTGATAATTTTGGTGTGCAACTGAGCAAGTGTTGCTCAATTCACCAAAACACTGAATATTGATAATTTGACGTGAAATTGAGCAAGTGTTGCTCAAGTCGACAAACTACTGATGAATTACCGAATATTGATGGTTGGATCAATATTCGAGCAACTGAGCAAGTATTGCTCAATTCAAAGAATTATTTACTGGTGTCGTGACCCAATAAAATATTAATCAAAAATATTGGTGAATTACCGAATATTATTAATTTGGATGTTGATTGCTGAATCAACATAATTTTGTGTTTGAACTTGCTCAGAATGGTGATTCGTGGAGCGTTTGTTCGAACCCCTAATTTTTTGATCAATCCTTCAACAATTGGTGAATTGCTGAAAATTAGTCATGAGTGAAGAGGGACCGACCACATGGGATGATGAGCGTCCATGTGATGCCCAGTGCTCGAGTGAGCACGCACCAGGGTTCTCAGTTTGAGAGTTGGTGAAAGAACGATGATTAAATGCAGGTTTCATCATTTATTGAAATATTGATGGATTCAGCGTTAGGTGACAAACCTAGGTATGAGAGATGAGGACCGACCAAGAGAGCATGGGACCGTCTCTTGGTGGTCGCGGGACCAGTTGTTGGTCATTTGAAGGGTTCTCCAGTTGGTTAGAGAGAGTTCGGGCCCAGTATGAGCAATTGAACAAATTAGGTCAGAATTATGAAAACAAATGGGACCGGCTTTGTGCAAGCCCTGGGAATGACTCTGGTCGGTCATGGAGGCATGCACGTGTTTCCATGGTGTCCGTGTTTCCATACTGAGAGTTTCAGTATTTTCTGATGCGCGTTCGAGTAACATAGTGAATTTTCAGAAGAGTTTCCTCTTGACTGAGAATTCTCGATTTTTGTTGGAATGAGCATGTTTGCTCAATTCATCAATATTTTGAAAATATTAAAATAAAAGTGTTTTAATATTTAAAACTTCCGTGAGAGGCTAGCTAGTCGTGCGACTATGTTGGTTTTTGGTTTTTCGTGATTTGAGCAATATTTGAGAAAATATGGAGAAATCATGAATTTTTCTCAAACCCAGGAGTTTCATGAATTGAGGAAAATAATAATTATGCAAGATTAGGGATTTCAAGGTGTGGAACCGACCATGGCATGGCCGGCCGACTAGGTTGCCCAGTCCCGCATACCTTTCCCTATTTTATTATTTTTCATAAATCCTTGAAGTTATGGAGAATCCACGAGTTTTTGTTGAAACGGAGGAGTTTCGTGAGATTAGGGAATAATAATTATAAAAGGCTAAGGATTGTGAGGTGTGGGACCGGTCAAAGCTTAGGCATGGCCGACCGGTTAGGCTGCCTGGTTCCGCACACCTCTCCTTATTTTATAATAATATTATTTTGTGAATCCACCAAGTTATGGAGAATTCACGAGTTTTTGTTGAAATGGAGGAGTTTCGTGAGATTAAGGAATAATAATTATAAAAGTCTAAGGATTGTGAGGTGTGGGATCGGTCACGGCTTAGGCATGGCCAGCCGGTTAGGTTGCCCGGTCCCGCACACCTCTCCTTATTTTATAATAATATTATTTCGTGAATCCACCAAGTTATAGAGAATTCACGAGTTTTGCAAAAACAAGGAAAGTTGCTAAAACCAAGGAGTTTTCGTGAATTCACGAAATAACAAAAAATAAAGAAAATAACGGGAGAGGCATGGCCGGCCGGCCGGCTGGCGGGCCCGGCCTTAGGAGCCTCTTATTATTTTATTAATATTCATTGTTTTCTCCTGTTTTGCGAAGGATTCCTCATTATTTCATATTTTTTGGACACTCGTTCGTGCATCCGGGTGCTCAGTCGTGCATCATTGTCGAGTACACTGGCACCATTTTTGTGGGGCTTACTCAGTGATGGTCCAGATGCCCGGTTGTTGGGTATTTATTACTGATTTATGAAATTCAGTGGAGAATAATTCATGAAACTGAGTAATAATATGAGTAGTTATTTTATTATCAATCCATAAAATCAGCAACGGATTGGACTATGGATTCAGAATAATAAAATGATAATTTCATCACGATCTCATGGAATCGCAGATTTGACCATGAAATCGGAGTAATAAAATAAGTGGTGATATTACCATTTCATGAGATCAGCCGTGGATTCGACCATGAAATTGGAGTAACATATATTACCATTTCATGAGATCAGTCGTGGATTCGATCATGAAATCGGAGTAATACCTATTACCATTTCGATCATGAAATAGGAGTAATGAGATAAGATAGATTATCTTCTAGGAATTCAGTGGTGAATATGACCTAGAATTTAATCTCTTGCGTATAGTCAGTAAATCAGCGAGTGTTGCTAATGTCCCGAAGATGTTTTTCCCTCTCAAAATTTCATGTATGGAGGACCGCTGAGTCTATACACGGGTCTCTCTACATAGTCAGGAACAGTGAGTATCACCGTCCTGAAGACGTTATTTCTCTCAATCTTATGGAGAACCGCCCAATTGTTCTTCTATGTAGAGGCAAATTCCTTTATGTAGTCAGGGAACAGTGAGTGTCACCGGTATCCTGAAGGCGTTAAGCTCTCAATCTTACGGACAACCTCCCAATTACATTATTCTACATAGAGGCTATGATGAAATGCCCGGTGTCGCACGCTCCGGAGAGGCCTTTCGAGCGCCATATGCATCATACTTCGTAAAACACGAACCGTCACATGGATCTCTGAAGCCGTGTCAGAAACATGCAGTATCATGATTTTACGGTTTTGACCTTTGTTGAAAATCCACCATCTACAGATACGTGTAACCGTACCTAAACGTGTACACCTTTGTTGGCTCAATAATAGTTAACCGAAGTTAGCCATATGAACACTTTCATATCAACCTCATTCATCTTAACCATAACTAGTTCAAATGACTCAAATGAAACTAGTTCTAGAGTTGCTCAATTGTTTATATTCTCATAGAAGTATACAAGACATAATTGAAGAAAATCGATTTTAATTCACTCGAATCAAGTCATGAACATTATAGCCATGGTTTCCAAAAGATTTCATTCCTTATTATATAAATGTATTAGTTCATGAACAAATCGATTTTAGAACATTATCCACTCAAGTATGAAAACGGGTACACATACCTTAGTGGACGGACTAAGTTTGGGTTTACCAGTATGCGAACGGGTACGCATACCACCAAACTCAGCGGAAATTCCCGGAACTGAACCTCACGCCAGTACGCGTACCGGAATGCGTACAAGGTTCCCGGACTTTCACTAAACAAACCAGTACGCATACGAGTATGCATACCATGGTTCCCAGACTTGGATTACATATATACAAGTACGCAGACTATGCTTATATCCAATTTTTATAAACTCTCATTTCAACTATTGAAAAATTCTTGGAAGACGACAATAGTTGTGTCACACAAACTATTTGCTTCAAGCAATTTTCAAGTGATCGACTGATCAATACGAAACATTCCGAGTCTACATAAAATGAGTGTCTTACACAAATCATGTAAGATGTTACAAGGAAATTTTCACATGATCATCTTTTGACTTTCGTCAAGAATATAAGATGAACTTGGTTAAAGAGAATGCTTACCAACACATATTTCGAGAAATATGTAAGCGAGTTAAACTCAGCTCAAAATATCAAATGTGCATAATTGAAGTCTATATAGTTATACGACTTTTGTCTCAAATAAGAGATATAGTAGATAGATGAGTTCAAGTCTTCATATACCTTTTGTTGATGAAGTTCCACAAGCTCCCCTTAGTAGTTCTTCATGTTCAATCGATGAACGCCGTGAAGTCTAATGCTCAACTGCACTTTCTATCCTAATCCGAGACTTAGCTATAAGTATACTAGAAATCAAGACTTATAGTTTTGGAAACTAAACTTGACAAACAAGCTTGAGATAGAAACGCTTGCGAGTTCGACCGAGCAGTGCTCTAACATTTATCTTGATCATTAGTTCTCTAAATATAATGACTAAGCTTGATGAAAATTTGTTCATACTTGATGAATTTCAGTTAAGGATAATTTATTGTACGGAATCAAAATCATGATTCAAATTTTATCGCTCGAAAATAGCTTAGAACAGTGATGTGTGTCATTGATGTTATTCGGGAATTTTTCAAATCAATTTAGAGAGAAATATAAAACTACTATAGATTCAGATACAAGACAGTGTTATCAGTTATACAAACTGGGAAAACTGTTATAAGTCTGAAGCCGTATTACATGGATTCGTACACGTAGGGGAGTAGCTATATATCGACTTGCAGATTTTTTAAACGCATATCCTTATGCACATCATGTAAAAATCCGTTCAACTCGTGAACCGGATCGGTAAACATTCTCGTATGCAGACCATTTAGGAAATGTGGTCACGGAACCGAGTTAGCATCCAAACCGGTACACGTACCAAAATAGTTTTGTATTCCCGAACTCGGTTGTGTATCCAAACCGGTACACATACCAAAATAGTTTTGTGTTCCCGAACTCGATTGTGTATCCAAACCGGTACACGTACCAAAATAGTTCTATGGACTCCGGAACCGGTCATAGTATTAAGGTATCCATACCAGTACGCATAACTAAATATTAGTTCTGTCAACTCTGAAACTTGGTTTGGCTTGTTAACAAACCGGTACACGTACTATGACTGAACCGAATCACGAACGTCTATAGTATTTGTACTTTGTACACATACTAACCATGTCAATTATTTTCAGGTGCGATTAAATTATTTCTACGAGATAGTTGACATTTGATAAATTATCTAAAAATACTAGACTTATTTGGTTACATGATTGTGACTCAAGATTAATATCTTAAGTGTTCATGAAAATGAATATTAAGCTTTTAAGTTCAAATCAACTAACCACCTTGAACATAGCCTTTGTACACGGTTCGGTTATAGTTTCACCAAACCAGAGTGTATATCTTATTTATGTAAATCAGATTCAAAGATTCATCTAACGGTGGATATTGTTTGCTTGGTTCCAAAGCTATCTTAGCTTAAACCTAAAGCAACATATGCTTTGAATGTCTATAAAAGGGTAACTTCAAGTAACTAGGATCTTTAAGTCCCGGTACTAGAGTCTCCCTCTTCCTAACCCTTTTCGGGTTTAGTGACTAAAAAGACTTCATAGGGTTTTGTGAAGCCAGGTCCAGTTATCTTTCCTTAATAACTCGAGTATCCTGATCTTGATCGATTGTATGGTCACTCGATCAAGATAGATAGAAATCATCAAAGTTCTCTTTGTCTCAAACATTATTGATTCCACAAGTTTTATACTTATGAGGTGAATATTAATCCAGGATGCACATCGGGTTGCATAAGTTTGGATTTTCAGGTTAACTAGACTTTGTCTATTGCTATCGATTTCCATCACCTTTGATCAAACTTTTTGATTGTGAAAGGAAGCCATATGTAAGATTAATACGTGGGAGGCATATTTGGTTTAAAATCTTTAATTCAGTTGAAGCAACTCTTAATTGGTGTAACGTCAGCTAAGGGAATCAATAGTGTGGAGTCCTGCTGGATTCATGAGGCTTAAGGAGCGATTGTACCTTAATTAGTGGGAGACTCAATTAGGGATTAAGTACATTCCAGTCTGAAGTTAATTGGTAGTAGGCTAGTGTCTGTAGCGGCTTAACACAGTTTTGTGTTCAATTTGGACCCGGGTTTTTTCTGCATTTGCGGTTTCCTCGTTAAATTTTTTTATGGTGTCTGTGTTATTTATTTTTCCGCATATACTGTTTATCTTTATAATTGAAATATTACAGGTCGTGTGTTAATCAATCATAATAGATACATCCTACCTAGTTTGTTGGATACGACTTAATTAATTCTTGGACATTGGTATTTGGTACCGTCCAAGTAATGTCTTTGTGATTAGGTTCACAGATTTGATTCTGTAAACGTTCTATTCGAAAGAGAGAGAGATAGATAGATAGAGAGAGATAGATAACTCTAGATATTATTCCTTGATTGAGTTTAACTCTCGGAGTTATATTGAGTTTGTCCATACATATTGCCTAAGAAAAGTTGGTGGTGTATTTTGGTACCCCCGCGTTTTCACATAGGAAAGAGTACCTTGTATATATCCAAGTATTCATTTCAGAACAGGCCAATGAGCCTCAGTGGGTGCTTGCATATATTGGAAAGCTCTATTAACTGCAAATGATGTATCTGGGATGGTGATGGTTGCATAATGTAGTACTCCAACAGAGCTTATTTAAATGACATGATCATCAAAACTGACAGTGGAAGCATCAAAAGTGATAGTATCAATGAGAGTGAAATAAGACTTGGATGAAATCATTTTTATCTTGGCCAACAAGTTCATTATGTATTGCTACTACGATAAAATAACACATGCAAAGTTGATAGAGTCTTGAATACTCAAATTTTTTTATAAATCACCCAAATATTTGATAGTGAAAAAGCGGGGGTATAACAACCATACCCAATAATTCGTTCTGGAATCTGTATGAACTAACTCCAATATAATTCCGAGAGTAACAGCTTATAAATCTAGCTCAATCAGGAAATATACCAAGTAGCTTAATCTCAATTTCTCAATATAATCTGCAATCTAACACATAGAAATTTGTGAGCCCGATTGATATGAGAAATAACTTGGACGGTACCAAAGACCAATGCTCAAGTGCCAATCAAATCCTTATTCAACAATCAAGGTCGGATTTACCAATTGATTGAACTACGCACAACCTGTGATATTTCAATTATATAAAAATATAATATAGAAAATAAACAACATAGACACCAGAATTTTTGTTAATGAGGAAACCGCAAATGCAGAAAAACCCCGGGACCTAGTCCAGATTTGAACACCATATTGTATTAAGCCGCTACAGACACTAGCCTATTACAAGTTAACATCAGACTGGAATGTAATTGAGCCCTAACCAAGTCTCACACGGATTAAGGTAAAATCGCGTTCCTTACACCTCTAGAACCACGTTGGATTATGCGCACTTGCTTCCCTTAGCTGATCTCACCCACAATTAAGAGTCGCTACGACCCAAAGTCGAAGACTTATAAACGAATATGTATCCCACTCTGTCTCCCACAGAAATACCTATGAAGTTTTTGTTCCGTCTTTTCATAAATCAAGGTGAACAAGAACCAATTGATAATCCGGTCTTATACTCCCGAAGAGCAGCCTAGAAATATCAATCACCTCACAATAACTTAACTATATGGTAGTAGAAAAATTTATTGTGGAATCACAAAGAATGAGAGGAAGAGCTTTGTGATTACTTTTTATATGTTACCTGTCAGAGATAAATCTCGAGAAAATCTTAGAGAATATAATACTCAATACGATAGAACAAGTAAGATCAGAACACGCAACTACAGAGAAAATAGTTGGGTCTGGCTTCACGAATCCCAAATGAAGTCTTCAAGTCGTTAACCTGTAATGGTTTTGGAAAAACCTAGGTTAAAAAAGAATTGACTCTAGTGCAAATAGAACACGGGAAAGTGCCGGGAATAGGTTTTTCAGTTGATAGATTTCTCCCTTATATAGTCTTTCAAATCAGGGTTTGCTTTCAATTAAAGATAGGATAGCTTAGTAACAAAGCATATTTAGATGCAAACCTGATTTAAGATTCAAGCTAAGTCTATTTAAAACCAAAGAAATATCTCTCCACCGTTAGATGGTCTTAGCTTGTTACACACAAATGAAATATACCTTCATTTAGATATGGGTTACCGTGCCTAAACGTGTATATTGAGTTGGCTCAATAACAATTAACCGAAGTTAGCCATATGAACGATTTTATCTTAACCAATCTCATCTAACACTTGTAGATCAACTATGATGATCAATCAATCATGAAAGATAATCAAATGAATCTAATTGTGTTTCCAATAGAGTTGTTCAATTGTTCGCTATTTCACAGAAATATGTATGGACCAATTGAATAAAAAACGGATTGATTCGTAAGAATCAATTCATGAACATTAAGTCACGGTTTTCAAAGATTGTATTCCTTAATTCACAAATGTATTTGTTCATGAGTATGAAAAATATACTTAACCGATTTTAGAACTTTAACCACTAAGTTTGCAAACAGGTACGCAAACTATAGCTTCCGGAGTTTGGTCTTGTCCAGCCGTTTGCAAACGGGGTATGCAAACAGCAGTCCCGGACCTAACTCAGGTAGAACCATTCACATACTTGTATGCAAACAAGGTTCCCGAACATTAACAGTTAAAACCGTTCGCATACTAGGTACGTAAACAAGGTTCCCGGACCTGAATCATACCAAAACAGGTTGCATAGTAGGTACGCATACTGTGTTGTATCCAGACAAAGGTTAATTGTTCTAAACTCCCATTTCAATCATTCAAACATCCTTAGAAGACGGCAATGCTGTCTCACACAAACTATTAGCTTCAATTAATTTTCAATTGATCGAATGATCAACACGAAAATTTCCGAGTCGGCAACAAATGATTGTCTCACACAAATCATGTGAGATGTTTCAAGCCAATTTCCACATGATCATCTTTTGACTTATTATTTAGTTTCCAACAAATTAATTATTTCCAACTAAACTCATCAAGAATGTGATGAACGTAGCTAAAGAAAAAAGCTTCCAACACATATTTCGAGAAATAGATAAGCGAGATAAAATCGATTCGAAATATCAAATGTTTATAATATAAAAGTCTATATATCTATACAACCTAGTCTCATTAGGAGATAGAATAGAATAGACTTTTGAGTGATAGATAAGTTTTAGTCTCCACATACCTTTTGTTGATGAAGTTTCTCCAAGCTTTCTTCATTAGATCTTCGTCTTCAATCGATGAACTTCGTGAAGTCTAAAGCTCAATTACACATTCTATCGAGACATAGCTATAAGTAGACTAGAAATCAAGACTATAGTTTTGATCAACTAAACTTGAAAAACAAGATTGAGATAGCAACGCTTGTGAGTTTGACCAAGCAGTGCTCTAACAGATAACAAACTCTCTTCCCAAATCTCAAACTAGAATATCAATAAAATAAACAAAACTCGTTGTAACTACTCATCAACATAGATAAAAAAGTGAACGGATTCATAATCAGATACTCTAAAGAAAATTGAAGTGTCAATCTTAGAAAAATTAAACCACATTTCAACAAAATTTGGTTCAGTTTTTCAAACCCAAACCTGGGGGATTGTTTCAAACGATAAAAGAAATAAAATAATAATAATTAGGAAGTAACTTGTCAATGTACCTTGGTGGTTGAACCATAAAAGATATCCTCGGACGAATGACCATGCATAAATGCACTCTTGATATCGAATTGTCTAATTTTCCATCATTTGTAGATAGATAGAAAGTATCATGTGTGTTGTTGTATGATTGACCAATGGCTAAAGGTATCTTGATAATTTATGTCTTTACTTGAATATAGCCTTAGCAACCAGCCTTGCTTTATACCTCTCTATATAACCATCAAAATTTCTCTTGATTTTGAATATCATCACATTTTGTCCTGACACCGCAAGTACCAATTTCCATGTACCTTTTTTTTGTAATAGAGCATTAATCTCTTGATCCATAACAGTCCTCCATAAAGGATGTTTACAAGCCTCAGAATAACAAGTTGGTATTGTGATATCCCCACAACCTGACTGGACATCAGATGCATATATTTTGGGTTATATAATACCACTCTTAGGCATATTCCTATGCACAAGGTCAAAAAAAACATGTTTGCTCTACCAGGTGGCATGGCAAATGAGTTGCGCTATTACTGTAAAAGAGTTAAGCGATTGAATTTCTAGCGAGCGATATTGACAATATCGTCAACGGTAAAGAATCTATTGCCGGATATGTTCCGGATATATTCATTATATTCTCGATGTTGTTTATATCGCCAACGGTCGAATTTGTAGCGCCTATAAATACCGCATCACCCCTCTTATTCCCTTTCACGTCTTCCCTTCCCTTCCCTTCTCTTCTCTTCTTTATCTTATATAAAATTCTCTTTAGTTAATTCCTAAACAAATATGAGTGAGAAAAGAAAACTCAAAGGATCTACTAGAACCCCATCAAGTGTATTAAGTCATGTTGTGGATTATGAATATGAGTTTCAAAATGTTAGACAACTAGCTGGTGACGGTGCACTCTCTCTGCACATATTTGGCCATCCAGAACAAGTTGATTCAGTCAATCTAAGAGGTGGGGGGTCTGAATTCAGTAGGGTGTTCATGTTATTTCCCCTTATTGTTCAAGATAGAGTCCAAAGATATCCTTAATGGCATTTATATCTGAAAAAGAGGGGGTCTAACAACACCACCCAATATTTCGCTTAGCAATCTGTATGGACAAACTCAAATATACTTTTAAGAGAATCAACAAGACTCAATCAATTAAAAGTATATCAACGAGTTTATATCTCTCTTCTTGATTTGATTTACTCAAGCAAGAACTGCGAGTTCTAATCAAATACAAGGAATAACTTGGATGATACCAAAGACCAATATCCAAGGATCAATCAATGACAATCAACAATCAAAGGTTGGATTACTCTATTTGATGATCTAAACGCACAACCTGTATTATTTCAATTATAAAGATAAAACAATATAATGCGGAAATTGAAATAACACAGACACCAGAAATTTTGTTAACGAGGAAACCGCAAATGCAGAAAAACCTCGGGACCTAGTCCCGATTGAACACACACTGTATTAAGCCGCTACAGACACTAGCCTACTTCAAGCTAACTTTGGTCTGGAATGTAGTTGAACCCCAATCAGTCTCCCACTGATCCAAGGTACAGTTGTACTCCCTCCGCCTCTGATCCTAGCAGGATACTGCGCACTTTATTCCCTTAGCTGATCTCACCCACAACTAAGAGTTGCTACGACCCAAAATCGCAGGTTTTGACAATAAACAAATCTGTCTCACACAGACAAGTCTATCAAAGGATCAATCTGTCTCCCATAAATAAACCCTAAAAGGTTTTGTTCCGTCTTTTGATAATAATCAAGGTGAACAGGAACCAATTGATAATCCGGTTTTGTATTCCCGAAGAACAGCCTAGAGTTATCAATCACCTCAGAATAATCTTAATAGTATGGTAGCGAAACAAGATGCTGCGGAATCACAAAAAATGAGACGAAGATGTTTGTGATTACGTTTTATATCTTGCCTATCGGAGATATCAATTTCAAGCCAATCAATCTGATTGTACTCGTACGATAGAAGATGCAAGATCATATCACACAACTACGATAAAAGTAGTATTTGTTTGGCTTCACAATCCCAATGAAGTCTTTAAGTCGTTAACCTGGTTTTAGAAGAAGAAAACCAAAGGTTAAAGGAGAACCGACTCTAGTATGCAAACTAGTATCACACGTGAGGTGTGGGGATTAGTTTTGCACAGATTCTAGAGTTCCCCTTATATAATCTTTCAAATCAGGGTTTGTAATTAACTTACCTTGGTAACAAAGTAATCTATATCCATCGTTAGATGAAAACCTGATTTAGATTCAAGCTAATATTTCTCAACCGTTAGATCAAAAACTTAGCTTGTTACACACACTTGATAATGCACGCTTCTAGTTTTGTTAACTGTACCCAAATGTATGCACTTGTTGGTTCAACAATAGTTAACCAAATGGTTATCAATATGAGCATTCCATATCAACCAAGTTCTTCTTCACCATAACTAGTTCAAATGATTCAAATGAACTAGTTAGAGAGTTGTTCAATTGCAAGGAAATCTCATGTACTACACAAGACACAATTGAAGCAAAAATGATTTGATTCACTTGAATCGGTTCATGAAATTTTATATCCACGGTTTGCAAACTGCATTCCTTAGTCTTTTTTAAGTTTAAGTTCAGAAATCATCTTCAGATATATAACCTTCTCAAGTTCGCAGACTAAGTTCGCGGACTTAAGTTACGGGCAGAGTTTAAAAACTCAAGAAGAAAATCCCGGGTATGAGAACTTCGCCGGTTCGCGGACTGAGTACGCGGACTTAGCTTCATGCAAGTAGTTTGTCAACTCCAGCAAAAATTCTCGGGTTTGAGAACTTCGGCAGTTCGCGGACTTGGCTCACGCCATTCTTCCGCTTCTCTTGATCAACAAAGTTCGCAAACTTTGGTTCAAGGAATAAGACTTATATATAAATGTGATTCCACAACAATGCTTATGTCCACCATTGGTTATGTAATCTAAACTCTCATTTCAATCATTGAAACATTCTTAGAGGGCGTTATACAGTTGTTACACCATTTCTCGTCAAAGTAATTTTCAAGATGATTGAAACATATCATGACTTTCGTCACATGGTAAAGATAAAGTTGGTTAAAGCGAAAATCTTACCAACTCATACTTCGAGATATAGATAGGCGAGGTATATTCGGCTCGAAATACCAAATTTGTATAATCAAAGTATATATATATATATATAGCATACGACTTTTTGTCTCAAAGAGTAGGATATAGAGTAGATAGACATTAGAGTGATAGATAAGTTAGTCTTCACATACCTTTTTTTCGAGAAGTTCCACCGGTTCCTTGAGTAGTTCTTCTACTTGTATGATGAATCTCCATGAAGTCCTTGAGCTCACTACACTTTCTATCCTAGTCCGAGACTTATTTATAATAGATTATAAATAAATCAAGACTTATAGTTTTGATCACTAACATTGGCAAACATGCTTGAGATAGAAACGCATGCGAATTCGACCGAGAAATGCTCTAACAATCTCCCCCTTTGTCAATTTTAGTGACAAAACTATCAATACATATGAAATACAAAAAAGATAAAGAAACTTTAGTAGCTCCTATTCCACATGTCTAATCTTCAACATTCCTCGAAATCTTCGTCACTTCCAAGTACTCCAATGATCCCAAAGGTTGTAAGTTTAGCATCACTGTTGTTGAAGATCCGTAGCTATAACAATGAGAAAGCATCGGTCTCGATCATTGTTATACAGTGTCATAGTATTATTACACATCGTCAAAGTTCAATTGTATCATAACTTCAACAATAATACTATTGTGATATGTATCACTCCCCCTTAGTCAATACTCCATCTCACATGGAAACCACTCCCCCTTACATAATGATCCGAAAACCATATGTATTTGTAGTGTGAACTACATATTAAGCACAAGTTTAAAAGAACTCTCCCCCATTTGATGTCATTCGCGAAAGAACAACAAGAGCGACCTTAATTTTGAAAGAAAATAAGGATTTTATTGGACACCAAAAACCATGAAAATGATTTTTTATATCCAAAAACTCAATTAAATTATCACAAGTAAACCCATGACTAATTTAATCGGAATACGCAATCAAATTAAACAAAAAAAGTGATCAATTCAATTGATTATGCTCACCATAAGATGGAGACACGAAAATAATCAACTAGATTAATTACAAGAGAACCCATAATTAATCTAATCGGAATACACAACCAAACTAATCACAAAAGTAATCAATTTAATTGTCATTTGTTTTGCTCGACATAAGAAAACTTACGGAGCAATAACTAAATAACCAACCAAGATGATTAATTTAGTTCAATATGCTCGACATAACATATCTCACAGAACACCAACTAAGCTAAAAAAATCAACTTGGTTGTATAGTGCTCAACATAAGATACATTACGGAGCCTCACAGTAATACATAAAATATGGATCAGGGATGATCAATACTGCGGAATACACAAGGATTCATTCTATTTTCCATCACTATTTGCATAACGATATTAATAGACATAATCCTTGAAAAAAAAAGATTTTAACCTATCTTCCATCAAATATTTGACAATATAGGCTTAACTTTTGTATTTGTCAAAAGTCCATTCATTCTTTTACCAGTACGTGAATACCGATCACGAGCGACTTTACTTTTGACAAAGTATGGGACGAACATAGTTCACGGACATAAACACCAAAATCCCATAAAAAATCATAAAGATTAATACTGCAAAACATCATCTTCCAGATAATTTTAGAATTTAAATCAATAAACCTAAAAAAGAACAAGAAGATGAAAAATAAAAGCTATGTGTAGTCACAATCATTGCTATTCAAAGCACTAGTTATTCTTCCAAGTAAAACAAGAAAATAAAATTCTCATTCGAAGACTTACTAGTCGTTGTAGATCTTTCTCAGAGCATCTACTGAGAATTTCTTCTCATTATTGAAAAACCCATTGATTATGGGATCATTCAATTCCTCTAAATCTTCAGAAATATCAGTTAACTCACTAAGTTCTCTTTTTAGATCACGCAGGGTATTCTTGGTCAGAGACAACCTTTGTTCATAGTGAGTTATCTCTTCCAAAGAGGAAATGATTCGAGATTTTAAATCATTTTGCTTGTTGATGAAAACTTTCACCATGTCTCTAGAACGACAAACAGAAAAGAGACAGTTAAAGGAAGAACCTTCTCCATTGGTTGTTGACTTCTTCTTTATCATTCTTTAGGAAGTGATTCCTTTGCACTGATGTACATTGACTGCTTCTACTGCATCTCTTTTGGTAGTACCTCTAGTTACAGGAGCCATGATAACGTAATTGAAAGAAGGAGAAAACAAACAATAAAAGGAGATTTATAAGTGTCAAACCCTAGATCATTTTGAAACAGTCTTCAAAGAATCTAAAAATAAGATTACCTACACAAATATAAATTGAAATTCACGAACGTTGACTTGAGCCACTTCTCAGACACTTCTCATCCTTCCCAAGTTAAAGATGAGAAGGAAAACATCACCATTCAGTTGGTGACCGGACGGGACAAATGCCCACTTCCCTTGTTTTTTCGTGGATTGTCACTGTTGGTTGTGCTAACAGATTTCTTACTTCTTCTGGAATATTTACCTTGCTTATATTTATCCAGACTCACTCTTTGCATGTTCTTTTGAAGTCTGGTGGCTCTTTTGTTGCTTTTCTTGAATCTCCAACATGTATCTTTATCATGCCTTGAGTGTCCACAGAAGGAGCAGATCAATGTGGATTTTTCGTCTCCATGTAATTTTTCCTGTTTGACACAACACCCAACCATTGTTTCCTGATTTGCAGAATCCATCACTTTTGTTGTTTTTCTTTTGAATCCTAAACCACGATTTTTTCCAAAGGATCTCTGACCAAACAACATTGCTGCAATTTTTTTAGAACTTCCGGACAACCTTTGCAGGTCATCTATGAGAGAATTAATTTCTTCTTCCTTTAGAGACATGGTTTTGACGAATTTAATATGAAGATGCTCTATCTCAATATTTTTCGTATGGAGTGATGATTCAACATTCCTCAAAGAGGCTTTAAGACGAAGGTTCTCTTGAAGAATCTCTTTATTCAGGAGATCAACCAACTCAGTGTCAAATTCAAGTTCCGAATCAGAGTTTGAAGTTGAAGGAGAATCTGAAGTAAGGGAAATAAATCCATTGCACCAATTAGACTCATCTGAGTTATATTGAGAAGTATTGTCTTCTGTTGAATTATTTTCAACAACCAGAGAAGATGGAAAACCTGCAAATCTATTCTTCCTTTTTATTATATTTTTGACCTCTTTGACTATTAGTGAATGATCACATTCATCAACCCATTATAAGTGAGAGGAAGACAGCTCAGTTTTGTTCACAACGTAGAGTGCGAACGTTCTCCCTGTATCTTGATCAAGCATTCTTAACTTTCCAATTAGTGAAGTCTTGGAAAGTGTATCAAAGTTATTTCCCTCAAAGATGGCATGCTTCTTAGAATCGTATCTTGATGGCAGCAATCTGAGGATTTTCATCACAATGTCCTTTTCAGGAATGGTCTTACCCAATGCAAATGATGTATTAACAATTTCAGACACTTTGTGATAAAAATCATCAATCGATTCATTACCTACCATCCGAAGGTTCTCCCAATCGGAATTAAGGTTTTGAATCCTAGCTTCCTTTTCACTGGAGTTATCTTCAAATACGTTTTCTAAGATATCCCAAGCATCTTTAGGCCTAGTGTAATTTGACACATGGTGCTGAAGATTTGGGGTAATGGCATGTATGATGGAATTCTAACCGTCGGAATTTTGCTTTGCAGCAAGTATCTCGGAAGGACTATATTAACCAATATTATTGGGAACGTTTACATCTCCAACTGCCATAATGGGAGCATCATAGCCATTAACAACATATACCCATGACTGAAAATCACGCGCTTGAGGAAAAGCTCGCATATCAATTTTCCACCATAAGTAATTAGAATCATCGAATATTGGTGGTACGTTAATAGAGATAGCACCTCCGTTCATAGAGTCAGATCGCTACAAACACATACTTGTAAGGTCTTTAACGTGTTTGCCTGCTCTGATACCAATTTAAAAAGCGGGGGTCTAACAACACCACCCAATATTTTGCTTAGAAATCTGTATGGACAAAATCGAATATACTTTTAAGAGAATCAACAAGACTCAATCAATTAAAAGTATATCAACGAGTTTATATCTCTCTTCTTGGTTTGATTTACTCAAGCAAGAACTGCGAGTTCTAATCAAATACAAGGAATAACTTGGATGGTACCAAAAACCAATATCCAAGGATCAATCAATGACAATCAACAACCAAAGGTTGGATTACTCTAATTGATCATCTAAACGCACAACCTGTATTATTTCAATTATAAAGATAAAATAATATAATGCGGAAATTGAAATAACACAGACACCAGAAATTTTGTTAACGAGGAAACCGCAAATGCAGAAAAACCCCGGGACCTAGTCCAGATTGAACATGCACTGTATTAAGCCACTACAGACACTAGCCTACTCCAATCTAACTTCGGATTGGACTGTAGTTGAACCCCAATCAATGTCCCACTGATCCAAGGTACAGTTGTACTCCCTACGCCTCTGATCCCAGCAGGATACTGCGCATTTGATTCCCTTAGATGATCTCACCCATAAGTAAGATTTGCTACGACCCAAAATCGCAGGCTTTGACAATAAACAAATCTGTCTCACACATACAAGTCTATCAAAGGATCAATCTATCTCCCACAGATAAACCCTAAAAGGTTTTGTTTTGTCTTTTGATAATAATCAAGGTGAACAGGAACCAATTGATAATCCGGTCTTATATTCCCGAAGAACAGCCTAGAGTTATCAATCACCTCATAACAATCTTAATCGTATGGTAGCGAAACAAGATGTTGCGGAATCACAAAAAAAGAGACGAAGATGTTTGTGATTACTTTTTATATCTTGCCTATCGGAGATATCAATCTCAAGCCAATCAATCTGATTGTTCTCGTATGACAGAAGATGCAAAATCAGATCACACAACTACGATAACAGTAGTATCGGTCTGGCTTCACAATCCCAATGAAGTCTTTAAGTCGTTAACCTGGTTTTGGAAGAAGAAAACCAAAGGTTAAAGGATAGTATCACACGTGAGGTGTGGGGATTAGTTTTGCACAGATTCTAGAGTTCCCCCTATATAGTCTTTCAAATCAGGGTTTTCAATTAAGTTACCTTGGTAACAAAGCAATCAATATCCACCGTTAGATGAAAACCTGATTTAGATTCAAGCTAATATTTCTCAACCGTTAGATCGAAAACTTAGCTTGTTACACACACTTGACAATGCACGCTTCTAGGTTTGTTAACCGTACCCAAAGGTATATACTTGTTGGTTCAACAATAGTTAACCAAATAGTTAGCCATATGAGCATTCTATATCAACCACGTTCTTCTTCACCATAACTAGTTCAAATGACTTCAAATGAACTAGTTAGAGAGTTGTTCAATTGAAAGGAAATCTCATGTACTACACAAGACACAATTGAAGCAAAGATGATTTGATTCACTTGAATTGGTTCATGAACTTTTATAGCCAAGATTTGCAAACTGCATTCCTTAGTCTTTTTTAAGTTTAAGTTCAGAAATCATCTTCAGATATATAACCTTCTCAAGTTCGCAGACTAGGTTCGCGGACTTAAGTTACCGGGCAGAGTTTACAAACTCCAGCAGAAATTCTCGGGCATGAGAACTTCGCCGGTTCGTGGACTGGGTTCGCGAACTGAGTGCGGGACTTAGCTTCAAGCAAGTAATTTGTCAACTCCAGCAGAAATTCTCGGGTTTGAGAACTTCAGCAGTTCGCGGACTTGGCTCACGCTATTCTTCCGGTTCTCTTGATCAACAAAGTTCACAAACTTTGGTTCAAGGAATATGACTTATACATAAATGTGTTTCCACAACAATGCTTATGTCCACCATTGGTTATGTAATATAAACTCTCATTTCAATCATTGAAACATTCTTAGAGGACGTTATATAATTATTACACCATTTCTCGTCAAAACAATTTTCAGTATGATTGAAACATATCATGACTTTCGTCACATGGTAAAGATAAACTTGGTTAAAGCGAGAATCTTACCAATTCATATTTTGAGATATAGATAGGCGAGGTATACTCGGCTCGAAATACCAAATGTGTATAATCAAATTCTATATATATAGCATACGAATTCTTGTCTCAAAGAGTAGGAGATAGAGTAGATAGACTTTAGAGTGATAGATAAGTTCAAGTCTTCACATACCTTTTTGTCGAGAAGTTCCACTGGTTCCTTGAGTAGTTCTTCTACTTGTATGATGAATCGCCATGAAGTCCTTCAGCTCAACTACACTTTATATCCTAGTCCGAGACTTAGCTATAATAAACTAGAAATCAAGACTTATAGTTTTGATCACTAACATTGACAAACATGCTTGAGATAGCAACGCATGCGAGTTTGACCGAGCAATGCTCTAAAAATATCATATACAACCTAGAAACTATATGAATCAAATAATTAAAGCTATATTGCGAACTTGGTGGAGACATTAAATACGTTTTTTTAAAACATTTTAAATGATGTAAGTTATTTTTTTCTTGTAATTAAATTCTTAGATTATGTTTTTTGTTTTATAAAATTCAACAAACTCTAATTATGAATATGTTGCAAACATGAGTTACACCGTTAGACCTGTGCATGCTAACGGGAATCCCATGTGAAGGAAACTTATTTCCATTTAACATACTAATTTGGGAATCAGAAGATAAATGGAAAGAAAGACTCCTTTTATTCTCAAATGATCTAGAAGAAAATTGTGCATAAAGAAAAATAAAAGCACATGGATTAAAAGTGTCTGGATTGAAAAAAAAAATTACAACGTTAATTTAGGAAAATGAAGTAGTTGAGGTTAGATAAGAAACAACATTTGTTCCCTGACCATTGTGAGGAACTCTAAAATCTGTTTTTGTGTTGTGGACAATAGGCCAATGTCTATTTCCAAATGCTAGCTCAGTGGTGTTAATCGGTTTTCTCATAACATTAGAAAATTTAGAGCAAGCACCAAGATATGACCGGGGGTCTCCAATTTTATCAGAAATTTACATATCCCTCGGTAATTGCTCGACGTTTGCCAAAGATAGCTATATGGTTTTTGGGGAGGTAAGAACCAATATTTTTCACAGTATTTATTTATTATTTTGACATGAGAAATATACTAACCAACAATGTTATTATTTTCAGTATTGGTGGTATACATGTTTCCGTGTTTGTGAACCTACTCTTCGCAATCCCACCAATATTTTTCCAATCATACAGAAGTACGATACCGAAAAATTGGCAAGAACACACTAAAGATGGTCAACATGTTGCCATCGTTCAAAGGACTCGGTTGGTGTGTAGAACAAGCCTGAACCTTGTTTTCATATCGTATGAAACAATCCCTAAGTTTGAAGAAGTGGAAGCCTACATAATGCTACAGCTAAGCCTTAAGAGGATTGTGTTATACAATCCTATTTCTGAAAATGATGTTTGGTATTACGGCGAAAGACCACTTTTTCAGTTGCAACGAAGAATGGTGAGATCCATCAACCCCTATCCAACTTGTGATATTTCTCGAAGTGACTGGGGGCAATTGATAATGAATGGTCCACATTGGGAAGAATTTATAAGGAATGGTCCAACAGGAGCCGAATTCTAGAACTGATTACCTTTATTGGTTTAACACTATCCAGTATTTCTACGTAGTCACAAAATTTGGATCGGGTGAGTTTTCCAGCTTTGGGTAGGATGCCACTTGGTGATGAATTTCTTCCTTTCCAACCTCCACTAGAGATGGGTGACGCATTTGCATATCATAGTCAAGCGGGTTCATCGTCGATTATGCTACCCGAAAAGACGAGGGTACCCAAATACACCACAATATTTTTATTTCAACTTATAAGTCCTCTACCGAATGTGATCGTCAATGGACAGAGTCGAGACAATACGACAATTAGGTTCACACTTTGTGTAATTGTCCATGGATACGAAATCGAGAAAATACAACAACAAGATAACTTGTGTGATTGACTATAGATACAAGATCGAGACAATACGACAACAAAGTGTGTTACTTGATAATAGGTTCGGTAATAACCAAACTCTATGAGATCACTATCAAGTATTACGGAGTTAACGTACAAGTGTAATTTACTTTTAATTATAATTAAAACAATTATAATTATGGAATATAAAGGTAGGTGACACAGCAAGATTTTGTTAACGAGAAAACCGAAAATGCAAAAAAAAAAAAAAAAGGGACCTAGTCCAATTTTGAATACTCTCAGAATTAAGCCGTTATACAAAATCTAATACCAACTTCGTATAGTTAAGACCAAGCAGACTACCCCTAGCTACTTAGTTCCCTTAGTATCCCCGCGCCTTCGACTTCTAGAGTCACGCACGTGAATAACAAGTACTTTGGATCGTATTCCAAACAACAAAGGAATAATCTGTTTGGTAACCACTCTAATAAATATTTCTAAAGATATATATGAGTCATTGACAAAGGCTCTTATGTTTAATCTAATAAAACTCCTTTGTATGGTTAGATCAATCTATCCAATAACTACCTAAATAGTCAAGTTTAGATTCGCACTCAATCGGTATAGATCTCAAAGAGAAATATAGAGAATGCCGATCTCAAGCAAATAATCAATCGGATTTATCAAAGATAAATCAATTATAGTTGGATCACATCCAATCAAGGTTTGTGCACTAAATCCACAAGATACGAAAACTAGTAAGAATTATTCTTCATCTTCAAATCTTCTTTTATCTTCACAACCTACACAACACCACTTGAATCTATTGTGATCAATCATACACAGAACAGAGTGAATCATATATCAGAAGATCCCTTCGATACTTTGATCTAGTCTGAGTGAATCATATATCAGAAGAGAAGATTCCCAAGAATAAACAAACTAGGTGCAATCAAAGTTTCAACAACCATTAGTCAATCAAATCAAATCGAAAACTAATAACACTGCAATTATTTAGTTTCTCACCAACAGTACTCGTAGAGCTTCTTGATCCCGCAGAAGTCTTTAAACGAGCAGTCGTAAGAGATTTCACTTAATTAGGATACTTTCCTCTCCGAATAGACGGCTCCACCAGAAACAACAAGAAATGAAATTTGTCTGGCTCTTAGGATGGGTTGTTAGAAATGCAAAATTAGGTATTTATAGACCAAGGATGTTTGGACACCATGGAATTTCCAAAACCGAAAATATTCTCAAGATATGCAATGAATGGAAAAATTAGGTTTTCATAATTCTAATAAATGTTGGTCCAACATTTCCGAAACCTCTCAATAGAAATCTCCAATTAGTAAATGCACGTTACTAATTTTTATTCTCTAGAGCTATGCATTAATTACTGGTAATTAAAGCATATAAAATCAAAAACCTTAATTAAAAGATTCTTAATTTATTTCGACATAAGATCACCTTGAGTACCAAGGAATATCTTTGAACAATAAATGATAAGAGTTAATGCACGTGTTCAAAGTATGTTGAGATCTTTTCACTGCAAATCTTTATTTCATATTTACATGGATTTGCTTCTTGGAATCGATTATACCAAACTTCCAAACAAGTTTAGAATTGGTTTTCCAGTATTCCACGACTATTATGTGAATGGTCATACCAAATCACAATGGTTAGTTGTGGTCGGTCTTTCCAAGACACATACATGGGTTCAGATCGGTTATACCAATCACTAGGATCGGTTATACCTAAATATGGTACCTACATGTGATCGGTCACACCAGTCACTAGGATCGGTTACACCAATTACAAGGATCGGTTCCATCTACACATGGTATCTAGTTGTGATTGGTCACACCATTTACCAGGACTGGTTACACCAATCACAAGGATCGGTCACACAACACTTACGATCGGTTACATCAATTACTAGGATCTGTCATACCATCTCATGGTGATTACTTAGGATCGGTTACACCAATTACCAAGACCGGTCATACCAAATCATAAGTCTAGGCATTGTGATTAGTTACACCAAGATACATAACCTGAGTTAAGATCGGTTCTACCAACTCACACATATTGTTCATCCAAGGATATGCAATGAATAGCCGGACCAATAAGTCTATTGATTTCCCTTTCGGTTCACAAAACAAGTTCATGAATATACTTCCTTTAAACAAATGTAAAACATTGTTTCCTAGGATGAAATCATCACCATAACCTATACACATAATCATAACACTATATACAAGATTATGTCGATGTCATATCTACGAAGTTTAAAAGATAAGCGTTATACTCCTTAGTCTAATTCCTTAATATTGTGATCAGACTATTATGATCACGTCACATCAATACTATCATGATCATGTCAGATCACTAGAGTATAACATACAATATATACAGTATATACAGCTTCGCAGTTATGTTTTCAATATGGACGACTTGAAAGATACGTTAGGAATGAAACAAGTTCAAGTCAGTATTACTAACCTCAAGTGGAAGGATGATGTCGCCGTTTTAGTTCGTTACTTCTTCACATTCTTCAGGTCTTCGGAGAATACTTGTATGTTTCAACATTCCTAGAATTTTTAGTCTAACCTAATCGAACTTGACTCTAGTATTTAATCAAGCGACTCTAGATGAGTTTTGATGCTAAAATATGACAATCAAACTTGACATACCAATGTTTAATGAGTTCAATCGATCTATGCTCTAACACTACCATTTTCTTGGAACGTATAGACTCTATCTATATCTGGAAATATTGTTAGTCATCTGATTTTTTCAATGCACTTGAACAAACTTATCCATACTGGGGGTAGATGCTACACCGGAGCAGTTTCAGAACCATTTGAACGACTATCATGACCTAGTGCAGGGATTTCAGAAACTCCACTTGACTGAGACGCAAAGAGTGAGGGAAAGCATAATGTTTTGGATGAGTCCATGATATTCTGGTCATGGTGGTACAAGTCCAAGTCATGGTGGTAGAGGTACAAGTCATAGAGGTAGAGATATGAGTCATGGTGGTATATGTATGAGTCTTGGTAATAGAGGTATGAGTCATGGTGGATCAAGTCAGCAAAGTGGTGGAAGTGAAAGAAGAAGTTTGAGAATTCATTATATGCAAAATGTACCAGAACTCCAAATGAAGTGTTAGATACTCAAGTAGCACGTGAAGGTGGTGAAGACATTGACTTGGATATAACTCCTGAAAGTTTGTTTAACCAATTGCCAACTAACACTATGAATCTTGGTGGTGGCTTGAACGTTGTAGCAGTTAGGAAATCGACTATGTATACCCCATTTGTCTTAAATGCATCAACATTTCAACCATTTCAATCTCAAGCATTTCAACCTCACTCATTTCAAGATTTGTATCATGTACCCCTTCACTGAGTGAACCCTTTACCTTTCAAGGTTTTAACGATTCTGAAGAAACTCAACCACCAAGTCAGTCTCAAACTGGCACAATCTCTTATATGTTGGACAACACTTTTGATTCAGAAAGCATGGACAATTGGATCTATAATGGCCAGGGAGGAAATGGTCAGGGAAATGAGTATTTTATGGATGCAATTTAATTTAAATATTTCTAATGTAATATTTTTGTTTTAATTAATGAAACTTCATTAACTTTCAACATTTAATTAAAACTAACCAAAATTATATTATATACTTGTATAGTTGATAACATTCATTATGCTTGGACCGTATTTTGTTGTCTTAAACAAATTGGTATAACTCTAATTTTTAATTCGTCGATTGACAACCAGGATGATCCCCTTTTATCATCCACAAAATTTGCGCGCATTTTCTCACTTCGTTATTGATGAAGCAATATATTTCTTAAATATACTCATTTTTTCTTTTGAATTTACATGACTTAATGTCATAAACCTTTGAAAGACGGTGTCCCATAAACTAAAAGTCGCTAAATTGTAATCTCTATCGCTTGCAACTGATATCCAGCATCGAATTAGAGAAAAACATTTTCTTCTCGAGTGAAGCGAGCACTAGGCATGTTGAAATAAATTTGAAGTTGAGATGGTATGGGTAGAAATGAATTCGAACTTGGGTATTTATAGTGGGTGAACTCCTGGCCATTGGATGAGGAACTGCTGAACGATGATCAAATCGACAAACGATAGCGAGACTATTGCTGACGCTATGCAGACCATCGAGCGATGGTTTGACCATATAGCGATGAACATTCTATCGCTCATTAGATACTCTATCGTGTATTCCTAACAAATCTCACTAGTATCAATATCTTATTTGGAAAATAAAGTCTATATTCTATATAACCTAGAAAAATATACGATATAGCTTAAGATTTTGGTCAATGATGAAGACCAAAAGTCAAACAAATATAAGAGAGACGAATTAAGCCATATGTATAAGTCTACTCGGTTAAGGATTTGACATGAAACTAGTACATTTTTTTTTCTTAAAATAGATTAACATTTTTTTCTTAAAATAGATTACTAAACTTAATGTGCTAGCGCGATGATCGGTTGAATCCACAAGCGTTGGTATGTCAAATATGTTATCAAAATTTAAATGCCAAAACTATATTTTGATTATCCTACTAAAGCATGCTCTGGTCTAGATTATAATAATAAGCCGTAAAATTTTAGGAACTTCCAAGTTACCCTTGAAGATTGAAGATCGAATATCACATGAAGACAACATTTTGAAGAACTTTCTTTCAATTTTTTTTCCTTTTATCTATTTATCTACCACATAAAAGGCAGGACTCTAGTAAATAATCAAATTGCAAAAAACAATCACTTTCAAAACAACAAACAAACTGAAAAAAGGTTCTATAAACATTGGGCATTTGAGTATGCCAACCTAATTGGTGAATATACGAACCTACATAGCATTGAAAGATCTTGAACTCTAAATTTCACTTGACTTTGTGAATCCACTTGAAATCTACATTTCATGAACTCTAAAATTCTCGTGTTCGCGAGCCCAAATTAATTACTGAGTTCGCGAACCTAGTCGAGATAAAAAGTTCTTGAACTCCAATTTCACTTTGAGTTCGCAATCCGAGTTGAACAAAAAGTTCCTGAACTCCAACTTCACCTTTAGTTTACAAACCCCTCCCTAAGTTCGTAAACCTAGTTAGAACTTGAAGCTCCTGAAACTCGAAACTCACTTGAGTTCAAGAACCCAATTTGGTGAGTTCGTGAACCTAAATACGCAACCGACCAATTTCCTATTAAAATCTTAGTGCAGTGTCCTTCTTTGTTTTTCAAGGTAAACTTTTCACATGTTTACAAATTGTCATTGTTAGTTAATCTCGTGTTACAAAAAATTTAATACTTTCCAAGAAATGATTTAACTTGTTGTTTGAGGGTGAAAACGGTTTCTGCTGATTTTGGTAATTTCGTGTGTGTGGGTGAGAAACGAGTCTAAACCCTGTTTGAGGGTGAAAAAAGTTTCCGCTGGTTTCGGTAATTTCGTGTGTTGTGGGTGAGAAACGAGTCTAAACCCTAAACAATGTAATTCAAGGGAGTACTTTAGATTCGACAGATCAATCTGTACAAATCCGGCCTAAACCAAGAAATGGTCGTTCCAGACTTGCTTCGGTCACAAAGTGAAAGAGAAAGGTTGGTTTTGGGAAGGGAAGCGAAGAGAGTGTTGAGACCAGAATAGTTGATTCTGGAAGAGTAGTTGTTTTGACTTGTATCAGAAAGCGTAAGCTAACAGATGAGAAAGCTAACAGGTGATTTTTGAGTGTTGTATGCTCCTGACCAAAGCTTGTTGTTCGGTGGTAATAGGTAAGACCTATTTATACAAGTCGAAGTGAAACGTACTCTGATCTCGTAAGAAATGGAAACAGATGAGTAAATGGGAGGAGGTGCTAACCGGTAACGTCTGGAATTGATGTTCCATAATGAAGGAATGCGTGTCACCATTACTCCCGGTATTTACTAACCGCCTCATTCTTATGACACTGTCTTGTAACGGGTGTAGTGTACGCCGCATGCTGTAAAACATCAAACCAATACCCTAATGAGCATCCCCCAGTTTGTGACATGTGTTGATGTCTCGAGTGTTTTCGTGGAAAACATGTAGCAGGTTGTTGCTGTTTGGCAAGTTGAGCTTGGGAGACTTGCCGGCTCGGTGGTGACTCTCGACGGTCGAGATTTGCATCTTGAGAGGAAGGGTAGCCGTTGATTATTGCAACCCTTAGTTTGGTAGCCAGCGGCATGAAAGCATGGCCGGCATGGCTTTGACATGGTTAGGCGTGTCCAAGCTTGGATTTTGGCATACTTTAGGTGCAGCCAAGAACTAGGGTTTTGGTATAGTTTGGGGAGACCAAAATTAGGGCTTGGCGTTGGGCCAAAGGTTGCCACGCGTTAACTGGTAACCTTGGACGGCTAAGATCTGCATCTTAAATGGAAGGGTGGTCGTTGATTGTCGCAACCCTTCGTTTTGGCAGCCAACGGTGTGGAGGAAAGGCTGGCATGGTTTTGGCACAGCGGTGTGGCTGGCATGGTTGGTATGCTTTGGGCGCGGAGATGTGGCGCGGCATGCCATTGGCACATGCGTCATGGTTGGCATGCCTTGGCGCGGAAAGGTTGCACGGCATGCCATTGGCACATGTGGTGCCGCTGGCATGGTTTAGGCGTGACCAAGCTAGGATTTTGGCATAGTTTAGGCGCGGCTAAACTAGGGTTTTGGCATAGTTTAGGTGCGGCCAAATTTTGGGCCAAAGGCTACCACGCGTTAGTTGGCAACCTTGGACGGCTAAGATTTATATCTCAGATGGAAGGGTGGTCGTTGATTGTTGCAACCCTTCGTTTTGGAAGCCATGAAGGAAAGGCCAGTATGGCATGGTTTAGGCGTGGCCAAGCTAGGATTTTGGCATAGTTTAGGCGCGACCAAAAACTAGGGTTTTGTCATAGTTTGGGCGCGGCCAAAATTTGGGCCAAAGGCTACCACGCGTTACCTGGCGACCTTGGATGGCTAAGATTTGCATCTCAAATGGAAGGGTAGTCGTTGATTGTTGCAACCCTTCGTTTTGGCAGCCGTGAAGGAAAGGCCGGTATGGCATGGTTTAGGCGTGGCCAAGCTAGGATTTTGGCATAGTTTAGGCGCGGCCAAAAACTAGGGTTTTGGCAAAGTTTGGGCGCGGCCAAAATTTGGACCAAAGGCTACCACGCGTTACCTGGCGACCTTGGACGGCTAATATTTGCATCTCAGATGAAAGGGTGGCCGTTGATTGTTACATCCCTTCGTTTTGGCAGCCGTGAAGGAAAGGCCGGCATGGTTTAGGAACGCCTTGGCGTGGAGACGTGGCTGGCATGGTTTTCCATTGGCACGGTGGCACGGGTGGCATAGTTGGCATGCCTTGGCGCGGAGACTTGGCTGGCATGGTTTGCCATTGGCACGGTGGTGCGGATGGCATGGTTTCCATGCCTTGGAGCGGAGACGTGGCTGGCATGGTTTTCCATTGGCACGGTGGTGCGGCTGGCATGGTTGGCATGCCTTGGCGCGGAGACGTGGCTGGCATGGTTTGCCATTGGCCCGGTTGTGCGGCTGGCATGCCTTGGTGCGGGGACGTGGCTTGCATGGTTTTCCATTGGCACAGTGGTGTAGCTGGCATGGTCGGCATGCCTTGGCGCGAAGACGTGGCTGGCATGGTTGACATGCCTTGGCGCGGAGACGTGGCTGGCATGGTTTGCCATTGGCCTGGTGGTGCGGCTGGCATGCCTTGGCGCGGGGACATGGCTGGCATGGTTTTCCATTGGCACAGTGGTGTAGCTGGCATGGTCGGCATGCCTTGGCGCGAAGACGTGGCTGGCATGGTTAACATGCCTTGGCGCGGAGACGTGGCTGGCATGGTTTTCCATTGGCCTGGTGGTGCGGCTGGCATGCCTTGGCGCGGGGACATGGCTGGCATGGTTTTCCACTGGCACGGTGGCGCGGCTGGCATGGTTGGCATGCCTTGGTGCGGAGACGTGGCTGGCATGGTTTGCCATTGGCACGGTGGCGCGGCTGGCATGGTTGGCATGCCTTGGCGCGGAGACGTGGCTGGCATGGTTTGCCATTGGCACGGTGGTGCGGCTGGCATGGTAAGCATGCCTTGGCGCGGAGATTTGGCTGGCATGGTTTGTCATTGGCCCGGTGGTGCGGCTGGCATGCCTTGGCGCGTGGACGTGGCTGACATGGTTTTCCATTGGAACGGTGGTGCGGCTGGCATGGTCGGCATGCCTTGGAGAGAATATGTGGCTGGCATGGTTTGACATTGGCACGGTGGTGCGGCTGGCATGGTTGACATGCCTTGGCGCGGAGACGTGGCTGGCATGGTTGGCATGCCTTGGCGCGGAGACGTGGCTGGCATGGTTTGCCATTGGCACGATGGTGCTGCTGTCATGGTGGGCATGCCTTGGCGCGGAGACGTGGCTGGCATGGTTTGCCATTGGCACGGTGGTGCTGCTGTCATGGTGGGCATGCCTTGGCGCGGAGACGTGGCTGGCATGGTTTTCCATTGGCACGGTGGTGCAGCTGGCATGGTGGGCATGCCTTGGCGCGGAGACGTGGTTGGCATGGTTTTCCGTTGGCACGGTGGTGCGGCTGGCATGGTCGGCATGTCTTGGCGCGGAGACGTCGCTGGCATGGTGGCGTGAAAATTAGGGTTTGGTATGTACGAATATGATGTCGGTCAATACTAGGAGTTCTGCCATGGAACATGACATACGTATATAAAAAAAGGTACCCTGGTAATTCTTACGTAGACATATTAAAGGGTTCAATAAATGCGCTTGGTGGAGACATTATTACTCAAGTTCTGTGATGTCACTGTCTGACTAGGGTTTTACGATTTTCACCCTAAGCTAAAAACCACCATCAACATTAAGTCCCCTGCTTAGCTCGGAACAAGGGCATTGTTGCGAGGTAAACATGAGATGGTGACAGAAACGAAATGCAAGTCATGAAAGATGGTCAGGAAGATTCGTCTAACATTTTTCGAGAAATAAGGAGAATCCGTGATCCTTGCATTTGGCGGATTTGCGTAAATTCTGCTCATGGCATTGCAGGTTAGGCCGCGGAGTGGTAGAGACGATTGTTGGGCGGGATGCAGATTGTTGGCATCGGTTTGGAAGGGAGCCGTTAGCATTGGTCGGCTTGGAATGGAGCCGTCAGCATTGGTCGGCTTGGAATGGAGCTGTCAGCATTGGTCGGCTTGGAATTGAGCCGTCATCATTGGTCGGCTTGGAATGGAGCCGTCAGCATTGGTCGGCTTGGAATGGAGCCGCTTGCGTTGCGCGGTTTGGAGTGGAGCTATCTTGGGTTCCTCGGAAGGATGACGACTGGCTTCAGTTCTGTGGAAGGATGACGACCAGATTCAGTTCTGTGGAATGATGGCAACTTTGTCCAAATTAGGGTTTGGCATGCCGAAACCCCTAATTAGCGCCCTTTACTAGAATCGCTTTAGAATTATCGTACGAACTCGTATTTTGACGGTCCGCCCCTCCATTCTAAACGGAAAAGAATTTTCTATCTCCTCTCGAGGGAATATTTAGGTTTTGAGCTCGTTCGGGAGGTGAAAACAGCTCGACATTAAAATTCAGGAAGAATTCAGGAGGAATGTTGCGGGTCCTAGGTGGCATAGTCGCGCCCAGTCACCTATTCCCGTTCATGGAGCAAGAAAGAATCTTCATTCTGTTCAAACTCTAGAAACTCCGTACACATGAAAAGAGGTATCGACCCTCTTCTGTTGCTCGTCTGGATCTTTTCTTTCGTCTGCAGTGTCTCTCCAGTGGATTCCAAAATTTACCAAAACTCCACTGCATTCTTGGGATGGATTGATGAAATATATGCTCGGAAACGATCATGTCAGGGCTAATCTTAGAGATTGTTGTTGCGTTGTCAGTTCATCCTTGACTTTAGGTTGTTCAGTATCTGGACCTTCTGATCGCGATGATTGATATGTTGTGGATGATTTATGGTAGAAATATTCCGAAGACACGAGATGAAATAGATGAGTTGGGAGACATTTTGTTGCCGATGTGCTGTTATCAAGTCTTCAAGGACTTTGTTCCAAGAGACATCCTTCGAACCAGCTTCTGAATCTTGGACTATCGTATGGAATGGGATGCGGTGAGCAGTCCCCAGTTATATTTCTGTTAGATCCGATGGCATAGCCGAATATGTGAATGTATCTTTGTGGCGTGCTTTTGGAGTTTTCGTTGCACATGTACGGCTTCATGTTGAGAAATTCCCGCCGCTCGTAAAACTTCGGAGTGATGATGTTGAAATTATAAATAACCAGGTTGAGGGGAGTGAAAGCCCATGTCCACGGGATTTGATACAAGCTTATTGTACTCTTCTAGATGTGACGCTGGGATGCACATGGAAGAAATATTCTGGATAGCGAAGAGGCAGGAATGAGAGAGTTATGTTGTTTATCGTGGCTCCCTCTATTTCTTCAAGAAAATGTTTCAGCCGCGTCTTTTTAGTTATCTCATGAGTCTTTGATGCTCGTCGGGATGGACTGCGATGAGAAGTCCCCAGTTGCATTTTTCTTTAGTTTCTGAAGTTGTTTTCCTCTGAGCAGGCCTGGGATCAGCCACGACCTCGTAAAGTGTTGAAAGCGTCTTCTAGACAGAGAGGTGATGATATTCTTGCGCTACACCCTTGAAGAGTAGATGACCTTGTTGTGGTTATGGCCTTTTGGTTGACTGTATCTTCTGAGCTTTGACAGTGAAAGGATTTCGTGTAGATCATCAGTCCCCAAGTATGGTTTACATGTTTCCATCTTGTATGGTCAGTGGGTTGACCATGATAAAGATATCACCATCGTGCGTTCGTACTGGTGATTTTGTTACTTCTTCCACGTGAAACTAAAATATGGAGGAGTACGGGTTACCTTTGTAGTGATTGCTGCTGCGGTAAAGCTCTGGCTGGTATCAAAAAATGAGCGGCAACAGTTCTTTGTAGCAGATGTAATCAGAAGAGGCTACATTGTCGTGGGAACAAAGTAGGTTGGCTAGAATTATATAGGCATCCATAGAAGTAAAAGGATTGGCTGGATGCGTAAGCGAGCGAACTGTCCATGGTCACGAGTTTTGGCGGGATAGATCAAAAGGTGGCTTTGACTACGAAGATTGGTTGGCTGCGATCATGATCCTTGACATGAGGAGTGTGGTAACACGACCATTTGCAAGAAGGTGTTGTGTTGAAGCGGCTTCGGCTCTTAGAGAGGACGTTGAAACTCAATGAGCCAAATGCTGAAGCTTCAGCTTCGGATCCTGGAGCAGTTTATAGAGAGATTGTTGAAGCGGAGCGGCTGCTGGAACGAACGTTAAAGCGGAGCGGATGTTGAAGCGAACGTTGAAGCGGAGCCGCTGCTGGAGAACGTCGAAGCGGAGCCACTTCTGGAGAGAACGTTGAAACGGCGCCTTGCAACTCTCAGAGCCTTGACGGTTACCATGTTAAAGTCGGAGACCGCGTCACTAAGCGTTCTGTCAAACTCGACATCCCTCAAGTGAACAGAGGTTAGGAGTCCCCAGTTCCATCTATCGATCGTGCTTTCCAGGAGAGGTTGGGGTTTGGGAACGGCTTCCCTGGATGGAAACAGCTGTTTTCCTGATGCAGTGCGGTTGAGGGATGCAAATATGTCTTGACGATACGCCTTGGAGAAATATAGAATCTCACATAAAGGTTTTATCATAGACTACACGATTTTGTGGGAGAGGTCCCCAGAAATCATGCATCTCCTGACGGGAAGAGGGTCTTTGTGAATTTAGGATGGTTGTTGATTTCCTTTGCCTCGATTTTGGAGAAGTCGTTCCTAATCTTTACGTGTGATGAAATTGGATTGTTGATTCCCTTCTACTGGGCGTTCAAGATAAAAGCGAGTCCCTTCATCTATAAACGCACGTCCTGTTGAAGTTCCTGCGCCGGATGTTAAAAGTATTCCTTGTCAGCTCCCTCTTGGGTTGACGTGACTCTTATGGTGGCCGCTTCGTCAGTGTCTTGAGGAAATAGGTATCTCTTTCCGAGTTATAAACACGTCTACCTGAGCCTTACGAGAACCTTTTGTCTTTCCATCAAATCAACAGTGGTAAAAGGAGGACGGCCTTTTCCGGCTCTTCCAGTATCTTGCCCTGATGGTGGAGTAGCAGCGTCTCTGGTGACGGTTTGAGCTGTCATACTTGAAGAAACGTTGGGGTGGCGGAAGCTGCTCTGATTCTGGTGATCGTAGGTGTATCGTGCAGAGATGGCGCAGTTTTGATCACGAAATGTTGGAGCCATGGCGTTGTTTCGAAGGGTGAGGATGGCGCTGCTTTGTCTGGTTGTGGAGGGGATAAGATGGCGCTGAAAGGGTGCAAGTTGTTAGCGCTGGAAAGGATGCAAGCTGCTGGCGCTGGAAAGATGCAAGATGTTAGCATTGGAAGGATGCAAGCTGCTGGCGCTGGAAAGATGCAAGTTGTTAGCGCTGTATCGGCTTGGAACGGGCGCTGGCTTGGCGTGGGCGCAGGCTTGGATTTGGTATGGCGTGGACTGTTGGCTGGGCATGGTACAAACTGTTGGCTTGGCACGGCGCTGGTTTGGCGTAGCGCGGATTGTTGGCTTGGCACGGCGTTGGCTTGGCACGGCGCGGATTTTTGGGAACCGTGAGGCTTGTTCTTGCGGGCCCAGTTGTCTCTTTCCATACGTAGCTCAAATAGGAAATCCTTTCCTTATTCAAATTCCAAAAGTGTTATGCCTATAAAAGGGGTTGGCTTTCCTCTTTTTTTTTAAAAAAAAAGGAAAACAAAGCGCCTGGTTTATGGTTTTATTTGAATTGATAGATAACTTTTATCTACGAGGGTTTTGGATTATTCTTTTGGAATGAATTATTTTAGAATAATGTTGTTTTGGTTATGACTGTAAGTAGCATAAGTACCCCGGGAAAGCTATGGAATTGTGAATGTTGTGCGACAGTCGAACGAATGAAAAGAAACATGGGAATAATATGGATATCGTTTTTTATCATCTCCGTGAAAACTTGAAGTGGTAAACCATGTATTTTGTCTAGGCAAGAATTACTCGGGTTTTTCGGATCTCTTGACGAAAAATGAATCTTCTGGGTGTAAGTCCAAGTTTTGTGTGAAGCACCGCCGTGATTGTGGAAAGTCCCCAGTCGTCCCTGAGTCACCTGATAACCGAGTCGTCGATCCCTGGGCGAGTCGTTTGCTTCTACCATCTTAGAAGTCCCCAGTCACCTCTTGTGGTGTCATGACTGGTAATTGAGTCGTCGATCCCTGAGCGGATCGTTTGATTCTACCACCTTGATGTCTGGGTTGAAGTATGAGATTGAGAGTTGGAAATCGATATTGTAACCGAGAGATTGATCTCCCACTGTGGTCGCCAATTGTTTGAGGGTGAAAACAGTTTCTGCTGGTTTCGGTAATTTCGTGTGTTGTGGGTGAGAAACGAGTCTAAACCCTAAACAATGTACTGCAAGGGAGTACTTTAGATTCGACAGATCAATCTGTACAAATCCGGCCTAAACCAAGAACTGGCCGTTCCAGACTTGCTTCGGTCACAAAGTGAAGGAGAAAGGTTGGTTTTGGGGAGGGAAGCGAAGAGAGTGTTGAGACCAGAATAGTCGATTCTGGAAGAGTAATTGTTCGATGACTTGTATCAGAAAGTGAAAGCTAATAGATGGAAAAGCTAACAGATGATTTCTGAGTGTTGTATGTTCCTGACAAAAACTTGTTGTTCGGTGGTAATAGGTAAGACCTATTTATACAAGTCGAAGTGAAACGTACTCTGATCTCGTAAGAAATGGAAAGGGATGAGTAAATGGGAGGAGGTGGTAACCTGTAACGCCTGGAATTGATGTTCCATAATGAAAGAAAGCATTTCACCATTACTCCCGGTATTTACTAACCGCCTCATTCTTATGACACTGTCTTGTAACGGGCGTAGTGTACGCCGCACGCCGTAAACCTCCAAACCAATACCCTAATGAGCATCCCCCAGTTTGTGACATGTGTTGATGTCTCGAGTGTTTTCGTCGAAAAAATGTAGCAGGTTGCTGCTGTTTGGAAAGTTGAGTTTGGGAGACTTGCCGGCTCGGTAATGACTCTCGACGGTCGATATTTTCATCTTGAGAGGAAGGGTAGCCGTTGATTATTGCAACCATTAGTTTGGTATCCAGCGGCATGAAAGCATGCCCGGCATGGCTTTGACATGGTTAGGCGTGGCCAAGTTTGGATTTTGGCATAGTTTAGACGCGGCCAAGAATTAGGGTTTTGGCATAGTTTGGGCGCGACCAAAATTAGGGCTTGGCGTTGGGCCAAAGGTTGCCACGTGTTAGCTGGTGACCTTGGACGGCTAAGATCTGCATCTTAAATGGAAGGGTGGCCGTTGATTGTCGCAACCCTTCGTTTTGGCAGCTAAAGGTGTGGAGGAAAGGCTGGCATGGTTTTGGTACAGCGGTGCGGATGGCATGGTTGGCATGCCCTGGCGCGGAGATGTGGCTTGCACGGCATGCCATTGGCACATGTGGAGCGCTGGCATGGTTGGTATGCTTTGGGCGTAGAGATGTGGCGTGGCATGCCATTGGCACAAGCGGCATGGTTGGCATGCCTTGACGCGGAAAGGTTGCACGACATGCCATTAACACATGTGGCACGGTTGGCGTGCCTTGGCGCGGAAAGGTTGAACGACATGCCATTGGCACATGTGGTGCGGCTGGCATGGCTTTGGCATGGCCAAGCTAGGATTTTGGCATAGTTTAGGCGCGGCCAAAACTAGGGTTTTGGCATAGTTTGGGCGCGGCCAAAATTTGGGCCAAAGGCTACCACGCGTTAGCTGGCGACCTTGGACGGCTAAGATTCGTATCTGAGATGGAAGGGTGGTCGTTGATTTTTGCAACCCTTCGTTTTGCCAGCCGTGAAGGAAAGGCCGGTATGGCATGGTTTAGGCATGGCCAAGCTAGGATTTTGGCATAGTTTAGGCGCGGCCAAAAACTAGGGTTTTGGCATAGTTTGGGCGTGGCCAGAATTTGGGCCAAAGGCTGCCACGCGTTACCTGGCGACGTTGGACGGGTAAGATTTGCATCTCAGATAGAAGGGTGGCCGTTGATTGTTGCAACCCTTCATTTTGGCAGCCGTGAAGGAAAGGCCGGTATGGCATGGTTTAGGCGTGGCCAAGCTAGGATTTTGGCATAGTTTAGGTGCGGCCAAAAACTAGGGTTTTGGCATAGTTTGGGCGCGGCCAAGATTTGGGCCAAAGGATACCACGCGTTACCTGGAGACCTTGGACGGCTAAGATTTGCATCTCAGATGGAAGGGTGTCCGTTGATTGTTGAAACCCTTCGTTTTTGCAGCCGTGAAAGAAAGGTCGGCATGGTTTAGGCACGCTTGGAGTGGAGACGTGGCTGGCATGGTTTGCATGCCTTGGCGCGGAGACGTGGCTGGCATGGTTTTCCATTGGCACGGTGGTGCGGCTGGCATGGTCGGAATGCCTTGGTGCGGAGACGTGGCTGGCATGGTTGGCATGCCTTGGCGCGGAGACGTGGATGGCATGGTTGACATGCCTTGGCGCGGAGACGTGGCTGGCATGGTTTGTCATTGGCCCGGTGGTGCGGCTGGCATGATTGGCATGCCTTGGCGCGGAGACGTGGCTGGCATGGTTTTCCATTGGCACGGTGGTGCGGCTGGCATGGTCGGCATGCCTTGGCGCGGAGACGTGGCTGGCATGGTTTTCCATTGGCACGTTGGTGCGGTTGGCATGCCTTGGCACGGAGACATGGCTGTCATGGTTTGCCATTGACACGGTGGTGCGGCTGGCATGGTTGGCATGCCTTTGTGCGGAGACATGGATGGCATGGTTTTCCATTGGAACGGTGGTGCAGCTGGCATGGTTTGCATGCCTTGGTGCGGAGACGTGGATGGCATGGTGGTGCGGCTGGCATGGTTGGCATGCCTTAGCGTGGAGACGTGGCTGGCATGGTTTGCCATTGGCACGGTGGTGCGGCTGGCATGGTGGGTATTCCTTGGCGCGGAGACGTGGATGGCATGGTTCGCCGTTGGCACGGTGGTGCGGCTGGCATGGTCGGCATGCCTTGGCGCGGAAACGTGGATGGCATAGTTTTCCATGGCACGGTGGTACGGCTGGCATGGTCGGGATGCCTTGGCGCGGAGACGTGCCTGGCATGGTTTGCCATTGGCACGGTGGTGCGGCTGGCATGGTCAGCATGCCTTGGCGCGGAGACGTAGATGGCATAGTTTGTCATTGGCACGGTGGCGTGAGAATTAGGGTTTGGTATGTACGAAGATGATGTCGGTCAATACTAAGGGTTCTGCCGTGGAACATGACACACATATATAAAAAAAGGTACCCTGGTAATTCTTACGTTGACATATTAAAGGGTTCAATAAATGCGCTTGGTGGAGACATTATTACTCAAGCTCTGTGACGTCACTGTCTAACTAGGGTTTTATGATTTTAACCCTAAGCTAAAAACCATCATCAACAAACCCTAAAAAATGTACTGCACGGGAGTACTTTAGATTCGAGAGATCAATCTGTACAAATCCGGCCTAAACTATGAAATGGTCATTCCAGACTTGCTTCGGTCACAAAGTGAAGGAGAAGGGTTGGTTTTGGGAAGGGAAGCGAAGAGAGTGTTGAGACCAGAATAGTTGATTCTGGAAGAGTAGCTGTTCGACGACTTGTATCAGAAAGTGAAAGCTAATAGATGGGAATGCTAACAGATGATTTCTGAGTGTTGTATGTTCCTGACAAAAACTTGTTGTTCGGTGGTAATAGGTAAGACCTATTTATACAAGTCGAAGTGAAACGTACTCTGAGCTCGTAAGAAATGGAAATAGATGAGTAAATGGGAGGAGGCGGTAACTGGTAACGCCTGGAATTGATGTTCCATAATGAAGGAAAGCGTTTCACCATTACTCCCTGTATTTACTAACCGCCTCATTCTTATGACATTGTCTTGTAATGGGCGTAGTGTATGCCGCACACTGTAAACCGCCAAACCAATATCCTAATGAGCATCCCCCAGTTTGTGACATGTGTTGATGTCTCGAGTGTTTTCGTGGAAAACATGTAGCAGGTTGCTGCTGTTTGGAAAGTTGAGTTTGGGAGACTTGCCGGCTCGGTAATGACTCTCGACGGTCGATATTTTCATCTTGAGAGGAAGGGTAGCCGTTGATTATTGCAACCCTTAGTTTGGTAGCCAGCGGCATGTATAAAAAAAAAGGTACCCTGGTAATCCTTACGTAGGCATGTTTATTGATTTAATAAATACGCTAGTGGTCCTAGTGACGTCATGTCAGATGTAAGATTTTACGATTTTAACCCTAAGCCAAAACCACCATCAACACTTGCGAACCTAGTTTTCCGTTATTATTTTAGGCAGTTGCCACATTGTGCACACATTGTTTATTCTTAGTTGTTGAAGATATATTTGGAAGTAATTATCTTATGGAATTTACTAAACGCTAAATGTGTTTATCACTTCAAACTATTGAAAGAACCTCAAACAAGTCAACTTCCAACCGAAAAAACATGTTCTCTGCATCTTAGGAAAGAGCCCAGACTTAGGTGTATGAGAAATCACATGGGTTGCAAGATTGCTTACATCTTAAACAACTTAGCCTTGATCAATTATTTCAGTAGACATCAGAAACACATAATACTCAATCCATTGCACGTTGTGTATCTTGTTGCAAAGTTTTTTCTCACTGAAGGTTCCTCGAGAACTAAGGTAAGACATTGAAAGACTTCACTCGGGGATTTTTGAAGCATAGGTTCACCTATCTTCTCAAAGATAGTTTCGTAACCTGTATCTCAATTCGTCTATTAGAATAAGGGGTATGAAATGAGTGTGAAAAACACTCATTCACTACCAAATCGAATGAGAGACTATGAGAAAGAGTGTTTTTCTGACCATGGGATAAAAAAATAAAGGAATAGGAGGCAGTTGTTCAGCCGCTTAAAGAGAAAAAAATCTTTTCAAGCCGCTAATCATGTGCCTCCAGTGTCTATCTTTTTAATAATAAAAGACCCACATCAAATAGTTTAAGATAAATTAAAAAACTTATAGTAAGTGCTTGAGCGGCTAAACTTCATCCGTTTTAGGGTTATTTTTCTCAGTGGATGAAGATCAGCCTCTTAGTCTCGACTGTTGGATAATATGTGGAGGAGTTTGGGTGAAAGTGGACCTCTCCACTACCCATAGTAGCACCTAATTTGATCAAATTTGATCTAACTCTTTTATATTGAATAAGAGTTCTTACTCCACATCCCTTGCTTTTACAAGGTTTTTCTCTTATGCTAGATGATCTTTAAAAATTACAAATAAATCATGATTTGATAAAAAACTTCAAACTCGACCAAATATAATGCTCATCTATTAAATTCCAGTTTCCAAGTTTTCCTCATAAGTCATAGTCGAGTTTGATATTCTTTTATGTCGCTATTTAAAAGGAAGATAAAAAGAACGAAAAAAAGATAAAAGAGAAGATAAAATGAATATGTATCGTTGCCTTCACAAAGTTTCCCACTGGAAAATCATGGTCATGCAATAATCAAAAGGAGTTTAGATTATTTTCTCAAATAGATCCTGATTTGGTAAATTGAAGGTCTCATCACATCACATTCTTTATATAAAAATTGACAGGGGGTTAGTCGTGGGAGAGTTTGAGAGATTTTAATGTATTTAAATCTCTAGGGATTTAGAGGGAGTGTGAGAGAGTCTAGGCAATTTGGGGGGTTTAACCCAAACTCCCCAGAAATCTCTTGTTTTTTGAGAGATTTTGTCCAAGCACAAAAACATCATGAAACTCCCTCAAACTCCCCCAAATTATAAACTCCCTATGACTCTAGTGTTTTACGACTAACAGGGAGTTTAAAAGATTTTAATCAAATCTCTCACCACAAACAGAGAGTTTAAGGGATTTTGAGGTAGTTTTAGAAACTCCCTATAAATCTCTCACCACTAACAGAGATTTTAAAAGATTTTGACAAACTCTCTCACGACTAACAGGGGATTTTCTAACTCCATTAAAATCTCTCAAACTCTCCCACGACTAACCCCCTGAGAGTTTTTTCGAGCGTTGTGGTTAATCGGAGCTTCTGGTTGATTCTGGCCCCACCATTTTATTTATTTTGGTAATTTTAAATAGTATCAAAAAAGAAATATAAGAAAATACTTTTTTGTCCATAATGTATTTTCCGGAAATACATATTTATGAGAAGTTATTATCAAAAAGATAAAATTTTCGCAAAATATTATTCAATTACTAAATAAATGTAAAAAAAATCATCAAAAATATGCTTACACCTAATTTAATCAAACATTGAAAATGAGGAGAATCTTTTGACCCATAATATATTTTTTTGGCCGATAATATTCAAGGAAATATATTACCTAAAATATCTAAATCTAATACAAATTTGAAATTATCAAAAATGAAAAATCGGCAATAATTAATTTAATCCTAATAATCCATAATTAAGATATGCAAATCAAATCACGAATTATTTTTCATCACGGTTCATCTAAAATTTAAATCAATCACGAAATAATTAAACAAGAAATAAATAAACAAAAAATTTCAATGTCTAATGCCCGATTACACTTCTTTTGATTAAGTTGATTTTAATTACAAGTACAAACCACTAATAAAAAAGTAAAAAAATCAACCATACTTACATCAATCAATAAATTCTAAAATCAAGTTATATAAAGTTGTGAATACTCACCCGTAGATTGAAGTATACTTCTTTCTACGAAAAAATTAGTTGATGATCCTGCCAAATAGCCAAAATACAAAATTATTAGTAGAAAATCGTGAAGAAAATTTCAAAACAAGTTCGTGTTAAACAATATCAAGCAAACGTTTAGAAGGAGAAAATATCAGTACAAAAAATGCAGTAGAAAATATGGAAAATATGAATGGGTTTCAATATATTTTTGTTAAAACTATTCAAAATCGTGATAAATATTTTAGGTAACATGTCATTCCATAAATAAAGGATTAATGAATATTTTTACCTTAAAAAAATGTACATGATATACTGATTATTATTTCTAATGATACGATTCATCTCCAAAATCTCTAAAATAATGAAAACATTGATTATATTCCTAAACCATTTGAAAAGATACTCAATATATTTCAGGTATAATTAATTAATATTATATTTCCAAAACATTTTTTTATGGAATTTGTAGGTTTGGTGGTTCTCTATATAAAGCATTCGTGAACAAGCCTAACCGAGTTGTTTCAATGGTGCTTCTTTCTTCTAGATTTTTTTTCTTCCCGAAATTTATATGGTTTTATCTGATCCATTGTCATTGTTTGTTTACAGGGATCCTCGATCATGTATGTAGCTTTTGTAGCCGTCCATAGTTAAGCAATATCAAGGTATATCAAATATTGTTGTCATTCCGATATGAAACACAATTTTTATGCTTTGTTTTGCAGGTCTTTTGATGTATCAAACGCGTTTTGCTAATTATTATTCATTTTATTACTGATCGTGTTTGTATGATTGTTCTTCGCTCATTTTCTCTTTTAACAATTTGGTTGTTGGTAGACTAATCAATTTTATTGGTTTGAGAGATCTTGAGTCTGAAATTGATAAGAACTTAAACCTAAATAATATTTTAGTTTTTTTTTTTTATTTTCACTGATAAATACCAAAACATGTATATTTATTAGCCAGGGGAGGATTTGAAGTAATGGTCATCAAGTTCATGTAGTCGATTTCATTGACGGGAAAGAAAGTAGGCAGTAGTCCCCTTCTTTATATAACTATATCTTAATTTTTCCTGACAACAAAATCAGTTTTCTGAGTTTTTTTCTGTTATCTTAATGGTTTAATACAAATCGTTGCTATCTTCATACCTTATGCAGACCAACTGATCATCTGAGCCTGACAAATCATTGCTAATGAAAATAAGAAAATCTGTTAAAACACAAATTTACTAACACTAGACGGCAATTTTATGACCAAAATTTACAGACAAGGTGCTTGGGACAGCAAGCACGTAGACAAAAAGAAGCAAAACAAAAAACAAGCCACCTACAAGCCATTGATTCCGAACAAGTATATCAAAAATCTGTTAAAACACAAATTTACTAACACTAGACGGCAATTTTATGACCAAAATTTACAGGCAAGGTGCTTGGGACAGCAAGCACGTAGACAAAAAGAAGCAAAACAAAAAACAAGCCATAGATTCCGAACAAGTATATCGACAAGACAAAGTTTTAGTCGGTCAACAAGCACAACATTCAACGCAAACCCATGAAAAGTTATCAAAAAGAAAAGAAAATGCATTGATACAACCTGTACGGATAAGAAAACTGGAAACTGTGAACTATAACTTAACATTTATGACTGTTATATCTCACATTTTTTTGTTAATGCAGGCTACTCATCTACGCAAAAAAAAGAAAGAAAACTTCTCAGCCTACCAGGGTTGGGATTGTTTAGTTCAATGATTTCAAAAGACATTTTCATGGCATTTACATTTTATAGGTGTTGTTGTCGCCCTTTTTATCTCTTCAGGTACACTTACTGAAGTTAAGCGTTGACATTAATTATTCGTTCTTTCCTAATAATGTTACTGATATGATATTTAACATCTCCATTGTTCTTTTTTTTTGTCTGGTTCTAAGAGTGCCAGTATTCCTAATAATATGGCTTGTTGCTTCTCTATATATCTTTCCATTTGATTAGTCTTTAAATCTGTTCTTTAACTACTGAAACTTAAGCTGAACTTTTGTTTACACGAGTTTGCATGTATTTGACAATATTTTTGAAATTTACATTAAAGCGAGCTACAATCTTTTCTGATCGACAAAGTTAGAAATTATTTTGTTGCTAATATAAATTTGGTGTATATATATCATATTGCAAAAAGAATTAGCAAGGATCTTGATTATTCTTTTATGAATCATAAGCAAAAAAACATAGGCCATCGAAAGTATGCAAAAAGAGTTGGTTTCTTTCAATCTTCCTCTTCATAGGCCATGATTTGTTGTTATTTTATATATTAGCTGATTATTATTACCTTATATTTTTATTTTTTATCTGAGTCGACAATGTGTGGAAAACTTTCTCATGGATTAAGATAGAATGTAATTTTTTCATTTCTGCGTGTGGCAGAGTCTCTACGTTCCAACAAAATCCAATTTTTAGCTTTGGGTGACACAACTTACATTGTAGCTATTCAGAAGCTAATAGGGTATTCTTTTATTGAATGGTTTGTTTGCGCTAAAGTTCAACGTATTGTAGACCTACACTCTTTTGTATGTGCATGTAGTATAAATACTCATTGCGATCGAATCACAGATAGACCTGCCTTGCCTCATTAATAAATGATGGATATCCAAATTGCCTAAAGCGGGTCATTGATGATGATGTTGATCCAATGTGTACCAGAGAGAGGAGATGTATTTCCTCCTCATTCTTAACAGATATGCCTAAAGTGAGATGGGTCATCATCGGCTTCCGCAGCATCTCCACCTAAAAAATTGACGACGTTGATGGTTGGTATACCAGCGAGATCGAAGCGATCGAAACAGAAACATAGTAGTAATCTAAGCTTCTGCAGCATCTGCACAAAATTGAAGCGGATCGAACTGCATTTGCATTCATATAAGGGAAGAAATAAACCACACTGTTCAGCCACCAAATTGGGTCTTCTTCCGTACGCGTACTCATCGTTTTGAAAGGCCAACCAAAACTTTTCAATAAAGAATCCAAGTGCATGAGAAACTTTTTGTACTTAACTTCGTACTTAACCGTATAAAGTTAAAATTCGCTTTCAGTGTGTTTCATTTTCTTTTTGATGTCCTTGGAATTTTATCAGGGTGCTCTTAGTAGTCTAATCTGAGATATAATCCATATAATTGATGTATAGGCGGCCTCTAAAGGTCATTACTGCACATGCTTCAATTATGGCATGAAATCTGGGATCTTATGGCATTTAATCTGGGATTGGGCGTCTTCTTGCTATTTGCAGAGACATGCTCTGGGAGTGTGAAATATTATCGTAAATAATTCTAATTCCTCTACTGACTTATTTCATTTGCCTCTCCCTCTCTCTTTTTAATTATTTTTTTTTTTTAAGTCTTTGAATTATGGTTTGAGACTCTCAGTTTAGCTTATCTTTTCAAGCTAGGTTTATATATCATTTGTTGAGAATAGAATGCAATGCATATATTAAAGACATTTTCCTCTTGCAGGTTATTCTTTGGTGAACAACACAGTGAGAGGCAGAACTAAATCACATCCTTAGTTGATTTGTTTTGATAATAACAAGAAGGATATTATATTTTAGGGTTGTTAGTCCCAGATACAACCTATAGATTCTCTCTATGTTGGAGAGACAAAAGTATATAAAAAAAATAAAAGCACGAGCTCCACAAATTCAAAGAAAATCAATATTTTGAGAAAAGACGGGAGTCGCACTTTTAATCCGTTCATGGGGATGGATTAAACACTATAGGCTCTGACAATAATTGACTATAAATCCATAATTTTGTTGCACCAAAGGGAAGTGCTTTGAACAATACCATTACTTTCTTAGTGATGTATTTGCTTTTAATAAATTTTGTCCTTTCTGAGTAAAAAAAAAAGTCCCGACAGAGAATCGGGTGGTTTATGAAAGCGTTCTATGTATTGGGATTACCAATGGGTAAAAATGTAATTCTCAGCATTATAAAACAGTGATCTTAAAAAAACAAAATAGAATCTATCCCATTAATAATTTACTTTTCTTTTTATTAATATTATTGGATAAATTAACTTTATTTTTATTAATAAAAAATTCATCGCATTAAAAGTTTATTTTAAACTTTTTTTATTAGTATTAATTCTAATAAGTATATATAAGTATATGATTTAACTAAAAACAAACCCGTGCGTAGCACGGATGACAAACTAGTTTGACATAAAAAACAACACATGTGACCTTATAATTGGCCAGACCCTCCAACATCTTTTCCCACACAAATGCGGTCATTCCTCCCTTGACCTCATCAAGGTGTATAAACTGCAAAGAAAAACAGGTCTTCAAAAAAGCAATCCAAGTGGGTCCCACAGTTCCATTGGCAGATCGCCTAATTAAACAAACAGATAGATGAGCTGAGCTGTTGGTCCTCTGTGTTTAAGAAAAATCCTTAACTCACTCATCACTCACTCAGTCTCAATTCTCAAATACATTTGTCGAGAGTGTGGGAGAAACGATTCTTGTTGTATAATAATAAAAACGGCGATGATATCGTGAAGTACTTTTGGTTTACTTTGGTATTATCGAACCTACAGATTAGAAAACAAAACAAACTCCTCTCTTCGATTTCATCGCTACTTTTTTGGTACAAAAATCCGTCGACTCTTTTTGTGAAGGTTTTTAGATCTTAATTCAAGAAGGAAATTGAGAGATTAGAGTTCTTGTTGTATTCTTAGATTATTTGTCATGGCTTCATTTACTGTTCCATGCCCTAAGTCATTATCATCTTCAATTTTAGCTTTGAGTGGATCTAGACCACAAGATTCACAACAATCTAATAAGATCTCATTTCCTACCAAATCAAAGGCTTCTTCATTCTTATCTGGATCTTCTTCTTTAGATCAATCCACTTCTTTCAAATTCCAGGTTTTTACTCTCTCTGGATTATTTGTTCCATTGTCTTTTTTTTCTTTCTCACTTGTTGTTTTCATAAAGATTGGATTTTTAACATCAATTCCTTTCAGAATGAAGAAATCCATGAAACCCATTATTAGAAATTTATAATTACTAGTGGGTTTGCCTCATTTTGCATGATTATATAATTATTTGCCACAATCATCTAATCATGTTGTTGAATTTTTGTTTTAAGATTGGCTGCATATATCTGTTATGTTCATAGATAGAATTCTCTCAGTGTCTAGTAATTTGAATGCTCCTTGAATTTCATTTCATAAGCTTTTTAGTATTGATGAGTGGACTATAACTTTGAATTGATAGGTTTCTTAAGATTTTGATAATCTCAAATTTCCAGTGATAATACATTGGGTGCATGATAGAAGATTTTTCGACAGGGCCCGAGTGTTTAATTTTGGTAATTGTTTACATATATACAGGGATATAACTCGAGCCAATCCACTGTCTGGAAGGTTCAGGCTCAGCTGAATGATGTAAGTTGCTTACCACAACTTAAACGTTTATGTTTTCGTTTTTCTATCTTGGGCTTGGTGGTGGTGTCAGGTGTGATTGCCTTTCAATTAACCTATTTCCTGCGTAAAAAGGTTGCTGTTGCAAAATCCTCAAATTCCATTGCGGCACCCGCAACTAAGCCAGTTCCATCAGAGGAAAACAAGAAGGAAGCTGAAGTCGAGGAAGTTCCAGATGCATCTTCCATTTCGGCATTCATGACTCAAGTGTCTGAACTGGTCAAGTAAGAAAACAAATATTCATCTATTCAGTCTGAGAATTAAAAAGTGACTTATTGTTTCAATTGTCTTTTTATCTGAATTAATATCGTATTCCTTTGGCAGGCTTGTTGATTCTAGGGATATTATGGAGTTGCAGCTAAAGCAACAAGGTTGTGAACTCACAATAAGGAAAAAGGAGGCTTTGCCTCAGCCACCAGCTCAAAACCCTGTTATGATGCAACACTCTGCCCCTCAACCCATGTATCACTCCCAACCTCCCCAGTCATTTGCACCAGCTCCTGCGCCTCCTACTCCTTCAGCTGCTCCTCCAGCTTTACCTTCCCCTGCAAAGTCAAGCAAGTCCGCACATCCACCCCTGAAATGTCCAATGGCTGGAACCTTCTATCGAGCTCCTGGTCCTGGAGAACCACCATTCATTAAGGTATGTTTAATTACTCGACTTGTACATATTGACGCATGAAGTTGATAAGGACTTTGAAGTTCATCAGAGCCCATTTCACTTCTAAGTTTGTGCGTCATAGTTCACATATATTTATCCTTTCTTGTTGGTCAGTTCTTGATGCATATCTGAATACCTTTTCTCTTTAGGTGGGAGATAAGGTTAAGAAAGGACAGGTCATTTGCATCATTGAAGCCATGAAACTGATGAATGAAATTGAGGTAATTTTTTTACTTTTACTTTATCTGGTACCATATAAAAGAGAACCGCAGGAAAAATTATATCAAGTTCAAAGTATAAAGTATTGTACTTGAAGCTACTAGCAACACATCATACACATTGAGCATCAAATGTCACTGGTAACCAAAACAAAAAATCTGTTCATGTGCTGGCCTGCTGGGTGTATGTACAAGACACTGGTAACAGATCCAAAACCCCAGAAAGTTAATTCTGGCTCAGAGAACATTGTTCTGCTGGAGTCGAACAGCCCTGCTCATCGACCATTTGTCCAGTAGAGAAAGTGTAGACTACCTTCTGTATCATGTTTTCTCCTGGCCAACAGATTTATCTTGTAGTGTCAGTACAAGTTGATGTTCAGTTCCAATTTTGACATTCTGTTTTTCTCTTCTTCTTTCAGGCCGATCAATCAGGAACTGTAGTCGAGATAATTGCTGAGGATGGAAAGCCGGTTAGCTTGGACACGGTACTCACTTGCTTTCTCCAAACTGTTCTCTTAATTATTCTTTTTCGTTCTTTCGAGAATATGATCTCATTTTCTCTGATTTCCTTTTGCAGCCTTTGGTTGTCATCGAGCCATGAAAGTAGGAATTCGCGCTTATTTGTAGGAGAAACAAGCTGATCATATTTTGAAGTCTAGGCTATTCAGGTTTCAGATTGTTTAAGATTTCAATTATTATTTCTCTCATCTGTATTAGCTATATTTTTAGTTATGAGCTTGAACATAAAGCTGAAAGCTTATTTTTATTTTCTTCTTTTTTGTTTCCATCAGTGTAGTACTAGCCATTAAATTTTCCTAAGAACTTATAAATGCGTGCTTCGAGTGCTGAGTTTTCAAATCTGTCCATTAGATAAAACACAATATTTTGTTGTTTTTTTCACTTCCTTCATTCTTCTTTTCTGAAATGCCCTTCAAATTGTTGTGCGACTTCATTTCGGCCTCTTGGAAAGTAACACAGAATACTGTATGAAATCTAGCTTAACCTGATTTTCATTTGCTTGTTCTTTGCATGCTATTCACAGAAATGTGGTAATCGACTTGCTAAGCATAATGTCCTTAATTCAGATGCCTGAAAAAGTTCATATTCCGGCTACTATTCTCCCTTGTTGTAGGGAAAGCTGATTTGTTTAGGGGGAAAACTAAAATTGTTTGACTATGGTGTATTTAGTTTGACTATTAATCCTTAAAGGGGAGGAGCAAAAAAATTGTATTGCCCCCTAAAAAAAACACGGAAGTTTACAGTTTTGTCCTTAACTTAACCTAATCCTTTGCCACTGTATAAACGTGATTAACCCTAAGTCAATTTCATGATTAAACCATATCGTTTTCCATCCACAAAGTTTTCACAACAAACAACATGAACGATGAAGATGCTAAACTGTTATTGTTACCAAATACAAAAAACAATAGTAGTTTTCCCGGAGTAGAATTTTTTCACCGTCAAGAAGAACTTCTAGAGCAAGAAGGAGAAGAAGAACATTTACAAGAAGAACAACAGCATGAACGAAGAAAAAGAAGATGAACATGTATTAACCTAGTTAATCCAAGGATTTCATTATTTCTGACATCTATAAAATTTTACAGTATATATATATGTACGTGAAGAAAATTTCTTTATTGAATTATGTATAGGTTGATGATAGCCCATTATGTTCGGAGACTCTCCTTCAATGTAGAATGTGGTGATAGACATTTCTGGTGCCAATTTTGTCAATTCCGTCCCAGCTAATGCTTTTGCTTTTGCTGCACATGTAACTCTAAATAGACGCTCCACTGGCTGGCCAGCTTTGTGCATTATTTTGCATAACCATATCTATAGTGATAATTAGGAGAAACAATGAAATCCAAGAAGCATCAAAGTTATGTTTAATACAATTTAGAGGAGGAGAAGCACATTTGTTGTTTTTAATTTTGCAGATTTGGCACTCTACATGGAGTACTATTTACTTCTAGAAATGTTCTACTGTAATCTCTACTAATATTTCTACAGCATGTCTATGATATAAAATTTTAATGTGTGTTATATAGATTTTCTAATCTGCCATCTAATTTTCTAATAAAATAGAAAGGAAGCCACATACCAATAACTTGAGGTGCAGTTAGCCGCTTTGCCGAGCATTTGATTGATAGAAATACCAAGAAGTTTTCTAACTGAAGTTGGGTTAATATCTATATTTCTAATCACAAATGCTTAAAAGCAGTAAAGATTAGACATACAAAGACTAACCCAGTTCAATTAGGAGAAGCTCTTGACAGCAAACCTGTAGTTGGTTGAGGTCTGGATATAAGACTTACGGGCTCGTCAGCAAGAATGGCAGGAAGGTTAAGCCGATAATAAAAAGACTACTACTCTTGGTGCTTCAAAGTATGTACTTGATTATCATAATTCAAAGTTCAAAGTAGTTATGTAACACCGGATGCAAGACCATTAATTATATACATGAATAAAAAAAAAACACTTGCTGCCTGAAAATGAGAGCTCGGTATTTGAACGTAAAGTTCATGATTCTTTAGAAGGGCGTAATAAATAACCAACTACACCTAAAGAGGCATACGTGGTAGAAATTAGAAGAAGGATTAAGTGAACCAATCCTTACTGCAAATGCAATTAATTGACGAAAATATTTATATAAATTCATTTTGGTCTATCCTTAAAAGGTTCGAAAGTTTAATTGAAATACGACCATGGAAATGTGAGTAAGTACCAATCCCCCAGCTGATGTTGTTGCCGTTGAGGATCTTTAATACCTCCTAGATCATCTCCAAGCTACGTCATTGCACTCTTGAAAGCAATCTCTACATCAGGCTCGTCATTGCACTCTTGAAAGCATTCTCTACATCAGGCTCATCATCTGGAAGGCATCATTTAAGACCCCCCAGTTAGAAGATGCAGAACAGAGAAACAGACGTTATTAAACTCTACAAGTTTAAGATAGCATACCTGGAACCCCAGGATGATTAGAAACTAACTATAATGTTTCAAATTATACTCTTCAGGTCAGCTGTAAGTGTCAGTCTGTAGTACTAACCCTCTCCATATCAACATTCAAACTCAATAATCTCAAAATTGCTCACACTCAGTAATAAATTGCATACCCCTTCTCAGTTATCAGTCACCCTTGCTTCCTAGGATGGTGATACAAATTACTATAAACAGAACAAAGGAGTAGTCTCTTTCTATCTCTATCTCACTTGCTTCCTAGGATGGTGATGATACTGGTAAAACCAGGGATTAATGTGCTTATCTTAAATTGAAATATCTTATTTAGTGGTTGGCAAAGGTAATTCTCACATGTCGTACAAAAATTCACCCATGGAAATCTGTTACACATTTTACCAAACAGGCACCGGGCGTACAGACAAAAATTCACATACTTATGAATGAAATTTCAAAAACTAAACTTTTGTCAAACCCAAAGTTCAAAAACAGAGTTTTATTAAATTAGAGAAAATTTAGAAACAAAGTCGGTTTCGTTACCTCGTGATTAGAATGGATTCAACATGAGACGAATTCGTATATAGAAAGTCGCTACACAACGTAACAGTGAAGCTAATGGACAGTTTAGTTGGAAGTGGGGTTTGGTCGGAGGGTAGCGTGGCAATACAAAATAATGTGTAAAAGTCAATTCCAATAAATATTTCCCCCTTTTTTTTTTTTTTTTTGTGCCGAGGAATGAAATTTATTAAGCTAAAAGAGATACATTGTCCGCTAGCAGAAACATTTCTATTATATTAGCTTCCCTTTTTTTTTTCTTTTGATGCCAAAGAATGAAATTTATTAAGCTAAAAGAGATACATTGTCCGCTAGCAGAAGATTTTCAATCATGCTAGGAGGTTTGTCATACCAGACCTTAGAAACCCTAAATTTCCTGTTATATTTTGCTAACTTATCAGTAGGTTTATTACAAATTCTGGAAACATAATGACATTTCCAAATTGGGATGTTTTTAAGATAGTCAATGGTATCTAACAGAATGTCTTCGTTTTCCCAGGCGATCACTGGAGCTTGTTTGTTAATGTAGCTTTCAATTTCTTTTAAGTCAGTTTCAAAAACTACATGAGTATGCCGCAGTTCCCTTCCCCACTTGACTGCATCTAGAAATACCGTGCATTCTGCTTGTTCCGATCCTTTATTTCTGAATAGCATTTAGCTTTCCCGTTAAAATACTTTTCCCCTGAATAAATTAGCTTTTCCTATAACAAAAATCTTATTCTCAATTCAGTAGGATCGACCAACTCCCCTGCTAGATTATATTGATCTTTTAGTACCTCAAAAGAAAACTTGACCAAATATTTTTTTCAGATTTAGCCTGGGCCAAGCAAAACAAAAATTTTGTTTTGAAAGCTTCAAAATCCATTATTTGGCCCATCCTATGCCCCCATAATGTGAAAGACCTAGTTGGTTCTAAAAATGTCTAACGGTGGTTCCGGATAAGAGGCAAAGCAAAGGTCAGTGTGAAACGTCTCCAATTTGGATGTCGACGACTCTAGTACCAATGTCGGAGTAAAGCAAATCCTAATTGAGAGAATGATCCGTGCATATGGATAGGAAGACACATGTACTTAAGTTAAGCAAGCATGTCATGCATCTGGAATCTAAACTGCTGCCACGCGCCCTGAACAGATGTCCCATTTGCATGTTTAACAGCAATTCTCATCCAACTTCTTTATATACTTGAACGGTTTCTGATCCATTTCCCTCACTTCAAACATTCTCTGTCATATCATTCATCTCAAAGCAAAATTTCAAAGCAAGATAAACAAGTGAAATAAACCAAAGTTTTTCTACTTCTTTTGGTCAGTGATACTCACTTTTTGTGTTTTTCCTCCAAATTTTCTTAAAATGGGTTCTTCTTCGAGGTTTAGCAATGGCTATAATCTTCAATTTTTCTTCGTGTTCTTAGTGCTGGTTTTGGCTACAACTTACTGTAGTTGTAAAGTAGTGGTTGATACTCCTCTACTCGAGGAAAATGAGAAAGGGTTTGATATTCTGAAGGACTCAAATGAGAAATCAGAGCAAATTAAGCACAAGATTGAAGAGACAGCACATGAAGCAAAAGAAGGAACCGAATCTTGGGCAAATTGGGCAAAAGAAAAACTAACAGAAGGTCTAGGGTTTAAACAAGATTCAGATGTGAAAGAAACAGCAAAAGATGTTGCTGGACAAAGTAAAGAAAAAGCTCAAGGAATGGCTGGAGAAGCCATGGACAAAGCAAGAGAAGCAAAAGAAAAAGCCAAACAAAGTACTGACTATGTGGGTAATGTAGCTGCAAATGGTAAAGAAAAAGCGCAAGCAATGGCCGGGGAAGCGAAGGATTCGGCGAAACAAGGAACCAACTATGCGAGTGATGTTACAAAGAAAGGAAAAGATGCGGCACAGGGAATGGCAGGTGAGACGATGGAAAAAGCAAAGGAAGGAAGTGACTATGTGGGAAGTGTCGTAAACTCGGGGAAGGACAAAGCACAAGGAATGGCAGGAGAAACAATGGAAAAGACGAAGCAAGGAAGTAACTATGTGGGTAGTGCTGTAAACTCGGGGAAAGAAAAGGTGCAAGACATGACAGGTGCAGAAATGGAAAAAGGAGGGGAAGTGAAAGAATCAACAAAACAAGGGACTAATTATGTTGGAGAAACCACAAAGAAAGGGGCAGAAAAGGTTCAAGAAATGGCTGGAGGTTCCAAGGATAAAGCGAAACAAAGTGCAGATTATGCTGGTAATGTTGCAATGAAAGGGAAAGACAAAGCTCAAGAAATGGCAGGGTCAGCTATTGATGAAGCTGAAGAGCAAATTGAATGGGCAAAAGAAAAGGCTAAAGGAAGTTTTGATGCTGCTAAAGCTAAAGCTCGTGAAACCATGGAGAAAGCTAAAGAGAAACTTTCACCTACTAAACAAAAAACGACACAAGATGGCAAAATTCATGACGCCGAACTCTGAGGAATCATATACAGCACCACGGATGTGCCATTAGTGTCTCTATTTAGACCCTTTTTTTCTTTGTTTTTGTTTTGAATCTGTTTTCTATCCATGTTGATGGATGGGCTGGTTGATGTGTGCTATAAATGTAGTTTAGGTGTTTCTAGTGCATTTTATCGTGTATTGTAGTGTGTGTTTTGGTCTTTGCAATGTCATTAAAGAAGTTGTTGATCAACTGAAAGTCTGAAACTCCTTGCTTCTTGCCAAAGCCCAATTCCTACATACAATAGAGAATGGGAGGAGGTGAGCCGGAAAATAGAGTATGCTACCGTAACACATAATCCTGCCGACAATGCCACGCACTACTCGGAAATAAGGGGATGCACGGTAAATTGGATCCTGAACCCATGGTTTGGAGTTTCACGCCAATTTTAAGACTTCCACCTGATCATGGTTGTACCTTTACTAAAACTCTATTGAATTACAGTATATGTTTCTAAATTAAGAGGTCAAAATTGGCGCGGAACCCGTTACTTAGTTATCCAATATGATTACCCGTTGTTTTTGGAATCGGAAGACACCTTCTTGAGAGAAAAGAAGGTAAATCCAAGTCTTTTTAACGCATCAGCCATCAAGCCTTCAACTAGTACTAGTAATTCGGTTTAGGAGTTTGACACTATGTAGTGAGCGAATTTTAAACCATCAAAATGAGGCATTAGAGTGAAGTTCCAGAAATGAAACGAGAGTTCTCAGTCTAAACAAACAACTAAATACCTTATAGTCTGAAACTCCACTTAATTATGATTGTCAAATCTGATTCAAACACTTGATTAATACATTGTTTGGTCAAGTCAGGTGTTTGATTGTATCTTAAAACTATGTTACATTGTTTCTCGCTATAAATATCAAGGATTTCTCTGCTGACTGTCACGCAGTCAATTTAACTTCATTAAAGTCGTCAGTGCACAAACTCAAAACAGCAATCAGCAAAGCAGTTGTTAGTTTATTATTGATATGTTTACAGACATGTTTACAATGAATGTAACTTTATTGATGCTTTTAAATTTATCAAGCATACTGTTAGAAGAAACTACTGATCGCGATAAATTGAAAGATCAAGACGTATACGCCAATTTCATTGATTATCGGACCGGCTTCATGCTCGGTTATAAATTCCAGCCTACAGATGAAGAATTGGCATATTACTATCTTTCAAAGAAGGTTGAAAATAAACTTGATTCAACTGAGTCATATGTGATTCAAGACATTGATGCATCTGAGTTTTATAGCAAATCCCTGGACAAATTAGGTAATTTTATCAGTCGTAATGTTTTGAATCACTTTATCTTGAATAGTTTGTGCAAGATTTTGGATGAAAAATACAGTTTTCTTCAACATCTCTTTTTTCTTTTTTTTTTTTTTTGTGTGGAAAATCTTGTATGTCGGTGAGAAACATTGTCTTACCTTTGTACTGCTGATTATAACCCCTTATATAATAGGAACAGTTGGAGTGAAAAACATCGCAGGACATGACATGCATTGTTATGGAATGTAATCGACATGTAAAGCTCATACATTTTTATTCAAAGACAAAAGTAGCCCGTAAAGGCATGACTTTGTTCAAGAGCATGAGCATGGTTGGACACTAGAAGTAGAAATGTTTCTCTTTTTCAAAAACAAAAATTAGATACTGTAAGCATAAATTCTTTTTTTCTTCTTTACAGGCTTCTGGAAATCATTTTGAAATTGTGACACTTCTGATTTCGATTTTGAAATTAAATTCATTACGCCTCACCCGTTTTATCGGTGGCCTGAAAAAAGTATTGCTTTTTTACAATTAGCTTATTAATTCGATGTTTAATATCTACGTCTTATTTAATTTCTTCTCTCTGACCTTAGGTTGCAAATTGTGTCCGTAAGAGCATCTTCAATAGAGGCGAAGGTCTTTTTTCTATTTTTTATGACACATGGGATTTTAGACTCCCATTTACATTAAATTCATCTCCAACAGTGGGTCCTATTAAATAGGAAGGGGGTCACGATAAATATGAAGGTCTTAACAAAAGTCTTATTTAGACCTTGAAAATAACCTCCACGTCATCTTTTTAACCATATTTTAATATTTTATTTTTAAATAAAGAAAAAAGGGAATCAATTTTATCATCCAAATAAACAAATCCTCAAAATAAGACCTTACATTTGAGATAGTTTATGAACAAAAAATTGTTATTTTTACCACATACATGTGACCCCATAAATAAGGATTTAAATAAAAACTCTACGTAGGGTTTTTAGCATCCACCGTTGGAGATGCTATAGATTCGAAGTATCCTGAAGACAAGGAGCAGCTTTTCTTCATTCATCACCGGGCGAAACAACATAATCCAGTCGCCAAGATCAGACCGGTTGCGGATGGAACAGGATTCTGGAATTGGGATGGCAACTCAAAGCCAATCAGCAGCTCCCAACAATATTACTGGAAGAGTAATCTCGACACTGCATTTTCTGCTATTAAATCAACTTTGAATTATTTTCGAGGTCAGCCATCACCAATAACATCAATGACATCAAAGAAACCAAAGAAAACTCACTGGGCAATGGAACAATATGACGTAGATTCTAATCAAGTGGTGAGAATCAGTTTCAATGCATAAATATTTTTTTCCTTATGCAGTATGCACTATGCACTGCGTAAATAAGTTGCATAGTGGCAGTGTCATCATTTTTACTGAAGATTATTCTATAAATTTCTAGGAAATATGTTGAGTGTGATGTTTATTTTTATTTGAATATTTTCTGAAAGAGTTCGTTAAAATACTTACCGAGTTATCATCTTTCAGGCGAAAGACAAGTGCGTAATCGGGAGGCTTAAACGTGGAGAGGTCTACGATGACGATGGTGCTTAAGTTACACAAAATAGCATCCATGCAACGGATTGGTGCAGCACATCTCTTACGCACCAAGGAAAAATTTATCCAGTAGAAACAAGAAATAGAATTGTTGTATAGGATTTTTTTTTTTAAAGCATGGTGTATAGGAAATATAAGCTCTAGTTTCCAGTTTTGATGTTTCTTTATATCCATTATTACAAATTTATAATGGAAATGTTATTTCAAGCACTCTTGAGCACTCTAATGACAACTCAAGATGATGTGTCATTGAAACAGATAAAAGCGAGGGAGAGAGAGCATGCTATTCTCTCCTGATTTTTATGTTCTTTCTCTTTTAATTTTGGCATTTTTTTTTGAACCATGGAACATGTATTCTATATTCTTCTTCGTCATCATCTTCATCTTATATGCTTGAAAAAGAAAATCCTGGGATGTTGTAGCTGTGGATAAGATGGGTGAAAAGCGGCAAGACTAATTTTGGATCAACAAATAAAATAACGAGTAAGGGTTTTCCCATCTAACAAATAATCACAATGGTAAGATTTCATTAAAAGTAGATTAAATATTTGTAATCAACACCATCATAAACTTAAAAACCCAAAAAATCCCCAGTTGTTTGATTCAACTCTTCCTGTAAGTACGAAATCCGTTTTGTTTGGAAAATTTTGATCCTTCTATTTCGTGATCATCGAACATCGTTACTGCCAGTTTGCAGCGTATCATGATTTAGTTAATCAATCTAAAATTTTTGACAAGCATAATTCAAAATGATCACCATGGACAAAAATTATAACCTCTACTGCAAACCAAAAACCTAACACAAATTTACAACAAAATCGAATTAAAACCTCCGATTACAAACCAATTCCAATTTTCGTTTTTTGATAATGTTTTGTTGTTCAAGAACATAAACCAGATCAGATACATGAATTTAATTCTAAATCAGGTAAGTTTTTCTGATTTTTTATTTTTTAGTGTTTAGCTGAAAGAAAAAATGTCACGTGAACTTTGTTAAAGTTTCAGACATTTATACACGTTGGACTCGCCACATCAGCATGAAAGGCGAATAGAGTTGTGAAAAGTACTTGGAATAGCATTTCCGTTATTATAATTTGATATTTTTGTATAATACCATTATTTTTAATTTTGTGTTCCCATTAAACATTTGAACCACATATGATGATAATTTTATATTTTTGTACGTTGCCATCTAATATGTGGTCCAAACATGGTGAAAAATTCACTTCTTGTAGAATAGTGGGGCCAAGCACAATGGTGAAGTATTTCTTTTGGTTATGGGTTTGAGGCGCACCTTAGGGCGCTTGGCATCGCTTAGCTAAATTGCATATAAACCCTGTATCTGTGTAGTTAGTGTAAAACGGATATTCATACGTTGGTGAAAACTAAAAGAGTTTGATCCATACTCAAAGGTGATTCTATTGCATTCTTCATTTTGAATTCTATCCACAAAATCATCAAAGGTATGTAATAGGAGTTGAAATTAATTTTTATTTTGATTTTCATGAAATTGTTGATATTAGGTAGATTCGTTATATTGTATGACATAGATGTAGTTAAGAAACTTTGATTCTTACTTGTTTTGTGATGAATGTTGTGACTAAAGTTGATTGTTGATTGAAACAATGTGTTGTTCTCTGATTGTTGATTGAAACAATGTATTGGAATGTAATTATGTATATGTGTTATAGGATTAGACGTATTCGGATAACAATATACTTGTCTTCCAGAATATTGAATCTGCTTCTCGGTTTACATTTCTCTGCTTGAGATTGCGACATTGTTGTCTACAAACAAAAGACAAAAAGAAAAAAATTGAATAAACTTTTAAAGTTAAGAAGATAATTTGAGAGATCTGAGTGGGAAAATCAAGTTGCAAGATAATTTGAAGTAATTTGAGAATAAAAGTAAATTGGTATTTTATAAACATTTTTAACAAAGTTTTTGAAAAAATATTCATTAGGATCCCACGGTGGAGCAAATAGAGTCGTTGAGAATGATGGATGGTTACGATCGAGTGTGAGAGAAGTGTAACCAAAAAAATGTCAAAAAAATATTATTTAGAAAAAACAGATACTCAGTTCCTGTGCAATTGCCAAAAGATACTCAGCATCTATTTCAACTGAAAAACGGAACTGAGTTTCCGTAAAGTGAAAAATCCAACGGAAACTCAGTTTCCATGTGATTTTACTTAGCTACAAGGTGCATCAGATCTCATCAACTTTAAAGTGTAGATAAAGGACTACGCTACATTTAAGCGACATGGAAGACCATAGTAGTTGGATTTCACTATAATTAAGCTACAACGAAGCGAAATTGCTTACCACTGTGCTTTTCCTTACAATCAACCTAAAGTTAGCAAACCAAATGTGTTAACGAGGTTGCTTGCATTTTGACTATGTTTGCTAACAACTTGTTTATTTACTGCTGACTTGGCATTTGGATCTGACTCAACCCCTAACTCGAGTCACGTTAAATGTCAGATTAATTTTTTTTCCTTACCTGGCTCGTGATCTGACGGACCAACCCCCGACTCGGGATCCTTAGAGCCAGATATCGAAACATCCCTGACTCATGAGACCAAATCTCTGAGTCGACTAAAAGGTCTAAAACGCTCTCAATGTTTTTTAGCAAAATTTACGTTTTCTTCCTATTTCTTTTCTTTCTTTAACAAGAATAACAAGATAGAGAACTAAAAAACCCTAGATCTCTATAATCTTCGTTCTTTAACAACTTCTCCACGTTCCTGTATTACAACTCAAATTTAATGCGAGAGTAATTTCTTGTTTTTCTGTTTTGTGTATTTTGTTTTCCCGTGCAAACCTAACAAAAATCATATTTCAAAACTTGGTAACACAGAGCTCCATTTTGTCATCATGATGTATGCTTTTCTTGTTCTTCATTTTGATTGTCTACTAGTTTTTGTTATGAATTTTATTCACATAAAGATCTCTCAATTCTCTTTAATATTCTCAACTGGTTTTAATTTTAATTACACAAACTCAATTGTACTTTTATAATCCATACGTTTCGTTGAAGTTCTTTCACTACAACCATGAACGTTTCTGAGAAAAATACCCGAAGTTTTTTTTGCCTCCAAAATTATTTGTTTTTGCAGAACTTTAATAATAGCTAAATATTTAGGTCCTTTACTATTCTAAATGAGAAATAATCTTAAAATGTTAAATCATACAGAACTTTTGGTTGGTAGCCTAGCAACAAGATGATCTCCAACACCTTTTTGAATAGCTATACCTAATCTATGAAAAATGAAACTACCTAAGCCACTACTGGCATCATTACTAACTAAACAATTTTTCAAACGCTTAAAAAACTCAAAGTATCCTCACCAAGATCTCCCAAAGTAGAGAAAGCTAAAACCCCCAAACCATAGCCATGTGAAACACATTTGTCCAAGTATTTAGTGCGTTTTCGTGAAACAACACTCGAGATAGATTTTCCAGGGACGAAAGCACTAGCACCTTCACCAGTGAAGGGTGAGACACCTGTGACATCCATAAAAACATCCTTACCACTCTCCCAATTTAGAACAAGAATGTCTACGGTGCGCAAGTCTCATCCATCATCAGACAAAAATCCAAGAGCAACTTCCTTACGGGCAGGCACACCAGCTTTGTAACAAATGTCGGTGATTACATCACGAACTAGGTCATGTCGAAACTTGATTCCAATATCCTTAGCACAATGAAGCGCATGATCACCAAAGATATCCATAGATCTGTTACAAATAGGACTTGAACCATTCTCCACAAACAAAGGGATACCAAGACGATAGCAAAGTACAGCTCTGAACTGTCTTGGGCCAAGGAATTGGTTGAGCCCACTAATGGGCACACCCATCAGATAATCTTGTGCATGTTTGACACGATTACATTGCCAAATAATTAAATCTCTTGCAGACATGAAAAATTGGCTAGGGATTGCTTCTTAACTACATCAAAATAAGTAACTGCCAGGGCATGCATAGAATAGGGGGAGCTATCATAGACGCTATAGCTAGAAGCTAATCCACGTACCCGGATGAATTTTTGAAGAGCTAGATGATAAGCATAACCCCTGTCTGAGGAGAATAAGTTGCCAAGTATTACCTTTTGCACAGAAGTAGTCTGACTTTGAGATGCAAGATAACAATAGGCGCTAGTATCAGCCATAATATAAATATCCAATCCACCATCTTTAATAGGAAAGGTATACAATCTCTGATGCAAAGGCCCAAAACCCGCACCATCCCCAGTGACCAAAAGTCTCAGATAACGGAACAGGTGATCATCAAAAAGATCAGTGGCTTGTTGAAAATCTGCAGGATTGGTAGTACGCATTGCAAAAAATAAACGAGATACACCAGTGCAATTGCAAAGTAATAACATCTCACTTTGAGGATCCTTGAGTTTCTTAATGGCATTCATTAGTTGAACCGTCTTGTTCACCCTATTCAAAACCATATCGCTTATAAAATTCATATCCAAACTCACTGGTCCTCCCAAAAGTTTGACACCATTAACAGGTCTACCAATATCAGGGAGGAAAACACCTTCAGCAGTGCTTCTAGGATCAATAGAAGGCCAAAAGACCTCCGTCTTCTTTATTGAAAAGACGAGGGTACCCAAATACACCACAATCTTTTATTTTGATCACAACCTATACAAGACCCACTGTGTATAAACCTCTTGAAGCAACAATCACTCAAGGAATATTTCAACACAATGTCCACTTGAAATAGGTTAGTCCGAAGTGGTCTAACACGTGAATAATTATATCAGACGAGTGGAGAAATCCAATACACTTTGTGTGATCGTCTATGGATATGAAATCGAGACAATACAACGACAAAGTGTTCACTTGATAACCGAAACCTTATAAGATAAATATCAAGTGCCTAGTTAACGTACAAGTGTATTTACTTTAATTATAATATAAAAATAATTATAATGCGGAAATAAAGTAAATCACACACACCAGAATTTTGTTAACAAGGAAACCAAAAATGCAGAAAAACTCCGGGACCTAGTCCAGTTTTGAATACTCAATTAAATTAAGACGCTACAAAAAGTAAAATTGAAACTTCGTGTAGACAATACTAAGTAAACTAAAATCCTAGTTACTCAGCTTCAACAGTATTCTTGATTTGATAATATCTAGCAGAACCGAAGTTCTCAATAGATATTTGATACCAGATATCCTAGCAGAACATGCGTTCTCTTTAGGACTAAATCTAATATATCTCCTTAATGAAGTTCACAACAACTTCTTCTTCAAATCTTCAAAATCTTCAGTCTTCGATTTAATCTTCAAAGTAACAATCTGCAAAAACAAACTTGATTCCTTATTGATTTGTCGCACAGAACGGAGTCTGTTAACAATGGCAAATCAATGAATCTATCTTACAGATCTATAAAAACTTAAATTCGTAGAAACGTTAAATATTTGATCTAGTTTGAGTGAGCCTTATGTTAGATGGCAGGCCTTGAAAGGGTATAAAATTATGCGCAGAAAAACGGGGGCCTACAGTAATACCGCAAGTGCACGGTCGTCAGTTGTAGCTCGTGCAAGTACGGGTCGATCCACAGAGATCGGGTGTGTTTGGAGTTTTCTAGCTAATTGGGTTCCTAAATTTGCTATTGTTGGGCTTTGGGTACCAATGGATTTTGGTAACCAATGGGTTATGATTGTGCTTTGGGCCTTTGAATGATTTTGAATTGGATTGAACTGAGCTTGGGCTCAGAAATGTGGACTATGGGCTTTGGTTTCAGTGAACTGATTTGAGCTTTGGGCTCAACAGTTCAACTGTGAATTGGGCTTAACAGTTCACTTGTGACTTGGGTTTGGTAGTGAACTAGGCTTTGGCCTTAACTGGGCTTCAGAGGCTTTTGGAAGTGAACTGAGCTTTGGGCTCAGCAGCAGCAGGCAGGAAAAGGAAGGCAGCAGCAGGAGCAAGAGCTGCAGCAGTTTGGCAGCAGCAACAGCAGCTGAGGCAGGAGGCAGCAGCAGGGGGAAGCAAAGCAGCACAAGTGCTGCAGCAGCAATTGCAGCAGTAGAAGAAAAAGGCAAACAGTGGCTGCAGAGGCTCAAAGCTCAGTTCACTTCCAAAAGCCTCTGAAGCCCAGTTAAGGCCAAAGCCTAGTTCACTACCAAACCCAAGTCACAAGTGAACTGTTAAGCCCAATTCACAGTTGAACTGTTGAGCCCAAAGCTCAAATCAGTTCACTGAAACCAAAGCCCATAGTCCACATTTCTGAGCCCAAGCTCAGTTCAATCCAATTCAAAATCATTCAAAGGCCCAAAGCACAATCATAACCCATTGGTTACCAAAATCCATTGGTACCCAAAGCCCAACAATAGCAAATTTAGGAACCCAATTAGCTAGAAAACTCCAAACACACCCGATCTCTGTGGATCGACCCGTACTTGCACGAGCTACAACTGACGACCGTGCACTTGCGGTATTACTGTAGGCCCCCGTTTTTCTGCGCATAATTTTATACCCTTTCAAGGCCTGCCAAGTTTTTGGCGCCGTTGCCGGGGATAATTTTTTAGACCTTTTAGAAGCCTGCCAAGTTTTTGGCGCCGCTGCCGGGCCAGGAGATGTGTTTTTGATTAAGCCCACAGTTGACTGAATTTGGGCTTAAACTGAATTAGCTAAAACGCTTCCAAAACACACCCGATCTCTGTGGATCGACCCGTACTTGCACGAGCTACAACCGACGACCGTGCACTTGCGGTATTACTGTAGGCCCGTTTCATTGCTTCATTTTTATACACATCTCCTGGCCCACCAAGTTTTTGGCGCCGCTGCCGGGGATAATTTTTTAGACCTTTTAGAAGCCTGCCAAGTTTTTCGAGCCGCTGCCGGGCTTAATCAAAAGCCTAAGTTTTTGACTGAATTTGGGCTTTGGATTCAGTCCTAAATTTTTTATGAACCCCCGAAACTGCGCGATTTTGTTTTCAAAATTATATCTTCTGTAAAATCCAGGTTTGGGGGTAGCTCATTTTGTTTCACAGTTTCACTTGCGTTTCTTTCCTGTTATATATGTGTGAAGCTGTTGAAATGTCTACACTTTGTCTTTTGGGTTGATCCTCAACTCTTTAGATTGTTAGTGTATGGTGAATTTTTGTATATAATCAAGTAGATAAATTTTAAAAACTTTTGTTCCTTTTGTATGTATTTTGCTAATCCAATATGATCTCGGCTGAAATATGTTGGATTTTTGCCTTGAATAACGGAGTTTTAATTCTGCTTTCGCCGAAATCGGGTATTCTCTCTCCTTTTACTCTACTCAGCATGTCCCTTTCCATATGTTGCATTTTAATTCTTTCCATACTTTGAAACATTGAGGACAATGTTTAGTTTAGGTTTGGGGGTATAGAGTAGATACCACGATAATTTGCTATAATTGAAAACGAACTCCTTCTTCTTTTTGAAAAAATTGAAAAATTCCAAAAAAATTAAAAAATGAAAAAATTCAAAAAAACAATTAAAAAATGAAAAAATCATAAAAATGGAGCTCATTTACCTTGAAATGTTGACTCTTGTGCAAATATGTATTTTTATTAGGAGCCTTAGTCTAGATATTTAGGCACCCTGATTCTAGCACAATTCACATAGTGATAAGAAATTTGCACGCGCACGATCTACCAATACATGTATGGCCTCGATCTTCAAGGTGTTGGATAGGAAGTTACGATTGCCAATCACTTTAGAATACTGAACGAAACTTGACTAGCTTGTTCTTTGGTTGGTTGGGATAGAAGGTGGAGGTTACATTAAGAAAGACAACCATCGAATTTAACTGGGTGCATCAAAAAGGGCTACCTCTTGCAAAGTGTCATGTAATTTTTGTTTCCTTTTGTATATGTATCAAAAGTGTTTCTTTGTTCTTAAAAAAAAAAAAAAAAAAAAAAAAAAAAAAAAAAAAAATCAAGTATTTATCAATTCCATCCTCTCTTGTTCCAAAAATAAAAAGAGAATTGTCAATGTAAATAAGAGTCATGTAAATAGTCATCTTTTGTTGTTTCATTGTAATAAGCAAGGAGGGTGTATGCCATTGATGTACAACGCGAGTAATTGTGAAATACCTCCAACTCATTCACAATTCTCGTAAAGTCCGGACAGCTAGCTAGATTTCGACCTTGTTCTTAGCCTGAGAAACTATCTCTTGGTGATTAGTAGTCATAACTTCAGATCTTTCTTTACACATGTGTAGATACACTTTACACTCTTATCACATGTCTTTTTTTGTTATCAGTGCTAGGATTGTGCCTTCGATAGCTAGATTGACATCTCCATTTTGCTGTGAGTTTAAACTGTTTTGCACATGTCACATTTGATGGAATATGAGCTTATATTTTGTCCTTAGGTTTTGTAGGCACACCTCTGGTAAACCTTCACGAGACTTCAACTCGTCCACTAGGGACACTTAGTGGTTTAAAAGGCTTAGTGCATACGCTAAATGCATTCGAGAGACCAGCGACAGTGGTATAGTTAGGATTTCCTTAGTTTTGTTTTACTTGAGGACAAGTAAAATTCAGGTTTGGGGGTATTTGATGAGTGCTAAATAGTGCATATTTATATATTTTTGTTGGCATTTAACTCATCTTTTGTGCATTAATTCTACATTTTATCCCATATTCTGTATTTTCATTGTTTTCAAGAAGAAATATTTTTCTTACTTAATTTTGCATTTTTAGGTAACAAATAAAATCTGGATGAAGTGCGGAGCAAAAAGAGCAGAAAAGTAGTGAAAAGCCGGGAGGAATTACGCAAGGAAGCCGCGAAGAATGTTGCGCACAAGACCAAAAAGCTAGGAATGGGCTCAAGAAGGAAGAATTGTTCTTAAAGAAGATATGGGCTTGGCATACCCAAGGCCCAAAACCCTTACCCAAATCCATTTCCTTTATCCATACCCATTTCCATGAGAGCCGTCAGATTGGATCCATCTTGTCATCCAACGGTCACCTCATCACTGTGCATCAAATCCCGATGATTCCGCCCAACACTACAGCACCTAACCTAATCTAGCACTGTTGACTTCGTTGTGTTCCACATCCAACGGTCGCTACAAACTGCTTCTCTCTTAGCCGTCCGATCTACCTACCATCTCCATATCCAGCGTCTCAGCTCGCCAAACATCGAACCAGATGCTCCCGCTTCACACCCTAGCACCGAATCCTATTATCCACCCAAACAACCCATCGCCCCAAAACTTCATCTCCTTCACCCGACAGTTGCAGAGCTCTGCAACTCCACCACCTCCCCTCTCTGCCGCTGTCACTTCCGTCACCACCACCAGTTCCATCACTGCCACTACTATCTCCATACCGACAACACCCCCATATCCCTAGCCTAGTTATTTTCTTCATCTCACAACCTCTGAAACCCTAGGTTTTGGGGTGAGTAAAATAACTCGAAATTAGGGGACAATAGGAGCAGAGGAAGAGCATCAAGGACTAGAGGAGGCATGGGTCGAGCAGATTTTGGGAGTTTGTAAGTTAAATTTTGTTTAATTTAAGAAAACCCTAATTTGTAATTTGGGGGAAACCCTAATTTTATTGTCTGGGTATAAATTGAGGGTTGGGTATCACTGTTAAAACTTGTTCTTGGACTAGCCAAGTTTCCACCCAATTTGGGTTAGGTTAATTCAATTGTTCCTGCTTTTAATTGCTCCTGTTAGTTGCACTTTTACTTTTAATTGCACTTGTTCTTGTTCTTGGTTTTAATTCTCTGTTTATATGAATGTTGTCATGTTAGTTCACCATGTTGTTCACTGTTATGCTCACTGCCCTGTAATGTTAGTGTAATGTTTGTCATGTTCTAAACCATCATGCTAGGGACTTGATGAATCCCTAATTTCTTATTGTGTAGTACATTGATCATATTGCTTTAGAAGGCTAAACAAGTTTAGGAAAAACTTGAACTTAGTTCATCATCACCTCACTTTCACAATGTATGCCAAGTATACTTTGTAGTTAGGTCCATGAGCTGTTGATAAGCTGCAACTCAAGCTGAATTCATAATCTTTTGACTATTGTGCCGTAGAAAGACAGTTAGTACTTTGGAAGATACCATAGTTGTGTTTAACTTTCTATAGGAGAATACATAGTAGAAGTTAGAGTGAATTCAAACCCTAGTTCCCATCCATAATCTACTTCATTCTCATCCACAATTCCATCTTCACATCTTCAACTGTTTAGCTTTGTTTTCTTGTTTTGTATTGCTTTTGCCTTGTGTTTTTCCCTGCCCTGCAACTCTGTTGCTTTTCTGTTGTGCATTTTCTTCACTGCTTGAGCAGCTGCATTACTGCTGCTGTAACCCTTGCTGCATTGCTGCCTTTCTCTTCTGCTGCAGCACTTGTGCTGCTTTGCTTTCCCCTGCTGCTGCCTCCTGCATCCAAGCCACTTCTTCTGTTGCTGCTGCCACTTCTTGTGCTGCTGCCATCTCTTTCTCCAGCACTGCTGCTGTTGCTTCACCTGCAGTACTGCACTGCTGCACTGTTTTTCCTTCTTCTTGGCCTTGTGCTGTTGTGCTGCTGCTGGTGCCTGCTGCTCTGCCAAGTTGCTGCTGCTGCCCCTTCTTCTCCTGCTGCCTTCCAAGGCCAACTGAGTCCAAGGTCCTAAGCCCAACCCACAGTTGAACTGTTGAGCCCAAAGCTCAAATCAGTTCACTGAAACAAAGCCCAGCTTTCAAAGCTCAAGCTCAGTTCCTCAAAGGCCCAAAGGCCCAGAACCTTGACTGAATCCAAAGCCCAAATTCATTAAGGCCCAATCCAATTCAACTGTGGGCTTAATCAAAAGCCTAAGTTTAAGGCCAAAGCCCATTTGCACTTCAAAGACCAAACTGAGCCCAAGCTCAGTTCATTTTATTGTGAACAAACCCATTAGCACTCAAGCCCAAATTTAAGCCAAAAGGCTTCATAGCCCAATAGCAAACTAGGAACCCAATTAGCTAAAACGCTTCCAAAACACACCCGTTCTCTGTGGATCGACCCGTACTTGCACGAGCTACAACCGACGACCGTGCACTTGCGGTATTACTGTAGGCCCGTTTCATTGCTTCATTTTTATACACATCTCCTGGCCCACCAAGTTTTTGGCGCCGCTGTCGGGGATAATTTTTTAGACCTTTTAGAAGCCTGCCAAGTTTTTGACTGAATCCAAAGCCCAAATTCATTAAGGCCCAATCCAATTCAACTGTGGGCTTAATCAAAAGCCTAAGTTTAAGGTCTAAAACTTGGCGGCTTTTGATTAAGCCCCGGCAGCGGCGCCAAAAACTTGGCAGGCTTCTAAAAGGTCTAAAAAATTATCCCCGGCAGCGGCGCCAAAAACTTGGTGGGCCAGGAGATGTGTATAAAAATGAAGCAATGAAACGGGCCTACAGTAATACCGCAAGTGCACGGTCGTCGGTTGTAGCTCGTGCAAGTACGGGTCGATCCACAGAGATCGGGTGTGTTTTGGAAGCGTTTTAGCTAATTGGGTTCCTAGTTTGCTATTGGGCTATGAAGCCTTTTGGCTTAAATTTGGGCTTGAGTGCTAATGGGTTTGTTCACAATAAAATGAACTGAGCTTGGGCTCAGTTTGGTCTTTGAAGTGCAAATGGGCTTTGGCCTTAAACTTAGGCTTTTGATTAAGCCCACAGTTGAATTGGATTGGGCCTTAATGAATTTGGGCTTTGGATTCAGTCAAGGTTCTGGGCCTTTGGGCCTTTGAGGAACTGAGCTTGAGCTTTGAAAGCTGGGCTTTGTTTCAGTGAACTGATTTGAGCTTTGGGCTCAACAGTTCAACTGTGGGTTGGGCTTAGGACCTTGGACTCAGTTGGCCTTGGAAGGCAGCAGGAGAAGAAGGGGCAGCAGCAGCAACTTGGCAGAGCAGCAGGCACCAGCAGCAGCACAACAGCACAAGGCCAAGAAGAAGGAAAAACAGTGCAGCAGTGCAGTACTGCAGGTGAAGCAACAGCAGCAGTGCTGGAGAAAGAGATGGCAGCAGCACAAGAAGTGGCAGCAGCAACAGAAGAAGTGGCTTGGATGCAGGAGGCAGCAGAAGGGGAAAGCAAAGCAGCACAAGTGCTGCAGCAGAAGAGAAAGGCAGCAATGCAGCAAGGGTTACAGCAGCAGTAATGCAGCTGCTCAAGCAGTGAAGAAAATGCACAACAGAAAAAGCAACAGAGTTGCAGGGCAGGGAAAAAACACAAGGCAAAAGCAATACAAAACAAGAAAACAAAGCTAAACAGTTGAAGATGGAATTGTGGATGAGAATGAAGTAGATTATGGATGGGAACTAGGGTTTGAATTCACTCTAACTTCTACTATGTATTCTCCTATAGAAAGTTAAACACAACTATGGTATTCTTTCCAAAGTACTAACTGTCTTTCTACGGCACAATTAGTCAAAAGATTATGAATTCAGCTTGAGTTGCAGCTTATCAACAGCTCATGGACCTAACTACAAAGTATACTTGGCATACATTGTGAAAGTGAGGTGATGATGAACTAAGTTCAAGTTTTTCCTAAACTTGTTTAGCCTTCTAAAGCAATATGATCAATGTACTACACAATAAGAAATTAGGGATTCATCAAGTCCCTAGCATGATGGTTTAGAACATGACAAACATTACACTAACATTACAGGGCAGTGAGCATAACAGTGAACAACATGGTGAACTAACATGACAACATTCATATAAACAGAGAATTAAAACCAAGAACAAGAACAAGTGCAATTAAAAGTAAAAGTGCAACTAACAGGAGCAATTAAAAGTACAGGAACAATTGAAATTAACCTAACCCAAATTGGGTGGAAACTTGGCTAGTCCAAGAACAAGTTTTAACAGTGATACCCAACCCTCAATTTATACCTAGACAATAAAATTAGGGTTTCCCCCAAATTACAAATTAGGGTTTTCTTAAATTAAACAAAATTTAACTTACAAACTCCCAAAATCTGCTCGACCCATGCCTCCTCTAGTCCTTGATGCTCTTCCTCTGCTCCTATTGTCCCCTAATTTCGAGTTATTTTACTCACCCCAAAACCTAGGGTTTCAGAGGTTGTGAGATGAAGAAAATAACTAGGCTAGGGATATGGGGGTGTTGTCGGTATGGAGATAGTAGTGGCAGTGATGGAACTGGTGGTGGTGACGGAAGTGACAGCGGCAGAGAGGGGAGGTGGTGGAGTTGCAGAGCTCTGCAACTGCCGGGTGAAGGAGATGAAGTTTTGGGGCGATGGGTTGTTTGGGTGGATAATAGGATTCGGTGCTAGGGTGTGAAGCGGGAGCATCTGGTTCGATGTTTGGCGAGCTGAGACGCTGGATATGGAGATGGTAGGTAGATCGGACGGCTAAGAGAGAAGCAGTTTGTAGCGACCGTTGGATGTGGAACACAACGAAGTCAACAGTGCTAGATTAGGTTAGGTGCTGTAGTGTTGGGCGGAATCATCGGGATTTGATGCACAGTGATGAGGTGACCGTTGGATGACAAGATGGATCCAATCTGACGGCTCTCATGGAAATGGGTATGGATAAAGGAAATGGATTTGGGTAAGGGTTTTGGGCCTTGGGTATGCCAAGCCCATATCTTCTTTAAGAACAATTCTTCCTTCTTGAGCCCATTCCTAGCTTTTTGGTCTTGTGCGCAACATTCTTCGCGGCTTCCTTGCGTAATTCCTCCCGGCTTTTCACTACTTTTCTGCTCTTTTTGCTCCGCACTTCATCCAGATTTTATTTGTTACCTAAAAATGCAAAATTAAGTAAGAAAAATATTTCTTCTTGAAAACAATGAAAATACAGAATATGGGATAAAATGTAGAATTAATGCACAAAAGATGAGTTAAATGCCAACAAAAATATATATAAATATGCACTATTTAGCACTCATCATTAGAGCATTGCTCGGTCGAACTCGCATGCGTTGCTATCTCAAGCATGTTTGACAATGTTAGTGATCAAAACTACAAGTATTGATTTCTAGTCTACTATAGCTAAGGTCTCGGACTAGGATAGAAAGTGTAGTTGAGCTCAAGAACTCCATGGAAATCATCATACAAGAGGAAGGACTACTCAAGGAACTGGTGGATCTTCATCGACTAAAAGGTATGTGGAGACTTGAACTTATCTATCACTCAAAAGTCTATTTATCTCCTATCTTGAGATAAAAGTCGTTTTGCTATATAGATTTAGATTATACACATTTGGTATTTCGAGCCGAGTTTATCTCGCCTATCTATTTTTCGAAATATGTGTTGGTAAGCTTTCGCTTTAGCCAAGTTCATCTTTACCTAGTGACGAAAGTCATGTTAAGTTTCAGTCACTTTGAAAATTGCTCTGACGAAAAATGGTTTGTGAATAACAACTATATAACGTCCTCTGAGAACGTTCCAATGATTAAAATAAGAGTTTAGATTATATAACCATTGGAGGATATAAGCATTGTTGTGGAAATGCATATATGTATAAGCCCTTATTCCTTGAACCAAATTTTGCGAACTTTGTTGATCAAGTGAACCGGAGTAGTGCGTGAGCTAAGTCTGCGAACTCAGTCCGCGAACTGGCGAAGTTCTCAAACCCTAAAATTTCTGCTGGAGTTTGTGAACTCCATCCGGGAACTTAAGTCAGCGAACCCAGTCCGCGAACTTGAGTAGGTTATATCTGAAAACTATGGTTGTGAACTTATTCATATTAACTAAGGAATGCAATTGTAAACCGTGGCTATATAGTTCATGAACCGATTCAAGTGAATCAAATCGTTTTTGCTTCAATTGTGTCTTGTGTAGTACATGAGATTTTCTTGTAATTGAACAACTCTCTAATTAGTTCATTTGAGTCATTTGAACTAGTTATGGTGAAGAAGAATATGGTTGATATGAAAGTGATCATATGGCTAACCATTTGGTTAACTATTGTTGAACCAACTAATGTACAAGTTTGGGTATGGTTACACAAGCCTAGAAACATGCATCTCATTTGTGTATAACAAGATATGTTTTCGATCTAACGGTTGATAAATATTAGCTTGAATCTAATCAGGTTTTCATCTAACGAGGAATATTGAATGTTTTGTTACCAAGCTAACATTGATTGCAAACCCTGATTTCAAAAGGCTATAAGGGAGAACTCTAGCAACTGGGAAACCTAATACCCACACATTCTGTGTGATACTAGTTGTGCTAACCTAGAGTCAATTCTCCTTTAACCTTTGGTTTCTTCTTCTAAACCAGGTTAACGACTTAAAGACTTCATTTGGAATGTGAAGCCAGACCGATACTACTTTATCGTAGTTGTGTGATCGGATCTTGTTGTTTCTATCGTACGAGTACAATTGTAATAATTGGCTTGAGATTTCTATCTCCGATAGGCAAGATAAAAAGTAATCACAAACATCTTTGTCTCATCGTTTGTGATTACACAATATCTTTTTTCGATGCGTCGATTAAGATTATTGTGAGGTGATTGATAATACTAGGATGTTCTTTGGGAATATAAGTCCGGATTATCAATTGGTTCTTGTTCACCTTGATTTACCAAAAGACGGAACAAAACTCGTAGGTATATTCATGGGAGACGGATTTATTTATTACCATAGACTTCTATGTGTGATACAAATTTGTTTATTAAAGTCTTCGACTTTGGGTCATAGAAACTCTTATTTGTGGGTGAGATCGGCTAAGGGAATCAGTATGTATTATCCTGTTGGTATCAGATACATAGGAGCATAATTGTACCTTGGATCAATGTGAGATTGGTTGGGGTTCAACTAGAGTCCAGGCCGAAGTTAGTTTGGAGTAGGCTAGTGTCTATAGCGGCTTAATACAATGTGTGTTCAATCTGGACTAGGTCCCGAGGTTTTTCTGCATTTGCGGTTTCCTCGTTAACAAAATTCTGGTGTCTGTGTTTCTGCATTATATTTTGTTATATAATTGAAATATCACAGGTTGTGCGTTGTTCAATCAATTAGAATATCCGACCTTTTGGTTGTTGATTTAAATTGATTGACACTTGGATATTAGTCTTTGGTACCATACAAGTTATCTCTCTAGTATTTGATAAAGACTCGCAGATTTCTATTTGCTTGAGTATATATCAAATCGAGAGATTGAGATATAAACTCTTTGATATACTTTTTATCTAGATTGAGTCTGACTGTCTAGTTGATTCTCTAGAAAGTATATTGGAGTTTGTCCATATAGATTGCTAAGCGAAATATTGGGTGTGGTTGTTGTACCCCCGCTTTTTCAATTGGTATTAGAGCAGGCAAACACGTTTAAGACCTTACTAGTCTGTGTTTGTAGCGATCTGACTCTATGGACAAGAGTACTATCTCTGATAAACGCGTCACCAGAAATAAAAGTTCCGCATCGTCTAATTCTGTTAAAGAGAAAGATTCGTCAATCCTGAATATAAACGAACCTTGTGTTCTGACGAGACTGACAAACACCGACATGTGGCATTCTGATTACCCTTCAAAAGAGTTTATCTCTATTAATGAACGGGAAACAGCTGATGAGAGTGATTTGATTCTAAATCTTGTTAGAGTCCAAGCTGACAGATTTAATCGGTTAAAACACCATGTCAATTTTCTTCTTGGTGTAATAAGAGACTACAATTTCAAATAAAATACTGAAGATCATTCTTCACGTATGACTCTTGAGGCTAGACTTAAAAAGGATGCCTTAGAAATTGAACATCGCTTGAGTAAACTCTCTATTCAAGGATGCTCTAAGCAGTCTAATATACCAAGTACTTCTGCTACGACTGAAAAAGTTACAGCTCCAGAAGTAAAACCAGAATCCATTCCTTTCAGAAAGAATGTTTCTGAAATCCACACTAATCAAGGATGTTCCACATCACATGGAAGGAAGAAATTTCCTAACGAGATTGTTAAGACTACTTTGTCTACTCACTCTTGTGATCAGAAAGTATGCCTCTTTTGCAGTGCAAAATGCTATGCTAAACAAAAGAGAAAATTTAGGTTGAATAAAAATTTTGTGGTTCAACTTCAACACACCTTAGACTTAAATCTCAAAGGTGTAACTGAAATTAGTATGACTAAACCAATTGGTTTTCATACTTACCCTGTGTATGTTACCCAGAAGGTCAGTTCGATGAGTTCCTCAAATGTTCTGAAGTAGAACAGAAGTCTTAACAATAACTATCTAAGGAAAGATCAAGTCGTTTCGTCAGGAAACAATGTTCCTCTTGTTGTAAAAAAAATCCCAGGAGAAAGAAGAAAAGTTGATGATATGAGAAACGACCTGATGAAGATAATTGAAGGATATAAAGAAATTGTCAACAGGATGGCATCCTCTTCAAGTCAAAATTCTTCTGGTAATAACTCAAACTATGTCTCGTATTTTGACGACAGTAAGTTCTATGTTAATTTCTCACATCAAAAGGGATCCCTCTCAAGATTCAGAAGGAAAAAGAGACTTGATCATAAACACAAATCTTGTAATGAGCTTAAGGCTCATACTTGTGCTAATTAATCATAAGGGTTAAAGAACTGAGTTATAAAAATCATGTTGAGTAAGTTGCGTTAATCTTCAGGTATACTTTTGGCAAAATTGTTTATGTATAGTTGAGCTATGTTCTTGTCGTCCATAGCTAAACAATTGCTTGCAGACAAGTTGTGCCTAAGTATTGGTTGTGTTTAAAGTTGTTCCTTGTTATCTTAAAGAAGTGTTCGTTGCACTCTTGATTTCTGCTACACTTGTGCTCTAAATTGCTTCTCTGAAGTTATGAAATTTACTGAGCCAGTTTATGAATGTTCATGTGGCAAAAGTTTTTTTTTGTGTTATTCTTTTCGGGCCATGTTGTATTCGTATGTGTACACAAGTTACTATCACGAGTCAACAGTTTGTAAACCCTAAAAACCTTCTTCCCTAAGAAACCCTTAAATACCAAAACCTTGAGTAACGTTTGCATACTCGTGGTTATTTTGGGGTCGTCAAGAATGTCTTCCTCTTTACAATCTTGTAGTTTTGCTAGAAGCTTTCTTGATAAAGGTATCGGTTTTGAGTCTATAGGGAGGAAGAAAAGAACCCTTGTGTAAGATGATCATACCAATGCCTCATGTTATTATGCATGTACTCATGAGGATGTTGAGAAGGAAGATATGGTTTCTGCTGAAGTGGTTCATGATTTTCTTAAATACTTTAAGGAATCCAAACTGCAGCTCGTTGATACCTTGAAAAGTCTTGATGTGTTGAAAACTGAGTTGAAAAAGGTTACCACTCACCTTGATCTCATAAAATCTCACATCAATGATCTTCACAAAGAGAATATCTTCTATGAAGACACAAGGGATGCTGTCAATCACAAGCTCAAAGACCTCAAGACTCATGAGGATCCTAAACCTCTTCTTGACTTCTGTTCGTGTTCGACTTTGACAAAGGAGTCTGGTTTTGATTTAGCTTGTTGATTTTTTTGGTTTTCCTAGTAAATCTTCTATTTTTATTGTTTTATTTAGAAGAATAACTAGAGTTGGAATAGCCATTATTGTGATTACACATAGCTAAGTCCAACATTTTCATCTTCATGTTTTTAGGTTTATTTGTTTAATTTCTAAAATTGTTTGGAAGATGATTTTTGCAGTATTAATCTTTATGGTTTTATATATTGCAATATTGTTATGGGATATGTTTGTTTACGTCCGTGAACTTGATTGTTCCATACTTTGTCAAAAATAAAGTCGTTCATGAGTTGATATGTATGTATTGATGAAAGAATGAATTGACTTTTGAAAAATGCAAAAGTTAAGCCTATTATGTCAATTCTTGATGGAAGATAGGTTAAAATATTTTGTGTAAAAGGATTATGTCTATTGAATGTCATTGTGCAAATGTTGATGGAAAATATAATGAGTCCTTGCTTATTCCATGGTATAAGGTCGATCTCCGATCCACAATTTTTATGTACATACTGTGTTGTTCCATTAGGTGTCTTATGTTGATCTCTATCGACTGAGTCATTGTTTTGACATAGTTGTTGTTCCATGGGATACTTTGTGTCGAGCATGACCAATTAAATTTATTACTTTTGTGATTAGTTTAGTTGTGTATTTCGATTAGATTAATTATGGGTTTTCTTGTGATTAATCTAATTGAGAGTTTTTAAGTCTCCATAAGTTTACTTATGTTGAGCATGTTTGATTAAATTAATCATGGGTTTTCTTATGGTTAATTTGATTGAATATTTTGGATTCAAATTCATACTCGTATGTGATTTGTTATGTCCAAAGAAAACCTTCTTTTCGTTTTGAAATTAAGGTCGCTCTTGTTGTTCTTTCGGGAATTACATTTTATGGGGGAGAGTTCTTAATTGAACTTGTGCTTAATTGCCAAATCTTTGTGGGGAGTGCGGCTGTGGAATATTATAGGGGTTATCATGTATCTTTATAGAATCCTTGATGAATGCATTTAGATTCGGCTTTATGATTGCTTCTAAATAAGATGATATATGCTTTCTTTTGGTCATGAAATGTCTCTTTCGGAAATTTCATTAGGATCCCGTTCTTGTACTTTTGCCAATTTTATTGACAAAAAGGGGGAGAATTAATATGTAGTTCACATTACAAATACATATGGTTTTCGGATCATTATGTAAGGGGGAGTGGTTTCCATGTGAGATGGAGTATTGACTAAGGGGGAGTGACATATCACCATAGTATTGTTGTTAAAGTTGTATACAATTGAACTTTGACTCTGTGTAATAATATTATGACATTGTATAACAATAATTGAGAATTCTTGTTTTGTCGTTGTTATAGCTACGGATTTTCAACAACGATGATGCTAACCTTACAACCTTTGGGATTATTGGAGTACTTGGAAGTGACGAAGATTTCGAGTAATGTTGAAGATTAGGCATGTGGAATATGAGCTACAAAAGTTTGTTTATATATTTTTTGTATTCCATATGTATTGATATTTTGTCACTAAAATTGACAAAGGGGGAGATTGTTAGAGCATTGCTCGGTCGAACTCGCATGCGTTGCTATCTCAAGCATGTTTGTCAATGTTAGTGATCAAAACTATAAGTCTTGATTTCTAGTCTACTATAGCTAAGGTCTCGGTCTAGGATAGAAAGTGTAGTGGAGCTCAAGAACTCCATGGCAATCATCATACAAGAGGAAGGACTAATCAAGGAACTGGTGGATCTTCATCGACTAAAAGGTATGTGGAGACTTGAACTTATCTATCACTCAAAAGTCTATTTATCTCCTATCTTGAGATAAAAGTCGTTTTGCTATATAGATTTAGATTATACACATTTGGTATTTCGAGCCGAGTTTATCTCGCCTATCTATTTTTCGAAATATGTGTTGGTAAGCTTTCGCTTTAGCCAAGTTCATCTTTACCTAGTGACGAAAGTCATGTTAAGTTTCAGTCACTTTGAAAATTGCTCTGACGAAAAATGGTTTGTGAATAACAACTATATAACGTCCTCTGAGAATGTTCCAATATTAAAATAAGAGTTTAGATTATATAACCATTGGAGGATATAAGCATTGTTGTGGAAATGCATATATGTATAAGCCCTTATTCCTTGAACCAAATTTTGCGAACTTTGTTGATCAAGTGAACCGGAGTAGTGCGTGAGCTAAGTCTGCGAACTCAGTCCGCGAACTGGCGAAGTTCTCAAACCCTAAAATTTCTGCTGGAGTTTGTGAACTCCATCCGGGAACTTAAGTCAGCGAACCCAGTCCGCGAACTTGAGTAGGTTATATCTGAAAACTATGGTTGTGAACTTATTCATATTAACTAAGGAATGCAATTGTAAACCGTGGCTATATAGTTCATGAACCGATTCAAGTGAATCAAATCGTTTTTGCTTCAATTGTGTCTTGTGTAGTACATGAGATTTTCTTGTAATTGAACAACTCTCTAATTAGTTCATTTGAGTCATTTGAACTAGTTATGGTGAAGAAGAATATGGTTGATATGAAAGTGATCATATGGCTAACCATTTGGTTAACTATTGTTGAACCAACTAATGTACAAGTTTGGGTATGGTTACACAAGCCTAGAAACATGCATCTCATTTGTGTATAACAAGCTATGTTTTCGATCTAACGGTTGATAAATATTAGCTTGAATCTAATCAGGTTTTCATCTAACGAGGAATATTGAATGTTTTGTTACCAAGCTAACATTGATTGCAAACCTTGATTTCAAAAGGCTATAAGGGAGAACTCTAGCAACTGGGAAACCTAATACCCACACATTCTGTGTGATACTAGTTGTGCTAACCTAGAGTCAATTCTCCTTTAACCTTTGGTTTCTTCTTCTAAACCAGGTTAACGACTTAAAGACTTCATTTGGAATGTGAAGCCAGACCGATACTACTTTATCGTAGTTGTGTGATCGGATCTTGTTGTTTCTATCGTACGAGTACAATTGTAATAATTGGCTTGAGATTTCTATCTTCGATAGGCAAGATAAAAAGTAATCACAAATATCTTCGTCTCATCGTTTGTGATTCCACAATATCTTTTTTCGTTGCGTCGATTAAGACTATTGTGAGGTGATTGATAATGCTAGGCTGATCTTCGGGAATATAAGTCCGGATTATTAATTGGTTCCCGTTCACCTTGATTTATCAAAAGACGGAAAAAAACTCGTAGGCATATTCGTGGGAGGCAGATTTATCTATTACCATAAACTTTTTTGTGTGATACAAATTTGTTTATTAAAGTCATCGACTTTGGGTCGTAGCAACTCTTAGTTGTGGGTAAGATCATCTAAGGGAATCAAGTACGTATTATCATGTTGGTACCAGAGACGTATGAGCATAATTGTACCTTGGATCAGTGTGAGATTGGTTGGGGTTCAACTACAGTCCAGACCGAAGTTAGTTTGGAGTAGGCTAGTGTCTGTAGCGGCTTAATACAGTGTGTGTTCAATCTGGACTAGATCCTGTGGTTTTTCTGCATTTGCGGTTTCCTCGTTAACAAAATTCCAGTGTCTGTGTTATATCTATTCCGCATTATATTTTGTTATATAATTGAAATATCACAAGTTGTGCGTTGTTCAATCAATTAGAATATCCGACCATTTGGTTGTTGATTTAAATTGATTGATACTTGGATATTGGTCTTTGGTACCATCCAAGTTATCTCTCTAGTATTTGATAAAGACTCGCAGGTTTCTATTTGCTTGAGTATATATCAAATCGAAAGATTGAGATATAAACTCTTTGATATACTTTTTATCTAGATTGAGTATGACTGTCTAGTTGATTCTCTAGAAAGTATATTGGAGTTTGTCCATACAGATTGATAAGCGAAATATTGGGTGTGGTTGTTGTACCCCAGATTTTCAATTGGTATCAGAGCAGGAAAATACGTTTAAGACCTTACAAGTCTGTATTTATAGCGATATGACTCTATGGGCAAGAGTACTATCTCTGATAAACGCATCACCAGAAATAAAAGTTCCGCATCGTCTAATTCTGTTAAAGAGTAAGATTCGTCAATCCTGAATATAGACGAACCTTGTGTTCTGACGAGACTGACAAACACCGACATGTGGCATTCCGATTATCCTTCAAAAGAGTCTATCTCTATTAATGAACGGGAAACAGATGAAGAGAGTGATTTGATTCTAAATCTTGTTAGAGTCCAAGATGACAAAATTAATCGGTTAAAACACCATGTCAATGTTCTTCTTGGTGTAATAAGAGACTACAATTTCAAATAAAATACTGAAGATAATTCTTCACGTATGACTCTTGAGGCTATCCTTAAAAAGGATGCCTTAGAAATTGAACATCGCTTGAGTAAACTCTCTATTCAAGGATGCTCTAAGCAGTCTAATATACCAAGTACTTCTGCTACGACTGAAAAAGTTACAGCTCCAGAAGTAAAACCGGAATCCCTTCCTTTCAGAAAGAATGTGTCTAAAATCCCCATTAATCAAGGAAGTTCCACATCACATGGAAGGGAGAAATTTCCTAACGAGATTATTAAGACTACTTTTTCTACTCACTCTTGTGATCAGAAAGTATGCCTCTTTTGCAATGCAAAATGCTCTGCTAAACAAAAGAGAAACTTTAGGTTGAATAAAAACTTTGTGGTTCAACTTCAACACACCTTAGACTTAATTCTCAAAGGTGTAACTGACATTCGTATGTCTAAACCAATTGGTTTTCATACTTACCCTGTGTATGTTACCAGGAAGGTCAGTTCGATGAGTTCCTCAAATGTTCTGAAGCAGAACAGAAGTCTTAACAAGAACCATCTAAGGAAAGATCAAGTCGTTTAGTCAGGAAACAATATTCCTCTTGATGTAAACGAAATCCCAGGAGAAAGAAGAAAAGTTGATGATATGAGAAACAACCTGATGGAGATAATTGAAGGATATAAAGAAATTGTCAACATATGGCATCCTCTTCAAGTCAAAATTCTTCTGGTAAGAACTCAAACTATGTCTCATATTTTGATGACAGTAAGTTCTATGATAATTTCTCACATCAAAAGGGATCCCTCTCAAGATTCAGAAGGAAAAAGAGACTTGATCATAAACACAAATCTTGTAATGAGCTTAAGGCTCATACTTGTGCTAATTAATCATAAGGGTTAAAGAACTGAGTTATAAAAATCATTTTGAGTAAGTTGCGTTAATCTTCAGGTATACTTTTGGTAAAATTATTTATGTATAGTTGAGCTATGTTCTTGTCGTCCATGGCTAAACTATTGCTTGCAGACAAGTTGCGCCTAAGTATTGGTTGTGTTTATAGTTGCTCCTTGTTATCTTAAAGAAGTGTTCGTTGCATTCTTGATTTCTGCTACACTTGTGCTTTAAATTGCTTCTCTGAAGTTACGAAATTTATTGAGCCAGTTTATGAATGTTCATGTAGCAAAAGTTTTTTTTTTGTTATTCTTTTTGGGCCATGTTGTATTCGTATGTGTACACGAGTTACCATCACGAGTCAACAGTTTGTAAACCCTAAAAACCTTCTCCCCTAAGAAATCCTTAAAAACCAAAACCTTTAGTCACGTTTGCATACTCGTGGTTATTTTGGGGTCGTCAAGAATGTATTCCTCTTTACAAGCTTGTAGTTTTGCTAGAGGCTTTCTTGATAAAGGTGTCGGTTTTGAGTCCGAAGGGAGGAAGAAAAGAACCCTTGTAGAAGATGATCATACTAATGCCTCATGTTATTATGCCTGTACTCATGAGGATGTTGAGAAGGAAGATATGGTTTCTGCTGAAGTGGTTCATGATTTTCTTAAATACTTTAAGGAATCCAAACTGCAGCTCGTTGATACCTTGAAAAGTCTCGATTTGTTGAAAACTGAGTTGAAAAAGGTTACCACTCACCTTGATCTCATAAAATCTCACATCAATGATCTTCACAAAGAGAATATCTTCTGTGAAGACACAAGGGATGCTGTCAATCACAAGCTCAAAGACCTCAAGACTCATGAGGATCCTAAACCGTCTTCTTGACTTATGTTCGTGTTCGACTTTGACAAAGGAGTCTGGTTTTGATTTAGCTTGTTGATTTTTTTGGTTTTCCTAATAAATCTTCTATTTTTATTGTTTTATTTAGAAGAATAACTAGAGTTGGAATAGCCATTATTGTGATTACACATAGCTAAGTCCAACGTTTTCATCTTCATGTTTTTAGGTTTATTTGTTTAACTTTTAAAATTGTTTGGAAGATGATTTTTGCAGTATTAATCTTTAGGGTTTTATATATTGCAATATTGTTATGGGACATGTGTGTTTATGTCCGTGACCTTGATTGTCCCATACTTTGTCAAAAGTAAAGTCGTTCATGAGTTGATATGTATGTATTGATGAAAGAATGAATTGACTTTTGACAAATACAAAAGTTAAGCCTATTATGTCAATTCTTGATGGAAGATAGGTCAAAATCTTTTGTGTTCAAGGATTATGTCTATTGAATGTCATTGTGCAAATGGTGATGGAAAATATAATGAGTCCTTGCTTATTCCACGGTATAAGGTCGATCTCCGATCCACAATTTTTATGTACATACTGTGTTGTTCCATAAGGTGTCTTATGTTGATCTCTATCGACTGAGTCATTGTTTTGACATAGTTGTTGTTCCATGGGATACTTTGTGTCGAGCGTGACAAATTAAATTGATTACTTTTGTGATTAGTTTAGTTGTATATTTCGATTAGATTAATTATGGATTTTCTTGTGATTAATCTAATTGTGAGTTTTTAAGTCTCCATAAGTTTACTTATGTTGAGCATGTTTGATTAAATTAATCATGGGTTTTCTTATGGTTAATTTAATTGAATATTTTGGATTCAAATTCATACTCGTATGTGATTTGCTACGTCCAAAGAGATCCTTCTTTTCGTTTTGAAATTAAGGTCCCTCTTGTTGTTCTTTTGGGAATAACATTTTATAGGGGAGAGTTCTTAATTGAACTTGTGCTTAGTTGCCAAATCTTTGTGGGGAGTGCGTCTGTGGAATATTATAGGGGTTATCTTGTATCTTTATAGACTCCTTGATGAATGCATTTAGCTTCGGCTTTATGATTGCATCTAAATAAGATGATATATGCTTTCTTTTGGTCATGAAATGTCTCTTTCGGAAATTTCATTAGGATCCCGTTCTTGTACCTTTGCCAATTTTATTGACAAAAAGGGGGAGAATTAATATGTAGTTCACACTACAAATACATATGGTTTTCGGATCATTATGTAAGGGGGAGTGGTTTCCATGTGAGATGGAGTATTGACTAAGGGGGAGTGACATATCACCATAGTATTTTTGTTAAAGTTGTATACAATTGAACTTCGACGTTGTGTAATAATACTATGACACTGTATAACAATGATTGAGAACTCTTGTTTTCTCGTTGTTATAGCTACGAATTTTCAACAACGATGATGCTAAACTTACAACCTTTGGGGATCATTGGAGTACTTGGAAGTGACGAAGATTTCAAGTAATGTTGAAGATTAGGCATGTGGAATAGGAGCTACAAAAGTTTGTTTATATATTTTTTTTGTATTCCATATGTATTGATAGTTTTTCACTAAAATTGACAAAAAGGGAGATTGTTAGAGCATTGCTCGGTCGAACTCGCATGCGTTACTATCTCAAGCATGTTTGTCAATGTTAGTGATCAAAACTATAAGTCTTAATTTCTAGTCTACTATAGCTAAGGTCTCGGACTAGGATAGAAAGTATAGTTGAGCTCAAGAACTCCATGGCAATCATCATACAAGAGGAAGGACTACTCAAAGAACTGGTGGATCTTCATCGACTAAAAGGTATGTGAAGACTTGAACTTATCTATCACTTAAAAGTGTATTTATCTCTTATCTTGAGACAAAAGTCGTTTTGCTATATGGACTTAAATTATACACATTTGGTATTTCGAGCCGAGTTTATCTCGCCTATCTATTTCTTTAAATATGTGTTGGTAAGCTTTCGCTTTAGCCAAGTTCATCTTTACCTAGTGACGAAAGTCATGTTATGTTTCAATCACTTTGAAAATTGCTCTGACGAAAAATGGTTTGTGAATAACAACTATATAACGTCCTCTGAGAATATTTCAATGATTGAAATGAGAGTTTAGATTATATAACTATTGGAGGATATAATCATTGTTGTGGAAACACATATATGTATAAGTCCTTATTCCTTGAACCAAAGTTTGCGAACTTTGTTGATCAAGTGAAGCGGAGTAGTGCGTGAGCTAAGTCTGTGAACTCAGTCCGCGAACTGGCGAAGTTCTCAAACCCGAGAATTTATGCTAGAGTTTGTGAACTCCATCCGGGAACTTAAGTCTGCTAACCCAGTCCGCGAACTTGAGTAGGTTATATCTAAAAACGATGATTGTGAACTTATTCATATTAACTAAGGAATGCAATTGCAAACCGTGGCTATATAGTTCATGAACCGATTCAAGTGAATCAAATCGTTTTTTCTTCATTTGTGTCTTGTGTAGTACATGATATTTCCTTGCAATTGAACAACTCTCTAACTAGTTCATTTGAGTCATTTGAACTAGTTATGGTGAAGAAGAATATGGTTGATATGAAAGTGATCATATGGCTAACCATTTGGTTAACTATTCTTTAACCAACTAATGTACAAGTATGGGTACGGTTACACAAGCCTAGAAACGTGCATTTCATTTGTGTATAACAAGATATGTTTTCGATCTAACGGTTGATAAATATTAGCTTGAATCTAATCAGGTTTTCATCTAACGAGGAATATTGAATGCTTTGTTACCAAGCTAACATTGATTGCAAACCCTGATTTGAAAGGCTATATAAGGGAGAACTCTAGCAACTGGGAAACCTAATCCCCACACATTCTGTGTGATACTAGTTGTGCTAACCTAGAGTCGATTCTCCTTTAACCTTTGGTTTCTTCTTCTAAACCAGATTAACGACTTAAAGACTTCATCGGGATTGTGAAACCAGATCGATACTACTTTATCGTAGTTGTGTGATCTGATCTTTATGTTTCTATCGTAAGAGTACAATTGTAATAATTGGCTTGAGATTTATATCTCCGATAGGCAAGATAAAAAGTAATCACAAATATCTTTGTCTCATCGTTTGTGATTCCACAATATCTTTTTTCGCTGCGTCGATTAAGACTATTGTGAGGTGATTGATAATACTAGGCTGATCTTCGGGAATATAAGTCCGGATTATTAATTGGTTCCTGTTCACCTTGATTTATCAAAAGACGTAAAAAAACTCGTAGGCATATTCTTGGGAGGCAGATTTATCTATTACCATAGACTTTTCTGTGTGATACAAATTTGTTTATTAAAGTCTTCGACTTTGGGTCGTAGCAACTCTTAGTTGTGGGTAAGATCAGCTAAGGAAATCAAGTACGTAGCATCTTGCTGGTACCAGAGACGTATGAGCATAATTGTACCTTGGATCAGTGTGAGATTGGTTGGGGTTCAACTACAGTCCAGACCGAAGTTAGTTTGGAGTAGGCTAGTGTCTGTAGCGGCTTAATACAATGTGTGTTCAATCTGGACTAGGTCCTGTGGTTTTTCTGCATTTGCGGTTTCCTCGTTAACAAAATTCTGGTGTCTGTGTTATTTCTATTCCGCATTATATTTTGTTATATAATTGAAATATCACAGGTTGTGCGTTGTTCAATCAATTAGAATATCCGACCTTTTGGTTGTTGATTTAAATTGATTGACACTTGGATATTGGTCTTTGGTACCGTCCAAGTTATCTCTCTAGTATTTGATAAAGACTCGCAGATTTCTATTTGCTTGAGTATATATCAAATCGAGAGATTGATATATAAACTCTTTGATATACTTTTTATCTAGATTGAGTCTGTCTGTCTAATTGATTCTCTAGAAAGTATATTGGAGTTCATCCATACAGATTAGTAAGTGAAATATTGGGTGTGATTGTCGTACCCCCGCTTTTTCACTTTATATCAGAAGACAAGGTTCTCAAGAATAAACAAACTAGGTGCAATCAAAGATTCAACAACCGTTAGTCAATCAAATTAATCGAAAACAAAATACAAACCACAATTATCTAGTTTCCCACCAACGGTACTAATAGATCTTCTCAATCCCAAAGAAGACTTTAAACTGACGACCGTAAGAGATTTCGCCTAATTAAGTTACTCTACTCTCCGAATAGGCGGCTTCACCAGTAGCAGCACAACAAGAGGTAGTTTGATGTTACGAAGGATTCGTTTGCTAGAAATGCAAACTTCACGTATTTATAGACTAAGAAGTTTGGACACCAAGGAATTTCCAAAACCGAAAATATTCTCAAGATATTCATTAAAGCACAAATTCGGTTTCCATAATTCTTGGAAATGCTCTGTCCAAAAATAATGATCGAAATCTTTTAGAAAATATTTAATTAGTAAATGCACATTACTAATTCATAATTTTCCTAAAAATGAAATTAATAACCTTAATTAAAAGATTCTTAACTTATTTGTGTTTCGATCCTGGGATTCTCTTCCCTTAGCTATTAAGGAATAACTTTGAACAATTAAATAATAAACATTCATAGCACGTGTTCAAAGTATGTAGACATCCTAACTTTGTATGTTCTCTTTCATACTTACAACCTTGAAACCGATTTTACACACTTCTAAACAAGTTTAGAATTGGTTCATCTGACTTTCAAGAACTATGTGATTGATCAAATAACATTCAACCACAAATCATGGGTGTAACGGTTCTACCAAAACAAGTTTCGGTTCTACCTCCATGTGAGTACTGTGCATAGTCACACTAGCTTTCCAAAATTCGGTTGACTAGGTACTAGGATCGGTTCCCCGCATATATATGGTGTCTAACTTATATGTGTTGTTGCATATGTCCATAGGATCGGTTCCCCTTTGCCTAAAGACGTGTTGCACATGTCCATAGGATCGATTCCCCTTTCTGCTACAAACTTGTTGCACCTCATACAAGGATAGGTTCCCATTTGTGATGTACTGCACCTCTTACTAGGATCGGTTCCTCTTTTCCCAATTTTGGTCAGACATAAAATCACAAACCCGATCGTACCATCTCAGATGATTACTTAAGATCGGTTTCACTAATAAAATTCATACCAATACATAAGTCACGCCTTTGTGAACAGTTTTACCAAGAACACAAACAAGTCATGAGAGGTTCTACTAATCACACATATTGGTTGTTCATAAGATATGCAATGAATAAAAAAACCAATAACACCTTGAGATTTTCTTTTCGATTCACAAACCAAGTTCATGAATTTACTTCCTTAGAACACATGTAAACATTGTCCCTAGGATGAAATCCTTACCTCATACCCATACATAATCACAATAGCATTCAAATGATTATGGAGATGTCTTATCTACAAAGTTTAATGGTTAAACAATAAACCTCATATTGTATTCCTTAATATTATGTCTAACTAGAGTGTAGTCATGCTTTGCAGTTTTGTTTTCAATATGCACGACTTGAAAGACATAAAATAGATATGGAACAAGTCAAGTCGTAGTTACTAACCTCAAGCTGAAGGATAATGTCTTTGATGTCTTTAAATCATCTTCAGATCTTTGTGAGTAACTGGAGCATAATACTTCTATCATTTATAGTCTAACCTATCGAAGTGAACTGTAGTTTACATAATAGCGACTCGAGTTTTGGAACTAAATATGACAACCAATCTTGACATACCAACGCTTGGTGGGTTCAACCGAGCAGTGCTCTAACATTTATATTTAGATGCACACCCCTACTTGGCCTTTTAGTTTCTATAATGCTCAAAGTCTTGGCCACCTCAAGAGTATCACCAATAATAATACCATCATCAAGATACCAAGCATGTACATCGAGTTTGCACCAGGAAGCAATAGATTTCACAAGGGGATGAAAGGTCAGTGCAAACAACAGGGGACCAAGCAGATCACCTTGTTGGACACCAAATGCAGACGATAAAATATATTGGTCATAATAAAGTCTAGCAGGCTTTGTGTAACAAAATTCAACCCAACGAGAAATACCTGGGAAATGGAGGCGAACTTCCTGAATGAGATGAGAACGGCTCACCATGTTGAAAGCATTAGAGAAATCAATAAGCAACATTGACATCTTTTCTGAATGTCCTTTCAACTCTAAGAGCCTATTTACAGTGTGTAAAATACTCTCACATCCAATTGGCACATCAACACCAAATTGATAATCCCCCAAATAAGAAGCCATTTCCTTGCCAGCTGAAAAAGAAGCCACTTTAGAAACAAGCCTTCGCCAAATAGTACCAACCGCAATTAGCCTAATTCCACCATCGGGTTCCAGTAATGGTGTTAGAGGTGCACTTTAATAATAAAAGATAATTTTTTTGAAGATTCAAATAATACAAGAGATTCAAGTAATTATATAGAACAGTAAACATTTTACTCGTTTAGTTTTATCCTCCAAAAGCCAAAAGAAAAGAAAAAAAAATGTTTGTCAAAAATGGGAAAGGCATCGATGAGATTAAAGAAGTTTCATCAATAAGTCCTAAACATTTTTATATCAATCAAACTCCTGCCTAGTATATTTATGTTGTTTCATCAATAAGTCCTTAAACAATTATTTTCTTAACAAATACCCCCAACATATACCTGCGCCTTGCTGCTCCCAAATGATCTTTTCCTTGATTCCATGTGGGGCTGACCCTATATTTCATATTATTTATAATTACAACTTTGATAATCATTTATAATTACAACTTTGATAGCCATCAATACCATAACCCACAAAAAAATATTGATACTTATACCATTAATCCTACTAGGACTATTCAAAAGACCAAATTCTTAAAAACATTGTTCAGCTTAAAATTAACAACCAGAAAAACTAAACCGTCCAAAGAAAGAAGATAAAGTTTGTCTCAACAAGATTACTCCAACAAGAAAAAGTTAGAACAACAACATGATGCATCAAAAAGAACTAGTGTTGTTTTCACAAAGCGGCTCTGATAACCTTCGCATGCAGAAAAATAAAAAACTATCCCCTCCAGTACCTTCTGATATTTATTTGATGATCTTTAAAATTACCATCTTCATTGTTTCGTTTGTTGATGTCTAATGAAGTTGCAGACATATACCACCCTTGACCACCACGACCATGCTAGTTTCATATTTCTCATCATGAGTTTCATCATCATTACTCTCATTCCCACTTGGATCAATGATAAACTTCTGAATCCTCCTCAATATAATCATTCATCTTCATCTCCCCTTCCTCCTGATCCTCATCATCTTCAAATTTCTGGTGTTCTTCCATACAACTTCTCATTTACCCATTTTTCTTGCATATCTTGCAACCTTCTTTTTCTTCCAAAGCTCATATTCTTCATAATTTTCTTCCCTCTATTGCTTATACACCTCCTTTCGTCTTTTCCTTGTTATTTCTTGCCTTAAATATCCACTCAAGTTCTTCATCTCCTTTCGAGTAAACATATGTACAATCCTTTTCACATACTCATTTTAAAGAGAATGAATGTTGTTGCCATTTGCATTATTATCTCCTTGATTTGTCATTTTCTCACGGGAAATTACTTACACCTAATTTTCTTGCCTCTTTCAGTCAAAACATTTGTAATTCCACATTTTTTAATCTCTGTTTGTAGGGTGGTTACATGGGTCATTAATACCCATTCAAAAGCATATTGGTTATAGTGTAATCATTTTGCAGATCACACCCTTTCAAATTCACATCCAAAAAGGTCTCAACCATCATGACTTCTCGATTCACCCCACTCTCATCCATACTATAGAGTATTCCAATGGTTAAGTTATGTCTAGCATTTCCACTAATAGGATAACCGGTCTTGCACCTAATGTGAGTTATCTAATTGTGGTTCTAATTATCATACTCCCTCCGTTCCATTTTAAATGAGTGTTTAGGGTTATTTTTTTGTTCCACATTACTTGATTGTTTTCATATTTTCCCCACGAAACTACCATCAATATTCTCACATTTTGTCTTGAAACCATAAGTTTATTTTTAAACACACAAATAGCAATTAATGTTTGAAGACTTTTTTCAAGGACATAAATAGATTTTTTTTTATCTCTCTCCATTTCTTAATCTACGTGAAAACTCCAAAAACATCATCTAAAATGGAACGGAGGGATTATTGGTTTTTTACAGGACGGAAGAGGCAACACCTGTTAAGAGGTACCATGTTTGGCTGGGGTTTTGAATTAGAGTACTTCTAATCTGTCCAGTTCAATAACCTGTTATTTGCAATATCAGTACCTATATTATCACAATTATATTCCTAGTACGAAAATCATGTATACATTATTATTCCCAAACTCATGCCATCCTTCACCCTGCTCTTACATTTATGAGGAATGTCCTATATTACTGACAAAATCTTATGTTCTGGCCGCAATACAATTATCATAAATTCTCAACCATTTCTGGTGGGTCCATCCAGTTGTACTTTTCATACAAGGTTGTTGCTAAGTAACAAATTTTTCATTTTGTTATTTGTTGGATTGACAAATATTTTCTTACTAATCCTATGTGAGGCCAATATCCTTATGATTTTTGTCATATGGCTTCTGCAAAAAATTAACCTCTTCTTCAAGAACTACGTACATTGTGAGGATATCCCCACTGATCAAACATGGTTTCACCCTTTTTGGGTCTTTGTAGCGAAGCTTACGCCAAAAGTTAGTCTCCCAATTACCAAGTCAGAGATTATCAGAACATCCAACGTCTCTCGATTATCCTCACACCTACAATAACAAAAACATTCACCTTTTGGATACTTTACTGTATCCACTCATCAAGTAGATTCCCATGTTGAATCTATATTTAAGGATCCGATTAATTGGTTTTTAAACTTTTCGATAAAGGATATTCTTCATGTAACCAGTCACTTTCTGTTAACATCCGACCTTGAAATATATATTTTTTACCTGTTAAGATAACCATCAGTATTTCTATCCTCACCCCATTTTAAAACCACCAACGGTAGATGGGACAAAATGATTTGCTGGTTTTTACGGAATTGAGGAGATAATCGTGCGGAGACTCCTTGAACCGAGCAAATGCTCAACCTCACACAGATACACTACAAGAGGGAGTGCTTTAAGTTCGAGAGATCAATCTGTAGGACTCCGGCCTAAACCAAGACAATGGGCGTTCCAGAGTCAATTCGGTCACAAAAGAGGATGGGTTGATCTGTAGGAGAGAAGTTGAGATATGTGTGAGATCAATGGTGATCGAGATTGTAGGTGTGTTGTGTATTCTGCGTAAGAAAGTTCTGAATGATTGAATTTACTCAGTTGAGAGTGATTGCTCAGACAATGAGTTCGTGTAGACGAAAGATTGTCTGTATGAACTTGTCGAGAAATTATTGTCTGTTTCAATCAGGATTCAAAGGCCTTTTTATATTGCTGAATAGTAAACACCTTGATCTCATGAAGTGTGACAGTTGCTGGAGTCAAAGAGTGGGGAAGTGGGAAATCGTGTCAAAACCAGTTGTTCATCGTGCATAGACTTGGTTGATTTTCCATCCACTTCTTTGCTAACTCCTCCAACTGATTGCACGACTTGCTCACATTCTCATCGTGTGCATAAACACACGCGTCGTAGACCGCCAGACCAAAACCATAGTTAATATCCCCCATGTGACACGATTTACGTCTCGTGGTTGTGGAGTCAGTCGCTGACTTCATGGGACGATGAGTCCTTGTATTGCTGAGTCGGACGTGATTTGCAAATGTTCTGAGACTCATGAATTGAACATGTCTGTTGAGACACAGGTATCATTGCCGAATAAATGTGATAACCTGAGCAAACTGTGCTGCTGAATCGTTGAATATTGATAGTTGAACCAATATTCCTTAGTCTAAGCAAATATTGTTCATCTGAGCGATTGTTGCTCGTCTAATGAATTGTTGGTGGCAGGACCAAACAAAATATTGATTTAAGATACTAACTGCTAGGCCGAGTATAATAATGAAAGTGTTGATCATGGGATCAACGTACAATTATTAGTATTTAAATCTACTCAGAATTGCGTTTTTGCAGAGCTCTGGATTCGAAACCCTAATTTTGATCAATTGTTGATCAATTGATGATTTATTGAAAATCAACCACGGAGTGAAGGAGGGACCGGCTACATGGGATGATGAGTCGACCATGTAATGCCCAGATGCTCAAGTGAGCAAAAATATCAAAGTCTCTTGAAGACCAGTTGGTGAAAAGATGATTAAATGCTGGTTTAATCATTTTTTAAAGTGATTCTCGTGTGAGCGTTAGGTAATAAAACCTAATTATGGAGATATGAGGAACCGACCAAGAGGGCATGACACCGGCCCTTGGTGGTTGTGGGACCAGCTGATGGTCGTCTGAGCAAACTCCCAGTTGTTTGAGAAGAGTTTGGACCCAATATGAGTAATTGAGCAAATTAGGTCAAACTTATTAAAACATGTGGGACCGGCTATTTGCAAACCTTAGGGCCGGCCTTGGTTGGTCAAGGAGACATGCCCGCGTCACCATAATGTTCTTGTCTCAGTCCTGAGAATTTCGATATTTTCCAATGCGCGTTTGAGCAACATTTTGAGAAAATATGAAGGATTCAGGGTTTTGCTGAAACTGGGGAATCTTCATGAGATGGTGAAAAATAATTAATAAAATAGGGGATTTGCAAGGTGTGGGACCGGTCACGGCTAGGGCATGACCGGCCAGCTAGCAAGCTCGGTCCCGCATCACCTTTCCCAATTTTATGTATTTTCCCTGATGTGAAGGAAATACCATGAAACTGAAGAATTTCATGAGGTTAAGGAATTTCCATGAGATTATGTAAATAATAATGATAAAATAGGGAGTCATGAAGTATGGGACCGGCTATGGCCAAGGCATGGTCGGCCGGCCAATGGGCACGGTCCCATGTCACTTTCCCCAATTTTATATTATTTTCATGATTTTAATGAAATATCATGAAATCAAGAAGTTTGCTGAAACTAGGGAGTTTCCTTGAAGTGAAGGAGTTTCCATGAGATGAGGGAAACAAATAATATTAAAATAATGAGACAAGGGCGTGCGGGATCGGCCACGGCTAGGGCATGGCCGGCCGGCCAATGATCCCGGTCCCGTGCATTTTCTCCCTAATTTTACATAATTTTCATGAGTTTAGGGAAATATCATGAAATCAGGGAATTTTCATGGGATGAGGGAAATAATAATTATAAGGAACCATGAGGTGTGGGACCGGTCACGACCAGGGAATGGCCGGCTGGCTAGTGAGCTCGGTCCCATGACACCTTTTCTTATTTTTATTATTTCTTTGACATGAGGAAACACCATGAGATTAGGGAGTTTCCTTGAGACGAAGGAGATTTGCTCAAATGAAAGGACTTTCATGAGATCAGGGAAAAATAATAAAACATGAAATTAGGCGTGGGACTGGCCACGACGTGACTGGCTGGCCGGTGAGCCCAGTCCCCTGGCGCCTTTGCCAATATTTTATTATTATTTTTCATCCCATTTTGCATAGGTTCATTGTTCCTACGTGTTTTGGAATGCTCGTTTGTGCATTCAGGTGCTCGTTTGTGCATTATTGTTGAGTACACTTGCACCATTTTAGTCGGGGCTTAGTCAATAGCTGCTCAGATGCCCGTACGTTAAATATTTATTACTAACCCATGGAATTTCTGCTGGGAAGAACCACGAATTAAAGTAATGAAATATTATGAAGAAGGTAAAATATTTCCGAATATTCAGTTAATGAATTTAAGGATTAGAGATAATTAATTGATGGCTCTATACTAGCAGGCATGCTGTCTAGGAGCACTAATTATCTGGGAGTTGAGCGATATGAGCTTGTTGAAGCGTCATATTTATTACGTATAGTCAGGGAAAACGTTGTTGCATCCTGAAGACGTTGTCGCTCTATACTAGCAGGCAAGCTGTCTAGGAGCCGTCCAATCATTAAGATTCTATACACATGTCTTTTATATAGTCAGGGAAAACATTGTTACATGCTGAAGACATTATCGCTCTATACTAGCAAGAAAAATGTCTAGGAGTCGTCCAATCGTTCGATTCTATATAAAAGTGATTACTGAAATTGCTCAGTATTCATGAAATATGTCGTTGCCTCAGTTGAGAGACTACATATTCATGTATGATCTGAGAGATGTATACTCAGTCAAAGACTCTTATGGCATGAGCTTTCATGCTTCGATAAGAGGTATGAGCCTCAATAGTCATATGATTGTTGGATCAGGAATATGTAAGATTATGATTGTACGATTTTAGCCTTTGTCGAAAATCCACCATCTACATTAAGTCCCCCGCTTAGTGAGGGACAATCATGTTCCTCAGTCAGCACTGGATGGTGATTTTCTAGTTACGGATGAAATAAGTAATTGAACTTAGTCGTAAGATAGAATGTTACCGGATTTTCGATTGCACGAACGAACCATGGCTTGAACTAAGATCCCAGTAGCATGATAGACTATCGAGCGCAAATTGGTGTAGCACTGCTGATTTGGTGATCGAACCTTGGTTGATTTAGGATTCATGGGTTCGGGCCCAAGAAAAAAAATCCTTGTTTTAGGAACGGACGCTCGTTCGTTTGTTAGTTTAAGGAACAAACAAAATAGACCTCAGTCTGACGATATAAAATTTTGTCTATGAGCTTTCACGAAAACCAATTTTTTTTAAATATGTGAGATTTCACAAAGTGGAATAAACTCTCGTTTCAAAGATGGATGCTCGTACGAGAGAATTTTTTTTTTAATAGACGTGCGTCTGTTAGTAATAAAATTTTGTTTATGAGCTTTTATGAAAAAAAATTTATCTTCGAGCTTTCAGAAATCTTTGAAAATACACTCTCGCTTCAAATACAGATGCTCGTGCGAGGGAGCAAAAATATATAGATATATTTTTCAAATTTACGTGAGTTTCACGTTAAATATTTATATATTTTGTAAAATCATGTTTTGATTTTGAACAACTGTTGAAAGTAGACCATTATATATGGTGAAATAATGTCTGTATGTGAGTTTTCACAATTGCAAAATGGACGTCTGTCTAGTTTTTGAAAAACCAGTGGATGTTAAAATTCACGTGGGTTGTTCACGGTTTTATGAAAATCAAGTCATGATTTTGAATAATGAATTTTGCTCGTCTTTGCAGGTTTGAGGGAACGAGCAAGTTTTCGAAATTCTGACATTATAATCACTACAACTAGTGAAATTGTAAATAGATAAGAGTTGGATTGTTACCATTTTGTTACGCGTTTGTTATTGGTATATCCATGATTCCATGTCTTTCGCCTAAGATAGTGGTGACTTCTGGTTACAACCACTCTTCTGTCCCTTCAGGGGAACGCTCCAGAAATATCATGTCAAAGATGAAGATTTCTGCAGATGTTCATGCCGAGGTGAATCAACCTTTCAGAGACGCTGGAAAGCTGATGCATTGTATGTCTCTCGGTCATCTGGGAGTCTTCCGTGATGGAATCAACGCTTTCTTAGCCTTAGCGGATGCAGAAGAGAAGCAGGGACGAGATGAGTTATTACTGAAAAGGAAAGTTGAAGATGAAAGGCTTGCAACTTATCAGCAAAACGCCGCCGGCTTCAGCAAATGAGACTAGCGTCTGAAGTTGAAGTCTGATCTCGCGCGAAAGGAGTAGCTTCTGATTCAGATGTAGATGAATGAATAATTTCGTCACGATTCGTCATCAAAAAATTCAGAAGTCGGGTCTTCATTGAAAATGTTATAGAATCTTCGTCCGATATCGGATTTTCGTGATCTACCCATGTTTCTTCATCCCCAAAAAATTTACAAGCTTTAGAAAAGAAGATTTTCGGCTTTTGAGCACGTTTAAGGGCCTAAATTGACGAAACAGTAAACTTCCAGGAGACTTCCAGAAAATTTTCAGCTGGTATGTAGTCCAATGTTTTGGCCACATCTTTTTGCTCGTTTCTCCAATTACTATGAATTTTGGATATGTTATAGAGGACATCCATAAGAAGAGAATGGTATATAACCCATCCCTATATTCTTCACCAATTTCTCCCAGATCGCTGTTTTGTGCGTGACAATGTAAAATCATCTCAGGCGAGCTTGTTGTAAAACACTCATGTTGGCTCTTTAGATCATTCGCTTGTTTTTGGAACGGTTGGTGAAGGATTTTAACATCATTGGTTCATTTGCGATCAGAACCCCTTGATTGATACATGAGCATGGTGCTTGCAGTGCCATCTTGTTTCTGTCAGTCGTAGAAACATCACTTCTGGAACCCTGGTCACGGGACCATAACTGAGGTTGCTCTCAAGAGGGAGTGATGTAATGATTATGGTTTCATGTCCCGTAGGTAACATTACATTTAAAATGAATGATTAGCACATGAGAGTCTGGTGCCACGGGTCTTGGACTGTGAAACTAACCATCATGATCAGTGGACCGTCAGTCCCCAGTATTCTGTTAAATCTCTCCCTTTCGTTTTCCCTTCTTCCGGAAAGACCTAGATAGAGGACCCGATAGATGCAAATACCTAAGTGGTCGAAGTTGGAGGTACCTTGATTAAGGACTTGATGGAAATACCTGGTGGACACCGATCGACTGTGGAAGTTATGAATCTCGTCCAAGAATTGCTGCCTGCATGTTGTATGCTCTGGAAGCTGTAGGAACCTCTTACGACATCAGAATTCGATGCTTGACCCAAACTTTTGAATCTAAGAGACTGAGTTATCACATGATAAAAGAATCACTCAATTTGGAGTTGTAGAGGTCAGCCATCGAAGCATGCACATTTGTAATTTATAATCCCGTACAAATTTTTTCAGATTTCGTATACCTGACGGTAAAGGTCATATCTTTCAGCTCGTATGTCCGATTGATGCGCCCTTTTCGTATGTTCTAGAAGAGACAAAGAAGAACATATTTTGTTGAGGAAGTATTGTCCCATTCTTCACTCATTGGTATGTTTTTCTAAACCCATGGGCTGAAGTATGTTGTATCTCATTTGTAGAGGTGATGAGAACTTCTTGTAGAAGACTTGGGATTGTGCCCGTCTGTTGTGAAAGCTTCGGAAATACTTTCATGTGAACATATTTCATGTCTACACACCTTGATATGAATCATTAGTGCTTGGAGAAGTCCGATCCATCGAGTAACACTTCAGGGAACGGATAGTTGATGAAGCTGGTCATGAGGATGTTGCCCCTGAGACCGTCGTTGATGCTGGATCACGATAGAATTTTCTCCAAAAATGCTTGTTGATGCCGATACTATGGTCGGAGTTGCTCCAGAGACCGAAAAGGCTAGATCCTTGATTATCGACATAGTCTTTACTCCTTCATCCGTGAGCCTTTACATTCACGAACTAATTGATGAGTTGAGCGTCCCTAAGATGAGGGTGTAGGGTTTAACCCAAATTCTCCCGAACCTTTACTGTGAAGTGCCTTGTCAGGGAATCGATGTTGTTGCGGTAGATAGCAGTGGAAGTTTCCATTCTGGATGTGATCGGTGAAGAGAGGAAGTTCCTTAGTCGTGCAGGGGCTTGCGATGTAGAGAGACTCGTAGATGAAGTTTCATGGAATCACGTCAGGTCGTAATAACTTGTTATGTGGATAACATTTATTGAAATAGAATTGATTTATCCAATAAGATCAAGTCCCCGGTGTATGTTGAAGGAGTTTGTGCCATCGATGGATGAATGATGTTGCATCTACTTCAGAAGTATTATCATGGGATAATGAACACTTATCGATTGTAGTTCAGTTGCACTTTGATCGTGTTATTGTTGAATCGGTGTGTCATCGTCGAGATATTTGTGCTGAAGCCAGATGCGCCGTTATCGAATGTGTACTCTTTGATTGGGAGTACAATTTGAAAGCTTCTTAGATGCTCGAGCGTTGAAGCATACATTCCTTATGCATCGAATGTCTTAGGGGTTTGATCATCTCGGCCTTGGAGTATCTTTTGATTCAACATCCCTTTCGTTGCGGTAGTGGTATTCGACACTTGTGCAGACATCAGAGCTTTCTGATTTTGTGGAACACATGGACTTGCAGGAGAAAAACCCAAAATGTTCTTTTCCATGTTTGGACATCATTTCAGTAATAAATGTTTCAGTGCTTGATTCAGAGAAACGTAAGATTCAACTACTTGATAAAATACTAATGCGGTGAAGCTACCATTCATAATGTCTTGCGGAGTTGCTAGAAGAATTGAGTCCCCATGCTAGGATAGCATGTGAGGAAATAAATGACATAGACATGGAATGAGACTTTCCTGAGTGTGGAACCTCTTGATAAATGTTTATGCATCTTTTGCAGGTTCTTGCTTCAACCTCGTAAAAGTTTAAATTCCTCCAAGTACTCTGATGATGGAATGTCCGTCAAATCTTCCGGATTAGAACTTTATTCATTGGAAAGATATGCAACCAAAGACGCTTCGTCAGTACCCATCTTTTCAGCGTGGATCCACGCTCTTCTGAAGGACATGTCATATCCTAGATCTTCCTGATTATGTGAAACTTGGTTTCTGTCCAGGTTGAACTTATGTTCACTTTGAGAGTGATGTAGCCATAAGTATTTCCGAGCGTTCCTTCAAGGTTTCTGATTGAGATGGGAGCATGAGTAGCTTCTTGTCGAGTGATGCCTGTGGATACGATGGTTTTCAGTGGAATATTATTGATGGCGGTGCCAGCAACGATCAACGTTCTTCCAAATTCGTTTCTTCTAAGATTGACTGTGGTAAGCAGTCCCCAGTCGTACATCTCTTGGTCTGTGGATGGAGGCTCAAGAAGTATTTCCGGAATGGACTTCTTGACACGATGTGGTTCAGTGCTGTGAACATGTCTCTCCTTTGTGCCTTCGAAAAATATAGCAATTCACGTTCTACGAAGGATTGAACTGCCTCTTTGATAGGTTGTGCAGAGAGTGTAAAGGTTCTGATTGGGAGAGGATTCTTGTGTACTCCTTCAGTCCCCAGTTGAAGTTATTGTGGATCAACCTTCTCTTTGAAAATGTGCTTCAAAATATTGCAGTTTCTTGTTGGATGATTGATGAATCTATGAAGGTGACAGTACCTGGGATTCTCCATTTCTTCTTCAGTTGGCTCTCGCCTGATGAACAACAATTTGATTGCACCATCTTGAACCCAGACTTCCAGTAACTCGATTACTCCTTCATGAGAAGAGAGAAGTTTGAGTCTTTCCGATCATTTCCCCGTTCGTTGATGCCAGGTCAAGGTTTGTGCATTTCAAGATTGGCTATCTTTCTTTGGTGCTTTCAGAAGAGCTGGAGAAGCGTGCTTGCGTTGTGACTCAGCTTTCAATTTGCTCCCTTCTGCAACAACATTTGTGGAAGGTTGGAGGTTGTACTGTTTTTTGATCAAACGTCTGTTACCTCGAGTTTCTCGTGTTTCCTCAGTTTTTATAGCTTGATCTTTCCAGTAAAGCAGGTGCGGTAGTTGCTGATCAGTTAGCTGCTTCATGAAGTTCTGAAAAAGTCTGGAATCAGAGATTTTCCAGTAAAGCTCTGTAGACCGGGATCGTTCCATTGATGCATAAGTATACAAGTTGCTACTCTGTGACATCTGGGTCGTGGAAATCCAAGGCTTGAACTCTGAATCGTCATTGGGATGTTCATTGCTCCTATGAAACATTCTTCCCAGATCAGATAGAGTAATTTGCTCTGACACGAAGAAGTATTTTCTGTAGAAGGCGTTAATCATTTCTCCCCAACTAGCGATGCTTCCTGACGCGATGTTGTTGTACTAGGTATATGCCCTGCCTTTCAGGGATTTTTAAAATTCCTTCAGACGGACGACATGATTGTGCTCATGTTCGCCCAATGCTTCCAGAAACCGAGAGACATGCTCTCGAGCATTGTCTGTTCCATCATACAAAGTGAAGGTTGGAGAGGTATAACTTTTTGGAAGAGGAATTTTTTGCGTAGCAATAGAGTATGGAGGATGGTGACGATGGACATGTGGTGTCTTGTCTTTTCCACGGTCTTCTAAGAGGCATTCCAAATATTCCCGAGTAATGAAATTTGGTGATTCTTTCGCTGATGGATCGTTTGCGGACTTCATTTTCATCCACCGTATGAACTGGAACGACTTCAGGATCAGCATCCGAAGATGTTTCTTTTCCTTTTCCCTTTTCTTGAGTTTTCTCTGACATCTTGTCAGTGAGCGTTTTGTCTCTTGCACCTTCATGAGATCGCCTATGGTAGGTGGATTTTCTCTACTTCTTCGGGATGCCGGCCGAAGAGAGGATGACTTCCAGTGTTGGGCTGAGGAGGCGTAATTTCACCACCATTGTTGGAAGCAGGAATTGTTTCTGGGATACCATTATTGTCATTTTTGCTAGTGCTAGCGTCGTTTGCAGGGGTGATCACTGGAGCACCAGTATTCGGAGGAGTAGTATTGGAAGGTTGCGCCGGAAGAGTGGTATTAGCGGTACCACTAGAGTTTGCAATGTTAGGGTTAGGTGTTGATCCCGGGTTGGTAACTGAACCAGACCTAAGATCGACCATCCTTGTGAGAACTGAGATTTCAACTGAGAGAATTATCTCCCACTATGGTCGCCAATCTGTAGATGTGGAAAACGATTTGCTGGTTTTTATGCAATTGAGGAGATGACCGTGCGGAGACTCCTTGAACCGAGAAAATGCTCAACCTCACATAGATGCACTGCAAGAAGGGAGTGCTTTAAGTTCGAGAGATCAATTTGCAGGACTCCGTCCTAAACCAAGACAATGGCCGTTCCAGATTCAATTCGGTCACAAGAGCGGATGGGTTGATCTGTAGGAGGGAAGCTGATAAATGTGTGAGATCAATGGTGATCGAGATTGTAGGTGTATTGTGTATTCTGCGTAAGAAAGTTCTGAATGGTTGAATTTACTCAGTTGAGAGTGATTGCTCAGACGATGAGTTCGTTTAAATGAAACATTGTCTGTATGAACTTGTCGAGAAATTCTTGTCTGTTTCAATCAGGATTCATAGGCCTTTTTATATTTCTGAATTGTAAACACCATGATCCCATGAAGCGTGACAGTTGCTGGAGACAAAGAGTGGGGAAATGGGAAATCGTGTCAAAACCAGTTGCTCATCGTGCGGAGACTTGGTTGATTTTCCATCAACTTCTTTGCTAACTCCTCCAACTGATTGCACGACTTGCTCACATTCTCATCGTGTGCATGAACACACGTGACATAGACCGCCAGACCAAAACCCTAGTTAATATCCCCCATGTGACACGATTGACATCTCGTGGTTGTGGAGTCAGTTGCTGACTTCATGGGACGATGAGTCCTTGTATTGCTGAGTCGAATGTGATTTCCAAATGTTCTGAGACTCATGAATTGAACATGTTTGTTGAGACACATGTATCATTTCCGAATAAATGTTGATAACCTGAGCAAACTTTGTTGTTGAATCGTTGAATATTGATAGTTGAACTAATATTCCTTAGTCTGAGCAAATATTGCTAGTCTGAGCAAATATTGCTCATCCGAGCGACTGTTGCTCGTCTGATGAATTGTTGGTGGCAGGACCAAACAAAATATTAATTTAAGATACTAACTGCTAGGCCGATTATAATAATGAAAGTCAACGTAAAATTATTAGTATTTGAATCTACTCAGAATTACGTTTTTGCAGAGCTCTGGATTCGAAACCCTAATTTTGATCAATTGATGATTTATTGAAAATCAACCACGGAGTGAAGGAGGGACCGGCTACATGGGATGATGAGTCGACCATGTAACGCTCAGATGCTCAAGTGAGCAAAAATACCAAAGTCTCTTGAAGACCAGTTGGTGAAAAGATGATTAAATGCTAATTTAATTATTTTTTTTAAATAATGCTCATGTGAGCGTTGGGTAATAAAACCTAATTATGGAGAGATAAGGGACCAACCAAGATGGCATGAGACCGGCCCTTGGTGGTTGTGGGACCAGCTGATGGTCGTCTGAGAAAACTCCCAGTTGTTTGAGAAGAGTTTGGACCCAATAAGAGCAATTGAGCAAATTAGGTCAAAATTATTAAAACATGTGGGACCGGCTATTTAAAAACCTTAGGGCCAGCCTTGTTCGGTCAAGGAGACATGCCCGCTTCACCATATTGTTCGTGTCTCAGTCCTGAGAATTTCGATATTTTCCAATGCGCGTTTGAGCAACATTTTGAGAAAATATGAAGGGATTCAGGGTTTTGCTGAAACTGGGGAATCTTCATGAGATGATGAAAAGTAATTAATAAAATAGGGGATTTGCAAGGTTTGGGATCGGTCACGGCTAGGGCATGACCGGCCAGCTAGCAAGCTCGGTCCCGCGGTACCTTTCCCAATTTTATGTATTTTCCCTGATGTGAAGGAAATACCATGAAACTGAGGAATTTCATGAGGTTAGGGAATTTTCATGAGATTATGTAAATAATAATGATAAAATAGGGAGTCATGAAGTGTGGGACCGTCTATGGCCAAGGCATGGCCGGCCGGACAATGGGCACGGTCCCATGTCACTTTTCCTAATTTTATATTATTTTCATGATTTTAAGGAAATATCATGAAATCAAGGAGTTTGCTTGAACTAGGGAGTTTCCTTGAAGTGAAGGAGTTTACATGAGATGATGGAAACAAATAATATTAAAATAATGAGACAAGGGCATGTGGGACCGGCCACGGCTAGGGCATGGACGGCCGGCCAAAGAGCCCGGTCCCATGCGTTTTCTCCCTAATTTTACATAATTTTCATGAGTTTAGGGAAATATCATGAAATCAGGGAATTTTCATGGGATGAGGGAAATAATAAAATAATAAGGAACCATGAGGTGTGGGACCAGCCACGGCTAGGGAATGGCCGGCTGGCTAGTGAGCTCGGTCCCACGACACCTTTCCTTATTTTTATTATTTCTTTGACATAAGAAAACACCATGAGACTAGGGAGTTTCCTTGAGACGAAGGAGATTTGCTCAAATGAAAGGAATTTCATGAGACCAGGGAAAAATAATGAAACATGATAAAATATGAAATTAGGCGGCGTGACTGGCCGGCAGGTGAGCCCAGTCCCCTGGCGCCTTTGCCAATATTTTATTATTATTATTATTTTTCATCCCATTTTGCATAGGTTCATTGTTCCTTCGTGTTTTGGAATGCTCGTTTGTGCATTCAGGTTCTCGTTTGTGCATTATTGTTGAGTACACTTGCACCATTTTAGTCGGGGCTTAGTCAATAGCTGCTCAGATGCCCGTACGTTAAATATTTATTACTAACCCATGGAATTTCTGTTGGGAAGAACCACGAATTAAAGTAATGAAATATTATGAAGAAGGTAAAATATTTCCGAATATTCAGTTAATGAATTTAAGGATTAGAGATAATTAATTGATGGCTCTATACTGGCAGGCATGCTGTCTATGAGCATTAATTATCTGGGAGTTGAGCGATATGAGCTTGTTGAAGCGTCATATTTATTACGTATAGTCAGGGAAAACGTTGTTGCATCCTGAAGACGTTGTCGCTCTATACTAGCAGGCAAGCTGTCTAGGAGCCGTCCAATCATTAAGATTCTATACACATGTCTTTTATATAGTCAGGGAAAACACTGTTACATCCTGAAGATGTTATCGCTCTATACTAGCAGGCAAGCTGTCTAGGAGCCGTCCAATCGTTCAATTCTATATAAAAGTGATTACTGAAATTGCTCAGTATTCATGAAATATGTCGTTGCCTCAGTTGAGAGACTGCATATTCATGTATGATCTGAGAGATGTATACTCAGTCAGAGACTCTTTTGGCATGAGCTTTCATGCTTCGATAAGAGGCATGAGCCTCAATGGTTATCTGATTGCTGGATCAGGAATATGTAAGATTATGGTTTTACGATTTTATCCTTTGTCGAAAATCCACCATCGACACCAACCATCTGTTTGTATCTCTTTACAACCCTCCTTATATATTTTTTCTTTTAAGTACATGGATTTTAAAAAACCTCAAGATATTACTCCCTCTTCGCCTTCCCAAATGGCTGACAAGCTTATTATCCCTATAAATGTCCCGTCCAATATCATTGAACTAATCTTGATAGAAAAACTTCGGTTCTTTCAAAAAATGATAACAATTGTAAATGGTGTATGATTTGTCATATATATGGTGAAGCTCTGGTTCATACTACCTTTGCTCGTATTTTTATCTGCACACAATGACAGTTTTTCATACTCTCTTTCAGTGGTTTACAAAATAAAATATTTATTGTTTTTATGGTTTGAGGACCTTGGTTTGTTTGTGGTTGTCTTATTGGTCTCGGAGTAGTTTTGGTGATTGGTTGGATAAATAATTTTCCAACTAATTTCACGGAGGAGTTAATGTGGCTTGTTCTATCTAGTGTTCTGAATAAGTATACTGAGTTTAAATACCTAAAGAAATTAACTTATAAACTTTGGGAGCTCGAAGATCTAATGCTCTATATGGTAATCATCATCTTAAGAAGAATATCAAAGTTTGAATTCTCATATATGTTCAAAAATATATACTTATGGGTATCCCTCTTGCCACTAAAGGAGTGATTGAGCCATTTTATCTGGTTATTTTTAGAAGTTATTGTGTTTCGTGTCGTATTATTGATCATAAGGAAGCCTTGTTCAATAAAGTTTGAGAAAAGAAGCTTCAACAAGCTGGTAAAGAAAGTCAATCTTATTATCTTAGAAATACTCCTTCTCGTGTTACTGTGTAAAAATTTATGCCTCCACAACCAACTTTCATCTCGGATGATTCAAATTGTTTACAAGAAATGTAAAATCCTACGGTTGTAATCCCTGATAAGATCAAGGATAAATATGAAGATAATTATCCCTTTGTTATTAATGATAAATGAAAGGTCACTGTTGTCGAAAATAACTTTAAGATTATTGAAGATTTGTCACTCTGGGGAAAATAATTGACAATTTTGTAGATACTTCTCATTTTGCTTTTGCTGATAAAGGAAATGCGGTTGTCGTTGATAATGGCTCTGAAAGTATGGAAGATGCACCTACCTGGAAAAATAAACATGCGCCTGCCCGGTTCAAAACCATCCACTTGTTGAGTGCCTACTCAATTACTTAAATATGCTTCTACTAATGAAGATTAACTAATCAGTACTTCTTAAACACCGGATGGTACGTTTTGTACTTTATCTTCTTCATTAAAGAGTTTTTATACTCATACTATTCCTCTTTGTTTAACTCGTGATAAGTTTAATTATTTCATTAGTTGTTGAACATGATGCTTTAACTAACCTTAAGCAACAATTCAACCTTCATTCTGATATATGCACAACAATAGTAGTTATTAAACCCACCTTAGATAATATTTATGTTGTTTCACCTGAATCCCAAGACATCTCGGAGCCCGACTACAATAAACTTTTCATACCATCACCCAACTTGGTCATTTACCTTCCCTTTGTGACCAATTTGCAAACCCTCGTTATCATCACCTTATTAACCTTTATGAGAATATGATGATTCATAATCAAACTTCCTTAGCTAAGCATGTATACAATAATTCTTTTAATGAGGCTACCCATATGGACCTAAATGCGTCTCAGAATACTCATAATAATGGTGAATCGACTAATTCTCAACTTAATGGCAGTGCTAGCTCTACCAATCTGGTAACTTTTTATTTTAAGAATTTACCTATTGTTGATGATGTTAATCCTATAAATGTTACTTTTTCTTCCCAATCTTGTGTTAATAATGTGAATATGATATGATGTAATATACATGTTTAGGAAAAAATAGCTAACAAAGAGCTTAATCTTCTTCTTAGAAATAATATCATGATATATTATTCATTGGAGAGACGAAAATGTCATAATGTTGCTAGAAAATTAACAAACATGGGTTTCTTGGGTGCTTTTGACGTGCCCTATATAAAAAAAAACTAATATTGTAGCTTGGTTTTAGATTGAAAACAAGAATCGATTTTCACATTATTACTTTTATCCCTCCGGGAATTTTATGTTTCCACTAATGATATCATTCATTCTAGACTTTTCCACATACATTTGTGTATAATTGACCAAACCAAACCCTTAGGAATGTTTTATGGTTTATCCAATTCGAGTTATCCTTAGACATTTCTAGTGATCTTGTGTGTGTGTTTTTTTTATTGTTGGAGATTTCAGATCTCTTATAGGGCATCATGATAAAAATGATGTCCTTCAGCTCAATTATGATGATTGAAAAAACCTCAGAATTTTCTGTGACATTTTTGGCTTGCCTGACCCAGGTTTCTATGGGCCTCATTTTACTTGGTCTAAAGTGCTAACTGGTTTTGACTTATTCTTGAAAGATTGGATAGACTTGCAAAGAGACTCCTATGATCATTTTCCTATGCATATTGGTTTGAACTTTGATGATACCTTCCATTTTATGGAATGTGGATTAAAAATACCACTTGTATAGATATTATTGATAATGCATGGTATGTCAATATTGTTGGTTCTCTTGCTTACAAATTAAGAACTAAACTCCTGAATTCTAACAGGAGGAAACTTGTTCTCAAAGGGTTTCAAACCATAAAAAAGAGAGAATACTTGAGGTCCAAGTATTGAAAGCTATAAAAGAAGACATCTAAGTCTCAAACAAGATATCTCATATATCTATCATACTCTACATATCTTATCACATCTTTTACATTAAACCTAAGATTTAACCCTTTAGGGGGAAAACCACCATTCTTCAACATCTTATTTTTCCTTTTAATATGAGTAGCTAAACCTTTTTTCATTCAGTATGAATTCAATGTTCTAAGCGTGAAGCTGTATTAGTTGTTCAAGTTTATCATGCGTTTTAATCATCATCGTTTGTCTTTACTATATTGAAGATTTATAGATGATTTTAATATTGTGTGGGTGCGTAACTAAGTTCATCTCTTGATCATTCTATTGTTGGTGGACACTTGTGAGATAGTTTAATAGTTGAACATATCCTGCACAAGTAGAGAATGTTAGAGCTTGCATAGGGATTCTTCGGAGCAATATTGTGTGTAAGACAACACTAGTAAGAAGACTGAGCTTATGCGTTTTATTCCAGGATCAACCTAATTAAATTAACAAACCATAATCCGTTTGATTGAGTTACACCTTGAGAGCTTATACATGGTGAACCATATGGATAAAATATGATAGTCGAGCGCTTCTGTATCAAGTGATACAAGGAGTTTTGAAAATAATAGAGCTTGTTGCTATTCAACGGTTGGTGATGAATATTCAAACGAATGATACATATGTATACTAGTCGAGTTAATGTTTAGTAACGATGAAGAAAATTTTAATTATATATTTTTTCTTACTTTTTATTCTTTTTAGTTAATTAATAATCAAATCCCCCTAATGTTAGTTTATTTACATTGCTGATCCAAATAACATCCCAATTACACATGTCTTTGTGGGAACGATCCTTAATTACTACCACCGTATTACTAGTTAATTAATGTAAAATACCTTAAGTAATTTGTTGCACTCATGGCACGCATCTATGTACTGATGGTTTACTAATAATGTGGCTAATTTCTTGAACTACAGTAATATAACTAAAAACGTGGGGGTACAAGAACCACACCCAAATTTTTCGTTCGGCAATCTAAATGGACTAAACTCCAATATAATTCCGAGAGTATCAACTTAATGAAACTCAATCGAAAAAGATATCAAAGAGTTTTATCTTTTTCTCAACACAATCAGTAAATCAAGCAAATATGAATCTGTGAACCTAATTGGTATGAGAATAACTCGGATGGTACCAAAAACCAATATCGGAGTGTCAATCAATTTCTATCCAACAAAGAAGGTTGGGTTTATCAACTGTGATTGAACAACGCATAACTTGTGATATTTCAATTATATAAAGAAAATATAATGCGGAAAAGAAATAACACAGACACCACAAATTTTATTAACGAGAAAACTGAAAATGCAGAAAACCCCGGGACCTGGTCTTGACTTGAACACCACACTGTATTAAGCCGCTACAAACTCTAGACTACTACAAGTTAACTTCGAATTGGAATGTAGTTGAGCCCTAACCAAGTATCACACCAGTTAAGGTACACTCGCGTTCCTTACGCCTCTTGAATCTCGCAAGACCATGCACACTTGGTTTCCCCAGCTGATGTCCTTTACATCCTAGAAGTTTCTACGACCCAAAGTCGAAGACTTATAAACAAATCTATCTCTCACAGATAAGTCTATTCATTTTTTGGTTTACGTCTTAAGATAAAGAATAAGGTGAACAGGAAACACAACTAATAATCTGGTCTTATGTCTCCCGAAGAGCAGCCTAAAATATTAGTCACCTCACAATAACCTAACTGATTAACAGAAAAAGTTATTGCGGAATCACGAGAGTCTGTGACGAAGAACTGTTGCGATTACTTTTTATATCTTACCTATCGGAGATAAATCTCGAGAAAATCTTAGAGAAGATTAACTCAATATGATAGCAAAAAGTAAGATCGGGATATGCAACTACAAAGAAAATAGTTGGACCTGGATTCACGAATCCCAAGCGAAGTCTTTAAGTCGTTAATCCTAGTAATGGTTTTCAGAAGAACTGGAAACCTAGGTTAAGAGAGAATCGACTCTAGTTTTCAACTATGACACACAAAAGTGTCGGGATTAGGTTTCCCAGATGCTAGAGATTCCCTTTATATATTCTTTCAAATCATAGTTGCTTACAATTAAACCTAGGATAGCTTTTTAACAAAGCAATTAATATTCACCGTTAAATGAAGACCTGACTTAAGATTCAAGCTAAGTTTTCTTAGAAAATAAGCAATCATTCTCCACCGTTAGATGGTTTAGCTTTATAAACACAAATGAAATGTACTTATATTCAGATATGGATGAACCGTACCAAAACGTGTATAACGAGTTGGCTCAGTAACAGTTAATCGAAGTTAGCCATATAAACACTTTTAACCTAGCTATATTCATCTAACACTTCTAAACTCAATCTGATAATCAACCAATTATGATAGATAATCAAATTGAAAATACGAGGGTACCCAAATATACCTCAATCTAAAACTTTTCCTACCTATAAGTCCTTTCTCCGAAAGTGATTGTCTATGGACTGAGTCGATACAATACAACTAATCGGTTCGCACTTAGTTTGATCGTCTATGGATACGAGATCGAGACAATACAACATCAAAGTATGTTTACTTGATATAAAGGTTTGGACTTAACCAAACACAATAGGATTCATTTATCAAGTAAATAGCAATTAACGTTTGTGTGATTTACTTTAAGTTATAATAAAGACAATTATAATTGCGGAAAATAAAAGTAAATGACACAACAAAATTTTGTTAACGAGGAAAACCGCAAATGCAGAAAAACCCCGGGACCTAGTCCAAAATTGAATACTCTCAGGATTAAGCCGCTACACAAAATTATACCAACTTCGTATAGTTGAGACCAAGCAACTAAACCTATAGTTCACCTAGTTCCGTCTGTATTCCCACGCCTCCAACTTATAAATAAGTCACGTACTTGGATCAATTCCTTTGGTTCGTATTCCAAACACTAAAGGAACAACAAATCTGTTTGGTATCAACACTCTTCCACCAAGTGATATGAGTCGGACAAAGGCTCTTTTGTTTACCTTAACATAAACTCCTTTGTCAGGTCCTTAGATCTATCTTATGTTCAATTACCAAAGTAATTGTTAAGATTTTGCAATCAACACTCTTAATCCAAAGAATTATGTTGACGCCGATCTACTCAATTAATCAATCCAATTATATCACAAGGATAAAACCGATTATTAATTGGATCCTCTTTTTACCGCAACAAGTATTGTGCACACCAAAGATTATGAACTCACGAATCAGAAATCTTCAATATCTTCGTCGTCTTAAAATCTTCTTAGATCTTCAATAAACACCTGCACACAGTCACTTGAATCTCTTGTGATCAATCACGCACAGAACGGAGTCTGTTAACAATAGATTATCACAAGATCGTCTTTAAAACTAACATCAGTCTAAATATCCCTGTCGAAACTCTGAACTAGTTTGAGTGAATCTTATATCAGAAGAGAAGATTCTCAAGCATAAACAAACTAGGGGTAATCAAAGTTCAACCACCGTTAGTCAATCAAATCAATGAAAACAAAAGATAAACCGCAATTATCTAGTTTCCCACCAACGGTACTGACTAGAGCTTCTCAATCCCAAATAAGACTTTAAACCGAGCGACCGTAAGAGATTTCGCCTAATTAGGTTACTCTCCTCTCCGAATAGGCGGCTTTACCGGTAGCAGCACAACAAGAGGTAGTCTGCTGTTACGAAGGATTAGTTTGCTAGAAATGCAAACTTCAGTATTTATAGACTAGGAAGTTTGGACACCAAAGAATTTCCAAAACCGAAAATATTCTCAAGATATTCGTTAAAGCACAAATTCGGTTTCCATAATTTCTGGAAATGCTCTGTCCAAAAATAATGATCGAAATCTCTCGCAAAATCTCTAATTAGTAAATGCACATTACTAATTCTTATTTCCCTACAAAATGAAATTAATAACCTTAATTAAAAGATGAGGGGCGATCCCTTGACAAGCCCTTGTTTGACAAATTTTTACAGTCCCAAATCAGCTGTTAGATTATAACATAAGGATGGGTGAGATACACTCACTCTAATAGCCCAATCCGGGTAAACTTGCGACCCGTAATGAAATACCATTCAATGAAATATTTGTTTACTCACGTCTCTTTCCTCTCTTTCTCAAATCTCTCGGATTTGTTTACTCAAAAATAATCTATGAAAGTTTGGTGTGCCTGAGTTGACGTTGCATGGATTGTAGCAATCTGAACTCAAATGTGTCCCTCCTTCCACCGTGGTTGGCTAATTGAAGATTGATTATTCATTGGGGTCTGAATTGTTCGTCTTTGTTTTATTTTTCTGGAATTTGAGTTTTGGATAGAAGCCAAAATTGGGTTTTCTTTATTTTTATTTTTCTGGAATTTAAGTTTTGGATAGAAGCCAAAATTGGGTTTCAGGAAACCATGGTAATTTAATTCATGGCGTATTCGGTGAAGAAGGGAAAGAACCGATGGCTTGGAAAATCTAACATTTTGATCTCTTGTTCAAAAAAGAAGAAGATGAGCTTGGCTTAAAAATCAATTACGAATATAATGGTGCAATTCAATAGATTTAACTTTTCCCATCATCTTCTTTTTTTTGCAGAAACTTATTCGAGTATGGAGGAGATGGCGTAGTCACTCCAAAGTTTATTAATGGAGGTCGATGAATATGAAAATAATACCAATTTAGTGGCAAAAGAAAATTAAATAAAACAAGGTTCATGCGTTTTTTAGTTATATAGTTTTTTGAAGCAGTAAGAAAAAAAAAATCCCGGATGATCAAACTCCGTCTCCAACATTCAACTTAAAAATACTGAAATTAGAAGACAAATAACTTTCGGGTCGTCGTTTTACCCAGATTTACCCTATTAGGGTGAGTTAGTCTCAGCCATCCTAATGCTCTAATCTAACGGCTGATTTGGGACATTAAAAACTTGTTAAATAATGGCTTGTCAATGGATCGCCCCTCTTAAATAATAAACATTCACAGCACGTGTTCAAAGTATCTCGACATCCTAACTTTGTAAGTTCTCTTTCATACTTAAAATCTTGAAGCCAATTTGTCATACTTCCAAACAAGTTTAGAATTGGTTCAACTGACTTTCAAGGACTATGCGATTGATCAAATAACATTCAATCACAAATAATGGGTTTAATGGTTCTACCAAAACAAGTTTCGGTTCTACCTCCATGTAAGTACTGTGCATAGTCACACTAGCTTTCCAAAATTCGGTTGACTAGGTATTAGGATCGGTTCCCCACATATATATGGTATCTAACTTGAATGTTTTGCACATGTCCATAGGAACGGTTCCCCTTTGCCTAAAAACGTGTTGCACAAGTCCATAGGATCGGTTCCCCTTTCTAATATAAACCTGCTTCACCTCATAATAGGATCGGTTCCCCCTTTGTGATGTATTGCACCTCTTACTAGGATCAGTTCCCCTTTTCCCAGTTTTGGTCAGACATAAAATCACAAACCCGATCATACTGAAAAAGCGGGGGTCTAACAACCACACCCAATATTTCGCTTAACAATCTGTATGGACAATATCCAATATACTTTCTAGAGAATCAACTAGACAATCAGACTCAATTTAGATAAAAGTACATCAAAGAGTTTAAATCTCTATCTCTCGATTTAAATCTTACTCAAGCAAACTGCGAGTCTCATTTTAAATACAAGAGAGATAAACTTGGATGGTACCAAAAACCAATATCCAAGTGTCAATCAATTTAAATCAACAACCAAAAGGTCGGATATTCTAATAGATCGAACAACGCACAACCTGTATTATTTCAATTATATAAACAAATATAATGCGGAAAAGAAATAACACAGACACCATAAATTTTGTTATTGAGGAAACCGCAAATGCAGAAAAACCTCGGAACCTAGTCCAGATTGAACACACATTGTATTAAGCCGCTACAGACACTAGCCTACTCCAAACTAACTTCGGCCTGGACTGTAGTTGAACCCCAACCAATCTCACACTGATCCAAGGTACAGTTATGCTCATACGTCTCTGATCCCAGCAAGATGCTACGTACTTGATTTCCTTAGCTGACCTCACCCACAACTAAGAGTTGCTACGACCCAAAGTCGAAGACTTTAATAAAAAAATCTGTATCACACAGAAAAGTCTATGGTAATAGATAAATCCGTCTCCCACGAATATACCTACGAGTTTTGTTCCGTCTTTTGATAAATCAAGGTGAACATGAACCAATTGATAATCCAGACTTATATTCCCGAAGAACAACCTAGTATTATCAATCACCTCACAATAGTCTTAATCGACGCAGCGAAAAAAGATATTGTGGAATCATAAACGATGAGATGAAGATGTTTGTGATTACTTTTTATCTTGCCTATCGGAGATAGAAATCTCAAGCCAATTATTACAATTGTACTCGTACGATAGAAACAACAATATCAGATCACACAACTACAAGAAAAGTAGTATCGGTCTGGCTTCACAATCCCAATGAAGTCTTTCAGTCGTTAACCTGGTTTAGAAGAATAAACCAAAGGTTAAAGGAGAATCGACTCTAGCTTAACACAACTAGTATCACATAGAATGTGTGGAGATTAGGTTTCCCAGTTTCTAGAGTTCTCCCTTATATAGTATTTCAAATCAGGGTTTGCAATCAATGTTAGCTTGGTAACAAAGCATTCAATATTCACCGTTAGATGAAAACCTGATTAGATTCAAGCTAATATTTATCAACCGTTAGATCGAAAACATAGCTAGTTATACACAAATGAAATGCACGTTGTTTGGCCTGTGTAACCGTACCCAAACTTGTACATTAGTTGGTTCAACAATAGTTAACCAAATGGTTATCCATATGATCACTTTCATATCAACCATATTTTTCTTCACCATAACTAGTTCAAATGACTCAAATGAACTAGTTAGAAAGTTGTTCAATTGCAAGGAAATCTTATGTACTACACAAGACACAATTGAAGCAAAAACGATTTGATTCACATGAATCAGTTCATGAACTTTATAGCCACGGTTTGCAATTGCATTCCTTAGTTTATAAAGATAAGTTCACTGAACATCGTTTTTAGACATAACCTACTCAAGTTCGCGGACTGGGTTCGCGGACTTAAGTTCCCGGATGGAGTACACAAACTCCAACAGAAATTCTCAGGTTTGAGAACTTCGCCAGTTCGCGGACTTAGCTCACGCACTTCTCCGGTTCACTTGATCAACAAAGTTTGCAAACTTTGGTTCAATCAATAAGGACTTATACATATATGTGTTTCCACAATAATGCTTATATCCTCCAAATGGTTATATAGTCCAAACTCTCATTTCAATCATTGAAACATTCTCAGAGAACGTTACATAGTTGTTATTCACAAACCATTTTTATTCAGAGCAATTTTCAAAGTGATTGAAACATAACATGACTTTCGTCACTAGGTAAAGATGAACTTGGATAAAGCGAAAGCTTTACCAACACATATTTAGAGAAATATATAGGCGAGGTAAACTCGGCTCGAAATACCAAATGTGTATAATCTAAGTCTATATAGCAAAACAACTTTTGTCTCAAGAAAGGAGATAAATAGGATTTTGAGTGATAGATAAGTTCAAGTCTCCACATACCTTTTAGTCGATGAAGATCCACCAGTTCCTTGAGTAGTCCTTCGTCTTGTATGATGATTTCCATGGAGTTCTTGAGCTCAACTACGCCTTCTATCCTAGTCCGAGACCTTAGCTATAGTAGACTAGAAATCAAGACTTATAGTTTTGATCACTAACATTGAAAAACATGCTTGAGATAGCAACGCATTCGAGTTCGACCGAGCAATGCTCTAACAATCTCCCCCTTTGTCAATTTTAGTGACAAAACTATCAATACAAATGGAATACAAAAAATATATAAATAAACTTTTGTAGCTCCTATTCCACATGCCTAATCTTCAACATTACTTGAAATCTTCGTCACTACCAAGTACTCCAATGATCCCAAAGGTTGTAAATTTAGCATCAGCGTTGTTGAAAATCCATAGATATAACAACGAGAAAACAAGAGTTTTCAATCATTGTTATACAGTGTCATAGTATCATTACACAGCGTCAAAGTTCAATTGTATCACAACTTTAACAACAATTCTATGGTGATATGGCACTCCCCCTTAGTCAATACTCCATCTCACATGGAAACCACTCCCCCTTACATAATGATCCGAAAACCATATGTATTTGTAGTGTGAACTACATATTAATTCTCCCCCTTTTTGTCAATAAAATTGGCAAAGGTACGAGAACGGGATCCTAATGAAATTTCCGAAAGAGACATTTCATGACCAAAAGAAAGCATATATCATCTTATTTAGATGCAATCATAAAGCCAAATCTAAATGCATTCATCAAGGAGTTTATTAAGATACAAGATAACCCATAAAATATTCAACAACCGCACTCCCCACAAAGATTTGGCAATTGAGCACAAGTTCAAAAGAACTCTCCCCCATAATATGTCATTCCCGAAAGAACAACAAGAGCGACCTTAATTCAAAAAAGAAAAGAAGGATTTCTTTGGACATAACAAATTACATAAAAGTATGAATTTGAATCCAAAATATTAAATTAATCATAAGAGAACCCATGATTAACTTAATCGGAAATGCTCAACACAAGTAAACTTATGGAGACTTAAAAACACTCAATTAGATTAATCACAAGAAAACCCATAATTAATCTAATCGAAATACACAATCAAACTAATCACAAAAGTAATCAATTTAATTGGTCATGCTCGACACAAAGTATCTCATGGAACAACAACTATGCCAAAACAATGACTCAGCCGATAGAGTTTAACATAAGACACCTTATGGAACAACACAGTATGTACACAAATTATGTATCGGAGATCGACCTAATACCGTGGAATAATCAAGGACTTTTTCTATTTTCCATCACCATTTGCACAATGACATCCAATAGACATAATCCTTGAACAAAAAATATTTTAACCTATCTTCTATCAAAAATTGACATAATAGGTTTAACTTTTGTATTTGTCAAAAGTCAATTCATTCTTTCATCAATACATACATATCAACCCACGAACGACTTTACTTTTGACAAAGTATGGGACAATCAAGTTCACGGTCGTCAACACACATATCCCATAACAATATTGCAATATATAAAACCATAAAGATTAATACTGCAAAAATCATCTTCCAAACAAATTTAAAATTTAAACCAATAAATCTAAAAACATGAAGATGAAAACGTTGGACATAGCTATGTGTAATCACAATAATAGCTATTCCAAACTCTAGTTATTCTTCTAAGAAAAACAATAAAAATAGAAGATTTACCAGGCAAATAAAAAAAAATCAGAGTTCATTGAGAACATCATATCTTTCAATGAATCCATCAAAGAATGTATCACTGATTTCCTTTATTCTCTTGACCGTAGACACACCATGTTCGTGAGTTAGAATACCAACTTTGCGATCAATAACACGAGCAAGTTGTCTAGCCTTGACACAGTCGATGATGAGCTTCTTTTGATTCCGTATCAGAATATTCTGATTAGCAAGAATTCTGGCCTGACCATCTAGAAGTTGGTTTATTTTCAATTGAAGATTCCCAAACTCGACCTTCGAATCATTATGAAAACGAGTTAAATCCTAGATAGAATCATCAATCTAGGAGTTGTGATCCTTTCTTTCAAGCATCTTCTTTAGAACCAGCTCCTGAATTGACTCACGTTTCTGACTGTCTTCCTCCATATCAAGATGCACAATCACTTGAGATTTTGTGGAGTTCTCCATGAGCTTTCAGGGAAGGAGAAACACAATATATATAGTATATATGTGTTTGTAAACAAGTGTTGGAAACTCTAGATTTGAAAACCCTAGGATCTCGTGAGATGAGGATACAGACGTTTGTGGACCGTTAACACAAAAACACAAACAAAAATAATATACAACATACTTGAGTATTTCCCAATTAATTGTACCTCTCAAGTTAGAAACAAGGAAACACATACCTGGAGTCAGTTGGTAGAGTGGAAATTAATCCCACTATGATCATCGAGAAATAAGTTGTATATATCATCTGACTGTTTGATCTTTGTTTTCTTCGCCTTTCTTCGGTTGTCTTTCATCCCAGAGAAATAGGACATGGCGTGTTTAACATATCCGTCAGAAGTTTTTTTCTAAGGACTAAATCTAAGACATTTTGCAACTGGCACAAGAGGATCAGAATGGATAGGGATCCATTTTCTAGATTTAGATTTACCAGAAACAGTCTTATAAATACAGGGAATGCTCTCATTAGCAACAAAAGAATTTATGCTAGAATGTACTCGAGCCCTGTGATGATTTCTAGGAAGGAGATCATATTTATAAGTTTTCTGATTTTCTGTGGGCATGCTATTCACAGCAGTAGTCGATCGACTATTTGTTACATTGACAGTGGAGAGAAGCAAATTATGAAGTTTAGAAATTTGTTTCCTTCTTGCAAAACAATGGATAACATAGTGATTATTTTTCCCACAGAAGGTACAGATTCGTGGAGGAGAAGCAATAATTGGCACCTGTTTTAACTTCATAGCCATATGAGAAGATTGTAAGTTATGTAAACTTTTCTTGACACAATCTTCTTCTGAAGAACATTTCGTCATGTACTGTAATTCATGAGAATTAGTTTGTACAGAAGAATTTCTCCTTAAGACAGGGTTTTCCTTTTCCAAGGATCTTCACTGTTCATGGGCTAGATTAAGGGATGCTTCTAGTTTATCTTTTTCGACACGAAGTCTGTTAAGAGTTGATAAATGTGTCTCAATCAAACGTTTTTCTCTACTTGAGTCTTCCTTAAAAATATCTTCAAGAACACTAATATTTTCACGCTGTAGAGTAGTTTCTTGGAGAATTTATTCAATATTCTTAGAGAATGACTCAATGATGCTGTAGAGATCATGTTCTCGATCAAGAGACTTTTCATATTCATCAATAAGCTGATCATGATTCTAAAAATCAATAAAATCAGCAGAGTTTTTTGAAATTCTGGTGAGCTCCTTTTCAGCCTTTTCCAGAGTGTCACATGCCTCATGAGAAGAAGACATGTCAACATCAGATGTAACAAATTTTCTACCTCGGGATTCAGAAGAATCAACTAAGGAGTAACCCTTAGAGGTGTTTCCAAGACACTTGGCGTAATCGAAAGCTTCAGGAGACATCTGGGTATGCGTAAGAGAGACTTTGTCCTCAGACTCAGACTGCCACAAACACAGACTTATCAGGTCTTAAACGTGTTTGCCTGCTCTGATACCAATTGAAAAAGCGGGGGTCTAACAACCACACCCAATAATTAGCTTAGCAATCTGTATGGACAAACTCCAATATACTTTCTAGAGAATTAACTAGACAGTCAGACTCAATCTAGATAAAATTACATCAAAGAGTTTAAATCTCTATCTCTCGATTTAAATCTTACTCAAGCAAACTGCGAGTCTCAATTTAAATACAAGAGAGATAAACTTGGATGGTACCAAAAACCAATATCCAAGTGTCAATCAATTTAAATCAACAACCAAAAGGTCGATATTCTAATTGATTGAACAACGCACAACCTGTATTATTTCAATTATATAAACAAATATAATGCGGAAAAGAAATGACACAGACACCAGAAATTTTGTTAACGAGGAAATCGCAAATGCAGAAAAACTCCGAGACCTAGTCCAGATTGAAGACACATTGTATTAAGCCGCTACAGACACTAGCCTACTCCAAACTAAATTCGGCCTGGACTGTAGTTGAACCCCAACCAGTCTCACACTGATCTAAGGTACAGTTATGCTCATATGTCTCTGATCCCAGCAGGATACTACATACTTGATTCCCTTAGCTGATCTCACTCACAACTAAGAGTTGCTACGACCCAAAGTCGAGGACTTTAATAAACAAATCTGTATCACACAGAAAAGTCTATGGTAATAGATAAATCCGTCTCCCACGAATATACTTACGAGTTTTGTTCCTTCTTTTGATAAATCAAGGTGAACATGAACCAATTGATAATCCGGACTTATATTCCCGAAGAACATCCTAGTATTATCAATCACCTCACAATAGTCTTAATCGTCGCAACGAAAAAAGATATTGTGGAATCACAAACGATGAGGCGAATATGTTTGTGATTACTTTTTATCTTGCCTATCAGAAATAGAAATCTCAAGCCAATTATTACAATTGTACTCGTACGATAGAAACAACAAGATCAGATTACACAACTACAAGAAAAGTAGTATCGGTCTAGATTCACAATACCAATGAAGTCTTTAAGTCGTTAACCTGGTTTAGAAGAAGAAACCAAAGTTTAAAGGAGAATCGAATCTAGCTTAGCACAACTAGTATCACACAGAATGTGTGGGTATTAGGTTTCTCAGTTGCTAGAGTTCTCCCTTATATAGTCTTTCAAATCAGGGTTTGCAATCAATGTTAGCTTGGTAACAAAGCATTCAATATTCACCGTTAGATGAAAACCTGTTTAGATTCAAGCTAATATTTATCAACCGTTAGATCGAAAACATAGCTTGTTATACACAAATGAAATGCACGTTCCTGGGCTTGTGTAACCGTACCCAAACTTGTATATTAGTTGGTTCAACAATAGTTAACCAAATGGTTAGCCATATGATCACTTTCATATCAACCATATTCTTCTTCACCATAACTAGTTCAAATGACTCAAATGAACTAGTTAGAGAGTTGTTCAATTACAAGGAAATATTATGTACTACACAAGACACAATTGAAGCAAAAACGATTTGATTCACATGAATCGGTTCATGAACTCTATAGCCACGGTTTCCAATTGCATTCCTTAGTTTATAAAGATAAGTTCACTAAACATCGTTTTTAGACATAACCTACTCAAGTTCGCGGACTTAAGTTCCCGGATGGAGTTCACAAACTCCAGCAGAAATTCTCGGGTTTGAGAACTTCGCCAGTTCGCGGACTGAGTTTGCGGACTTAGCTCACGCACTTCTCCGGTTCACTTGATCAACAAAGTTCGCAAACTTTGGTTCAAGCAATAAGGAATTATACATATATGTGTTTCCACAATAATGCTTATATCCTCCAAATGGTTATATAGTCTAAACTCTCATTTCAATCATTGAAACATTCTCAGAGAACGTTATATAGCTGTTATTCACAAACCATTTTTCGTCAGAACAATTTTCAAAGTGATTGAAACATAACATGACTTTCTTCACTAGGTAAAGATGAACTTGGCTAAAGCGAAAGCTTTACCAATACATATTTCAAGAAATAGATAGGCGAGGTAAACTCGGCTCGAAATACCAAATGTGTATAATCTAAGTCTATATAGTAAAACGACTTTTGTCTCAAGATAGGAGATAAATAGACTTTTGAGTGATAGATAAGTTCAAGTCTCCACATACCTTTTAGTCGATGAAGATCCACCAGTTCCTTAAGTAGTCCTTCATCTTGTATGATGATTGCCGTGGAGTTCTGGAGCTCAACTATACTTTTTATCCTACTCCGAGACCTTAGCTGTAGTAGACTAGAAATCAAGACTTATAGTTTTGATCACTAATATTGAAAAACATGCTTAAGATAGCAACGCATGTGAGTTCGACCGAGAAATGCTCTAACACATACTATCTCAGGTGATTACTTAAGATTGGTTTCACTAATAAAAGTCATACCGATACATAAGTCAGGCCTTTGTGAGTAATTCTACCAAGAACACAAACAAGTTGTGAGCGGTTATACTCAATTACACATATTGGTTATTCATAAGATAATCAATGAATAACAAAACCAATAACACCTGGCAATTTCCTTTTCGGTTCACAAACAAGTTTATAAACTTACTTCCTTAGAACACATGTAAACATTGTTCCCTAGGATGAAATCCTCACCTCATACCCATACACAATCACAATAACATTCAAATGATTATGGCGATGTCTTATCTACAAAGTTTAATGTTTAAGCAATAAACCTCGTATTGTATTACTTAATACTATGTCTATCTAGAGTTCAAATATGCTTCACAGTTTTGTTTTCAATATGCACGACTTGAAAGATACGTTAGGGAATGAAACAGTTCAAGTCAAATGTCACTAACCTCAAGTGGAAGGATGATTGTTGTCGTTGTAGCTCCTTGCTTCTTCACATCTTCAAGTCTTCGCAATACTTGTAATGTCTCATATCCTAATACTTTCAAGCTAACCTATACGAAGTTGACTCCAGTACATAATCAAGCGACTCTTAACATGAGTTTTGATTCACCAAAATATGACAACTAAACTCTACATACCAACGATTGGTGGGTTCAACCGAGGTATGCTCTAACACAAATGTATCTAAATGTGTTTAAAGAGAGTTGTTCAAATGTTCTATAGAAATATATATCAAGCATTTGAAACAAATTCGGTTTGGTTTGTAAGTGTACAAAGTATGTATACAAGAACCAATACATGAACAATGCTACGCTTTGCAAATCGAGTTCGCATACCTTAAAGCATTAAAATCCCAGGGACTTTAGTTCGCAAACGAACCCGAGTTCATGAGTATAGACAATTTAGTTTGCACACAGAGTATGTGAACAAATTGTCATACTTACCGGTTTCATAACATAACCCATGAGTTTTCGAACTACCGTTCCAGACCTTGCCTATTTTTGCCGTTCGCAAACACTGTTCGCAAACCACAGTTCCGGACCCATTACAGATAAACTCGTTCGCAAACAAGAGTTCCATACCCAACTAGTACTTCAAAGTTCACATAATAGGTACGCATATTGTGCTGTATCCAGACATTGGTAGTAGTTTTAAAACTCTCAATAATCAATATGAAACATCCTTAGAAGACGAAAATGGTAATCTTACACATACCACTAGCTTCAAGTAATTTTCAAATGATTATTTGATCTGTCTTCTCTATAAAGGACCAGAAATTCCTTGCTTACGTATCATTGGGAAATGCATTAACATAAATACGGGATCAATACGAAACATCCCAAGTTAACATCAAATGATAGTCTCACACAGATCATATAAGATGTCCAAGGTAATTTTCACATGATCATCTTGACTTAATATTTAGTTTTCAACAAATAATTTGTTCACAACTAAAGTTGTCAAGTAGATGTTGAAGCATTCTAAGCTTTAAACTCATATTTCGAGAATTATATTAATGAGATAAACTCAACTCTAAATATCATATGTTGCTAATGCAAAAGTCTATATAGTTATACGACTTAGTCTCATTAGTAGATACAATTGAATAGACTTCTGAGTGATATATAAGCTTTAGTCCCCACATACCTTTTGTCGTCGAAGTTCCTCCAAAGTCTTCAGTAGATCTTCTTCTTCAAATGGTGAACGTCGTGAAGTTGAATGCTCAACTATACACTTCTATCCTAATCCAAGACATAGCTATAAGTAGAATAAAAATCAAGATATAGTTTTGATCAACTAAACTTGACAAACAAGCTTGATATAACAACGATTGAGAGTTCGACCGAGCAATTCTCTAACAATAACCCTCATCCATAAAGTGCCCTATGGAAGAGTTAGTCTCTTAGTTCAGACATATCAATCTTGGTAAATTTTTCTTACAAATATTTATCCAATACCCTAGCTAACATACTTAACCCCTTTTAAGACATTTTTTTTTCTCATTTTAGATTACCTTTGTTCCTAAAGGAAGCATCTTGGATAATATCTAGCTAATGGGTTTGTATATATTGTTAATCATTTCAAGGGTAAGGATGGTGTGGATAATATTAAACTTGAGTGGCCATTTGTTTTTTTTGTAAAAATTAATGTCTTGGATTCATCTAATAACCTAACACGTCTCTCAACTCCGTCTTATTCACTTTTAATTAATAAAATCCCTATTGCATTATCAAGCCTGAAAGAGTTTTAAAACATGGATATCCCCAATCTCCATATCATATATTCTCTGTTCCGAGGATTTGTTTGCCTATATTGATAAACTTACTTAAAGTGGTCTCATTCCAAAGTATTAATTTGTACAGAATTGCTCAAGTTATCACACCTCTGTTTTTTGGCTGATGATTGCCTTCCTTTATCTAAGGCCGTTATTGATGGTTTTGAGGTTACCAATAGGCCACTCCTTGGCCTCTGGATAAGAAATCAATAAATCTGCTTGTTTATTAAGGAAATTCCAGAATGCATGATGAATCAATTATCTTGCATTCTGGATATTCATAATGATCATAACTTTGGTGATAAGTATCTTGGTGCTCTTATTTACCAGATGCATGTAGATGCTAGAATTACCTCCTGATACCATAAGCTTCTCTTAGGATGGTAGAAACTCTCTTGTCAAGCATGTTGGCCAAGCTATTCCTATTTACTAGATGCATGATTTCCTTATTCCCAAATACCTTTGAAGAAAGTTGAACTCTTACCTTTATAAAAAACCTTAATCTTTTAAGATGAGATATTCTGTGCACAAATCTACACGAAGTCTAGGCTTTAGGATGACAAAAGTTGAACAATCTAGTTATGCTTGCTATAAATGCTTGGAAGTTAATAAAATTCCCTGACCCTAATTTGGTTTGTATTTTAGATCCTTAATGTGAAGTGTCTTAAGTGTTTGCCCCTGGACTTGAAGGTGTTTTCACAGTACCATAAATGAGCTAATTAAATCTTATGTTTCTTGGATTGTGGAGACAACCGGTTTATTGATCTTTGGTGTGATAAGTGGATTCCATCTTAAAGATCTGCTAAGCCTAACCCTCAAGTCCCTCTTAATCCTGACCTTATATTAGGGTATCCTATTTTATTAACCAAGAAACTAGATCATGGATATCACTAGATTACAAACCTACCTTTGAAAATACTTACACTAAGAAGATTGTAACTATTCTCTTAAGCTATATTTGTACTCCTGATAGCAGGGGTCAGGAGCTTTCAAAGAATGACATAACCTATTCATGTCTGAAGCTTTGGAAGATTATTTGGAAAGTCAAAGTACTCCATCGTATTCAAATGCTTTTGTAAAATCTTTTAGAATTGCAATTTCGGCTAGAATGGTCTTACAATCCAGGATGCCTACTGGGTCCACTACTTGCCCTAGGTGCTCTCTTGATGATGAATATTTTATGCATGAAATTATTTATTGTCCCTTTGGTAGTCAAGTTTGGTCTGCCTCTGCTTTCTGTTTACGGTAACATGATTTCTTTGATAGTTCAACTTTTGGTTTTTGGATCTGGTTTCCTCTTATCTGATGAATCTTCTCCTTTGTTTGTTACTTTGTCTAGTTTATCTAGAGTAGAAGAAATAATTTACTGTTTGGAGGAAAAAAAATGAAACACCGGGTACTGTCTTGGCTGGAGATAGATCTATGATTGTTTTTAAAACCCTAAATTTATCTCAGACCTTTCGATCCAAGAGAAGACAAACTGACTCTTGCATCTCAAATAGTGTTGATAAATGGACGCCTCCACCTTTTGGTTGGATTACAATGATGGTGTTTATGATTTTTCTACTACGACTAGTGGTGCAGAATATGTGATAAGAGATCACATCAGTGAAGCTTTCATTTGTGCTACCATAAATTTTGAGGTTTCTTCCACACCTGAATCATAAACTCGTGAAGGTAGTTGATTTAGTACCCAATTATGCCATTTTTTGTAATTCTTTTTTTTGAAACTAATAAATTGAATTGATTAAAGAGAAGTGTTTACATAGATTTTATCTTCTTGTAACTGTGCAATAATGTTACCAGGAGAATCTAATAACCAAACACCACATAGTTTATCAACTCTGGCAGATTTTGACAGGACATCTGCAACTTTATTTTGCTATTTAAATTTAGCACATAGTTACATTGCCAAGAGGTAAACATACGAAATAAGGACTTCATATCTAAAACTAAATTACGAATTCTCTACTCTATATTGAAAGAGACTTTATTCAACTGCATTAACAACTATCTTTGAGTCCAGCTCAAACTCCACCCTCTCCATATTTAAATCCTTATCCCATTGACATGCCTCCCATAACCCTCTACATTCAAATTGATCTGGACTTGTTGAGTCTGTAGGTAGATGCATTTTGAACCCCTGTGACCACCTGCAAAATCGCGAAAAATTAGACCAATACCTCCAGTTTTATTAGTATGTAAGAAAGAACCATCAGAGTTAATTTTAAAATATCCTCTTGGTGGTGGACACCAATGAAGGTTATTACGAGGTTTCACAGGATCCGAACTACGAGTAATATATGGCTTGTTTTCAAACTCATAAATGTCTTTCCTGCAACTATAAATAATTATGTCTGGAGTTATATTCATGCCTTTTAGGATCTTGTCACATCTTTGATTCCATATACACCACGCCACAATAATTATTTACAGAGATCGTTCTCTTAAATTTGATTACTGAGAAGTTTCTCCACCAAGTCACAAAGCCAATCTTGCAATCTTGTACCAGTCTGGATGTGTAAGCCTAACATGACAAACCAAACTCTTCTAGCTATGTCACACTCAAGAATGCAGTGGGAATAAGTTTAAATACACTGAATACAGTAAGGACAAATTGAATCCTCTGAATTAATGACATAAAAGGAGCTTATCTCTTATAAGAAGAATGTTTTTAACACACTTCCAAGTGAACTGAGTAATCCTTTGGAGAAGTGGAAGTCTCCAAAGTCTCTTGAATATTGATTGCATACGTTGCCCGACTGAGTTATTACTATTTTTTTTCCTCATACATTTTTCGATAAGCTGACTTGACAGAGAAGAAAAAATTCTTTTCCAGAGTCCATATCAAGTTATCTTCATGTTTAGTATGAATGAAAATATTGAGAATGAACCTTGTTGTTGTGATATCAAAGTGATTATACATGAGATTGTAGTCCGAACCTGCAACATCATGAGAAAACAGATGGTTGACAGATACATAATTAAGATGATTGGTAACTCCATCTTTGGGCAGTTGTGGACCTTCTAGTTGTGCAATCCATCTGTGCTTTCAGATTAAGATTTTTTGGCCATTTCCGAGACTCAGCTGTCAATGCTTCTCCAAGACCAAATAGAGTTGTTGATTTTTAGAATATTAAAAATTTCACCAACTTGAGTAATATTTTTTCTGCGGTGATTTTGCACAAATAGAAGTATTATCAGTGCAATGTCTCCATGCAAATTTGGATAATAGAACTATGTTGAGTAGCTCCAAGTCTCTAAAGCCTAAACCTCATTCTTTTTTGGGCTTATTGACACCTTTCCAGGAAATAAATTCTTTTCCTATGTTTGTTTCTTGTTTCTCCAAAATTTCTGTTGAACTGAATTCATTTCTTTAATAGTGGAATTTGGTAGCTTAAAACTGATCATATGATGAACTGGGATTGAATTTGTAACATTCCTAATCATTACTGACCTTGCAGCCTCAGACATATTAGTACTCCTCCATCTGGATAGTTTTGCAGTCATCTTGTCCGTGAGAGAAGAGAAAGGAACTTTCCTATTTCTTCCCACACAAAAAAGGTAAAGCTAGATATTTTTTCTTCTTTGATATCAAGTTCCCTGACCTGGAGAACACCACTAATAACTTGATAGGGAGAAGGATTCATATTTTTTGAGAAGAAAACTGATGACTAATTGAAGTTGATAAGTTGGCCAGAACATGCACTAAACTCCTCTATCACCCGAAGTAGCTCGTTTACCTGAACTAGATTTGCTTCACAAAAGAGAAGACAATCATATGCAAACAAGAGATGATTTATTTTTGTTGCTGATGATTAGTGACTTCATAGTGGTTTAGTTGTCTTGAGAAAGCTTCCATAGCTATGGTGAATAAGAAAGGAGATAGGGGATCTCCCTGCCTAAATCCTCTTGTGGGTCTGAACAAAAGCCGAAGAGTGATGGGGAAAAGCTGGTAGATCAATTTGGAGATTTTGATGATTACCAACAGGTGTACACTTTAAAGGATATTTTTCAGTTCTTGTTGTGTTGCTCGTAAATTTACCTTTAGACCTAGACTTTGTAATGAAATTGCTCGTACCTTGGCTCATGGGCCAACACAAACTATGTTACTATATTTTGGTCCACACCTTTAATTAGGCTTTTGTCACAAGGCCTTTGCTTATCAATAAAAGAAAAAAAAGCAAACCTTAAAGTTCTAGTAATATCCCTTGCTAGTTTTTTTTTTCTTTTTTTGATGTAAAGACGAATTATATTAACTAACAAACATAGTACAGGAAGTTTACAACTCATTTTTATCGAATACATTAGATGTAGTGCTAGAGACCTTAATTCTCTGTTGGATCTTCGTGGATAAATGTTGAAGGCTTTTTATCCTTGCTTCTTTTGCCACTGTGTCCGCTGCCAAATTGAATTTTCGATTTGTGTTGAAGGCTTTCTATCCTTGCTTCTTTTGCCACTGTGTCCGCTGCCAAATTGAATTTTCGATTTGTGTACATTACCTGAGCGTACATTACCTGAGCCTGAGGAAGTGCTCTTAAAGATGTCTTTATTGCTTGAACGGTGGTTTCAGCTGTCCAGAAAGGACTTGTATTATCCTTGTTGATGCAATCTGCCAAAACTCTACAACCCTTGCTAGTTGACAATATGAATAAACCTTAAACTTTTTAATAATCTTTCTTGATAAGTTTGAATACACAAGTGATTACGAGGTCGATTTTCAAGACTCTGCATAACTTTTAGCCATAGTACTGAGAATGTACATAAAAAAAAAACAAATTACAGGACAAGGCAAACCTCCCCTAAGTAGACGACGGAACCAACCCGTCTGACAACTTCTTGACCTCTTTTACTTCCAATCAAGCATGTCTAAAAGCCACAACACTTCATCCTCAGAGTTGGCAGCATCACAGAAATCCAACTGAACCCCGAAAACATTGAGGAGCGAATCATTTCCTTCCTCCGTGAATAATATAGAGACCCAGGATCGGACGCCCGAGATGAACGGGTGCAGAGGAGAGAAGTCAAGATAGTCAAAGGCGAGGGCTCTGTGTGCACTTCTATCAATATAATCAAACACAGATTTCTTGACGATCTGAGCGATTTTGTTAGAATCCTTACGTCCAACAAGCACAGAGACACTAACACTCTGACCTAAACGAACATCAAACCTCGGATTAACAGGGATTGTCATCCTGTAATCGGAACCCTGTAGATGGAATCGCAGCAAGTTAGACATGCCTTCTTCCAGTGGAATCTTAGTCTTCAGAATTGGACCTTGAATTGCTTCCGAGAAAATAATTACGTCTTCTGCCCAAATATCAATAAAGAATTCCAAGTCATCAAAGGACAGTCTTGGTGGGAGGAGGGTACGGCGCTGGATACGTTTTGAGAAGGTAAGGTATAGCTTGTGGTATGTCATTGGTGGCGTTGAGGAAGGATTTTTGCAAACGGAGGGCCATCTCTTTGCACAGAGGCATTTCCAAAAGTAATCATCTCTAGCAGTATCTCTCCACTGCTTACATACCTGCATAGATGACGCTAGGTCTTTGGCATCCAATAGAGGAAACAGAGCTTTTAGAACCTCCCCATGCATCATCTTCAACACTGACAAGTGATCTTAATCAAATAGAATCAATATCGTCCATCCAAGTTCTATCTGAAACAGCAATGGGTGCCAACGCAGCAGAAATGAGAGAAGACTCGATATCCTACACCATAAGATTCACACTAACAGTCTTTGATTGCAATACTTAAGCAAGTGAAGATGATAGGAAAAGAAACATATGATTTTCAAGTTGTGACAAGTTATATAAATAATGCAGAGTTTAGATAACTAACAAATCCCTGGGTAACAATGTGAATACCTTGCAGTCAGACTATATATACTCAACGACAACAACATCTACAAAATTGAATACAGCTTGATGATAGATCCCATGAAATTACAACAACCAAATGAAAGGAGTTATAGCTACAATATTTAAAATCTTCAGTACATTCTATACAGGCTTGCTATGCTCATTCCACCAGTGTCTAATCTCATTTCTACTGGTCAATTCTCACTTACAATCAACCTGGTCATTTTTGTTACATGATCTGGCTCGCCTAATCCAGCCTCAATGCCGAACCGTGTTTCTAATTTCGAATTTCCCTAATCGACTAACAGCATAAGTTCATGCCCATATAGCAGTACTAAGGATATAGCTTTTGTGTCAATAAGTAAATAAAATGGAAACAGTTTTATATCTCTACATACTATATGGAAAATTGAATTCTTCACTGAATTGTTCCATAACCAAGGCCTATGAGCAAATCATTACACACATGTATATTCCAATTCTAAGCTCAATATTAACAATCAACATCGATAATAAGAATTAATATAAGCTCACCTATTTAACTCTTCCGAGGATAATATCTCTGATCAACTCCATTTCCATATAAATTAATCAATAAGATTGAACTGGCATTCAATTCCAAATTCCAATCTGAGAAATGAAAATAACCCCATGTATGAGAAAACACAATAGAATTTTAAGTAAAAGTTAAATCCATCAATATCCTTAAATCCCTAGAATCTACAAATGAAACCTAACAAATTTCGAGGTATCTGAGAATCTGAAATCAGAGGGGGGAAATCCAAATCAATGAAGCAAAAAAAACAATGGATTCGAAAATTCGATGTATCTTATACCTGTTTGGTTGGTTGATATGTCCACCGATTAAAAACCCCCCAGGAACAAATAGAGCACACAGAGAATCAGAGGAGGAGGAAGAGGAAGAGGAAGAAGCGACCACAAATCGAATTATTTTATTTATATTTTTTCAAGTAAGTCAGATTCGAGTATATTTCGAGACACCGTTATATCGTGCAATCAGATATTTCGGGATTCATTATTTTCATCTACGGTGGATGATCAGTCGTCGAGAAGCAGCAACCTCAAGGCCTTGTCCCATGAATCGGGTTTTAACCGCTTTACTACTGAGCAAGAACCGAGTTAATCTGATCCAGAACAACAGAAAAGGGTTAAAAACTTAAAACTTAAAACCCGATTTATTATTTTCATTCGCAGACGAGGCAAGGGTTTTAGTTATGATGGAGGACGATGATGAAACCCCACCTCTCGCTATTCAAATCGAAGAATCAGCAAATTCAAGTTCATCCGATCTTAAAACAAGTGAAGAAGACTCAGTTGGTGTTACTGTAATCACTGGTTATCTAGGTGCTGGAAAATCCACTGTAAGTTCATCTACTCAAAACATCTTTATAATTCATGTTTTTATCGATGGAGAAGTTCAGAAATAAGTTTGATTTTGTTAAAAAATTTCAGTTAGTGAATTACATATTGAATGCGAAACATGGGAAAAAGATAGCTGTGATATTGAATGAGTTTGGAGAAGAGATTGGGGTTGAAAGAGCAATGATTAATGAGGGTGATGGTGATGGTGGAGCAATTGTTGAAGAATGGGTTGAGTTAGCAAATGGATGTGTTTGTTGTACTGTCAAACATAGTTTGGTACAAGCGTTAGAGCAACTCATTGAGAGGAAAGATAGGTAATAACTCCGAATACTTCTATTTCTTAATTTACTTAATAAATTTCCTTCAAGTGCTCATTTCTAGCTTTTCAGAATTGTGTTTAAGCCTAAACCATGCTGCAGCAGAGTGAATTTTTGTTGTTATAGTAATGTATATTGAGTGGGGAGAGGCGGAGAGCTGTGATATGTTGGTGTTACTTAAGCACTGTAGAAATGGTTTTACAAACTGTAACTACTCCATGTTTCTGAGTTAATGGTGATTAGTTCGACCACAAGGGGTGGTGATTCTGGGGCTTTTTTTTTACGTTATTTTTTACATGTCACACTGCTCAGTATGACCCCATTCTTAGTGAAATAAACCAGGTTTAGATTAAGACTCGTTCATTCTATTGTACGAGTATAATGGATTGATTAGTTTTTCAGTTTGTAGACGACCTTGACGTTAGCTCCTTTTTATTCGTTAGCCAAGGTTTTATTTATGGCTGTTTCTTTTTTTGTTCCACAGACTTGATCATATACTACTAGAGACCACAGGGTTGGCCAATCCAGCACCTCTTGCGTCTATTCTCTGGTTGGACGACCAGCTAGAATCAGCTGTTAAACTTGATTCCATCATCACTGTTAGTTTCTTCCATCAAGTTTCTATTATTTATTTTGCTTCAGATGTTGGATTATAGTAGCTTTTGATCTTACAGTTTTTTCTTTCTCTATAATTACCACTTGCAAGTTAACCTTATCATTTGATTGCTTGATCTTCCAATCTTATATGATGTGTGTCTGGAAACCCAAATAGGTAGTTGATGCAAGAAACCTCCGGGTTCAGCTTAGTGAGCATCGGGATTCTTCTTCATTCCCTGAAGCATTTCTTCAAATAGCATTTGCGGTAATCTCCATGCACCTCCTGTTGTTATTTTAGAGATATTTCATGAAAATTAGATTTGCTTTTTATTTATTTTTCGAAATGTAATTCATATATTGTGCCCATGGTATACATGCTCTTTTGATTCTTAGTTTTGGGTATTTAGATTTTAGATCTTGGGTGGACTGGTTATAATATTTGATCGCTGTTGTTTTTTGTCGCAGGATGTGATAATTCTAAACAAGGTTGATTTGGTTTCTAACGAGGCCTCTGGACCGGTGGCTTCACGTGTTATAGAGGAACTGGAAAAAGAGATTCGTAACATCAATTCCCTTGCTGAGATAATTCACTCTGTTAAGTGTGAAGTTAACTTATCTAAGATATTGGACCGCAAGGCCTATGATGCTAAGGTCAGTTCGGTTTATTTCTGATATAATGTGGACTTTACCATTTATTCTCATTCTGGCAGATTTAGAATTTTACATCTAGTTAATGCGAGTAATTTTCATTCAGCAACTTGCTCATTTGGAAACACTACTAAAAGAAACTGAATCGTTATCAACCAGTAATATCCATGACAGTAACGTGCGAACATTGTGTATTACCGAGCATCGACAGGTTGATCTTGACAAGGTGCACCCTCCGTTTCTTTTCTTTTTCTTAAATACTAAATACTACTATGTTGTAGCAGTCCATAATGGGGTGTTTTATTTTTGTTTGCTTTGCTTACGAACACTAAATTTACATATTTACATTAATTGAGTTACCTCGTCAGATTCATCTGGACTTAACAGATGATACTCATAGTTTGCAATTTATTGTTTTGTTTTCAAACTTCAAATGTGGCACTCTCTATAGACTATCACAGAGTCTTCTTTTCGGTCTTATTGAGGCCACCGTATGCATGTTATTTTATGAATTTATAACCACATAATTGTAGTGCTCCTTTCCTCTCTGAGAGTTGCACAATTTGGAAAGTATTCATAAATTTTTTTGTTTATTGTCAGACATTTAAATCTGTCTATTTGTTGTCAGTCAGTGAATTTAAGTGGATTGCGTTTAGTAAAGACTCGAGACTTTCTTTCCCTTCGGTCTGCTTTCACTTTCCTACATGTTTTCTGTTGATACTGTCTCCAATTCAATTTATCAATGAAGAGTAAATACAAAATGCATGACAAGGATCGCTTTCCAATTCCAGGTTCGGTTATGGCTTGAGGAGATTCTTTGGGAAAAGAAATACAATATGGATGTCTATCGCTGCAAAGGGGTTTTAGATGTTCAAAACTCAGCTCAACTTCATACCATACAGGTAAGGTTCAATATACCATTTGATTATGGTAAAATCTCAGACCAGGTGACCATATTTGCTTGTAAGGTTTCTGTTTTGCTTTTTATTCCTTATTCCTAATAATTATTACTTCATTTCTGGAGGGTAGTTGTATTCTGTGTTTTGATTTTCTTTCTTCTTATGGATGTGTGACATATTTCAATGTCCTGAACGTTTATAGGCTGTGAGGGAGATATATGAAATTGTTCCAGCTCGCAGATGGCAGGAAAAAGAGGAGCGGGTGGTCAAGATAGTCTTTATAGGTTCAGCTTGAGCCTTTAATAATCTCTTATTTGTATTATATGCTTCTTATATTCTCTTAAAAGTCCATGTAACTCTTTCTCTTTTTTTTTTATTGGCTGCAGGTCGAAATCTGGATGAGGTTATTCTTAGAGACTCCTTCAAAACTTGCACTTTGCCATTATTGTAAGATATAAGTTTTATCATTTCTCGGTTAATTATTGTTAAAGAACTAAGTTCTTGATTTCACAGTGTGGTTTACTATTGATGGTCAAGTCACTGTCTAATCTGGAGAATGTTGTTCCTTGAGAATTTATCAATATTAACTACTCATCCTGAGAGTTTGTTGATAGAATTATAGCTGGTGAATCTAATGCTATTTTTCATCGTTCTGGGTCATATTTTCGCTTATCTTCTGTTCGCTTTTTGATATTGTGATTTGTATCCTGTGGTGAGTGATTATACTAAGAAAAGAGGAAGTAGTCGCTGCATTCTACTAAGTACCCAACCAGGAAATGGATTTCTAGTGCTTTCTAGAATGAGTAGGACAATTAACTCTTAGGTTAACTATCTTTCGGCTATATTGAATAACATACTGTGTGGTGAAATCCAAATAGATAGACATGCTGCTCATAAATTTAACTCTTGGGGAACAATTCTATGAGTGCAGCCTGCGTAGGGATAAATAACAAGGCACAAATATAACAATTTCAAGATAAGAAAAGCACATGAAATGTTCTCGGAGAGTAAAACATGCTAGTCCAAGAAGTAGACTATATCCAATTCCCTAGGACTCAATGATTTTATTTAATTTTAAACATGCATACTTATAAGCTGACTCAGTTTTCTTACTGGATCCAGCTTGCCTAAATTTGAAGCTGACAGTTCGTTTAGAGTTTTAGCAGCAGTTTGGACTGATTTTATTGTCTGTTTTTAGCATATAAAACAGGCTACAATGTGAACTGGTTTACATCATTTCATTGTCTTAGGTTATATCGACCTGCTTTGGTTTCAGTTCTGCCACTTGCTCTTCACCGATTCGATGAAATTACTGAGATTAATCCTGGAAGAGCCTCCTTCACTAACACTCTTCTTTGATATTTCTTTGAACTCTAAAGCTCTTGCTCTTATCATTTTATCAATAAGTAAGGCCTTGACCTTGCTGATAAATTCCTCCTTTGATATGATTCCACCATCAATTTTGTTTAACTGCAAGCCAACCTTCCAGACATCACAAATGTAACTCTGGTTAAGAAACTGATCACAAAAGTAAGCCCGGCAAAGGAATGGAACTCCCATAGCTACTCCCTCCATAGTCGAGTTCCATCCACAATGGGTTACAAAGCATGCTATTGATGGATGTGCCAACACTTTCTGCTGAGGTGCCCACCCCACTATCCGGGATTTGTTTGCGACTCTTGCTTGAAAACCATCTGGACAAGCATCATTTTGTTTGTCAATGAGGCTAGGGCGTACAACCCACAAGAATGGTTGACCTGTAAGTTCAAGTCCCAGTGCTAGTTCATGAAATTGGTGCTTATCGAAAATTGTGGTGCTTCCGAAGGCAAGATAAATGACGGACTGAGCAGGTTGTTGATCGAGCCAACTCAGACAAGTTGAGTCCTCAGCCAAGAAGTTCCCTCTGAGCTGTGTTTGTTCAGCAGCAAGGAGTGGACCAACAGGAAGGAGGTTCGTGTTCAATGGATAAGTTGATTTTTCTACCTTATAAACTGAATTAATAAGATACCAATCAGCGTCTTTTATATCTCGAGCATTTGATGAAATATATCTAAACATGCTTTGTTGAACAATACTGTCACCGGTACAATTCCATGCGAAGTGGTCTGTATTCATAGCAGGCATTTCAGGAGATAAATGGATCATTTGCTGTTTAGTTGGAAGTCCTGCAAGGGAAACTTTAAGTATCTCAATAGCCGAGTCTTAAAGAATCTCATATATTTCCATATCCAGAGACAAAGTGTGTCAGTTTCTAACCATCAGAGTTTAGTATTTTTGTTTCAATCATCTGCTCAAGGTGTAGGTGTACGGTCCTGAGCCCTGCAGCAGCAGTCCAAAATCCTGCAACTGGGATTTTCATCTTCTTTGCAACTCTTACAGCCCAACCCATATGCTCATCGGCTATGACACAGGTAATCCTATCATCACTTGACTCATTTATTTCTCTTATTAACACCTCTAGATATCTTGGCATTGAACTTAAGATAGAATCAAAAACTTTAGCAAAATCTGTTCGGTTTGCTCCTGGTTCCCTCCCATCTGGAATGGAAACTAGATGAATGTTATTCTCTTTGCTGTTACTTTCTTTCGGCAAGGAAGCTACAACTTTTTCATGATTGTATTCTGTATTGACGAATGTGATTTTGAAGCCATGTTCCGATAATTGATTTGACAGCTTCATGAGAGGTATGACATGACCTTGAGCTGGAAATGGCAAAACTAGAGCATGTATTTTCTTCATTGTAACTTGAAATTCTGGCCTAAAACTTATCTATCCAGACTCACTAGGCACTTGATATATAAGGTTAGGATCCAATAGGTTTAACAAGAAAGAAAATTTTGTTTGGAAAAGAAGGTAGTTTGTTCTTATCTTTTTCAATTATTTCGACCTTTTGCTGGTTGGATTTGTGTGGAGACCAAGTTTGAGGAAACCAGTATGTTGTGACACATTAGTAAAGTGGTATTTTGCTCACCAAGTTTGACTACCTATCTACTGTTAGTTCTGGATTATTATTCCTAGGCTAGAGAGACCACATTTCTGTGGCCACAATGCTGACACTTGGCCTTTAAAGGCTGCATAGATGCAACTTGAGATTAAATTTTCAGCTGTGATAGCCTGACCTAGGACTGGTCCGCGGGTTGTCCCGCAAGAGATAACCCCCACCCACCCACCCCCACCACCACCACCAGCAGAGGGGCTGGTTTATGGGTTGGGTGGGAGTGGGGGTTGTCTCTTGCGGGACAGGCCTCGGGACCCCAGCCCACGGTCAGTCTAGAGTTTTCGTTAAATTTTGGTTAGTGTGATCTGTTGTTAAAATTTAGTTAGTGTGATGTGATCTCTTCACCATTTCAATCAGCTTCACCAAAATTTATGTTGTTCTGAAGCTTTTGACGGCATCTTGTTAATGGGGCTGGATTTGAGCGGATATCTCATCTCCATTAGATTTTCCAAGGTGATTTGCAGGTAGAATCTTGAGACTGTAATTTCTGGTTCAGAATTACAGAACATCCAAGTAGCAAGGGGTTTGTCCCAACAAAATATTAACCTTGGATTACCACCAAGTGCACCCTGCTGGCCATATGGTCTCGCCACCGAGGGTGGTTTATGTGTACATTGCTAGATTTCTTTTTTCTTTGTGGTGGATGGTGACGTGCTCACCATCCATGATCTAAGGGTCCTGATGATGCCACATCAGAAATAGTTAGCAACTAGCTATATTTTGTGTCAATTTTATTCCCAAAACATGTTCAGTTTACAATTATTAAATAATGCGTTCATTAAGTAGATATAAGTTCGATCTGGAGTCTCAAGTACATGTTAAGGAATGGATGCCAATTTTCATGATAGCAGTCTCCAACAATGGTATTGGTCGATGGGATCCACATGGAGAAGTTGCACATTCTGGACTAATAAAAAGAGAAAATGGAGATGCGGTAACCGAAAACATCTTTAAAACTGCACAAATGCAAAATTAGAAGTAGGATGATGCGTTGAGATAATACCAACATGATATCTTGGAATCACCAAATCATTTGCATGTTTCAGTCATAACTTCCAATTCTGTCACTTGCCCTTGACAGATTCAACGAAATCATTGAAATTTTTCATGGAAGCCCCTCCTTCACTAACACTGTTATTTGCTATTTCCCTGAGATTTAAAGTTTTTACTCTTATCGTTTCATCAGCAAGTAATGCATTAACCTTGTCCTTTATTTCACCCTCCGTTACTATTCCCTTGTCATTTTTGTTTAATTGCAATCCAACTTGCCAAACATCACAAATATAACTCTGGTTGAGAAACTGATCGGCAAAGTAAGGCCAGCAAATGAATGGAACCCCTGCAGTAATTCCTTCTATAGTTGAGTTCCATCCACAATGGGTTACGAAGCATGCTATAGATGGATGATCTAACACCTTCTGCTGGGGCGCCCAACCCACCATTCGCCCTTTGCTTGCAACTCTTTCTTGGAATCCATGTGGATAATCATTGGTAGACCCTTCAGTAAGGTCAGGCCGCACAACCCACAGGAATGGTTGCCCCGTGTTCTCAAGTCCTACAGCCACTTCATGGAATTGCTGCTTGTCAAAAACTGTGAAGCTCCCAAATGCAACATAAACAACAGATTTTGCAGGCTGTCGATCAAGCCAATTCAGACAGGTTATGTCCTCAGTCCAAAAGTTCCCGGTGAGTTGACTTCTTGCAAGTAATGGACCTACTGAGAGAAGGTCAGGATTCAATGGGTAGGCTGGTGCTTCAAGCTCATGGAACGAATTGCAAAGCCACCAATCAGCATCTTTACTTGCTTCGTTGTTTGAGTTTATGTATCTGAACATACTTTGCTGTGAATCCTTGTCGCCAATGCAGCTCCACACAAGGTGGTTGGTGGTCATGGGTATCATGGTAGGTGAGAGTCGAAGTATTTGTTTTTTTATAGGAACTCCTGCAAGCAGATCAAATTTTTTTGTTCATCAGTACATTATCTTAGAAGCTCATCGTATTTCATCATCAGAATATGAAGACTTGGACATTAGCTTGTACCGTCAGAATCAAGAATTCCTGATCCAATCAGATGCGGAATGTGTAAAATCAAGGCCCTAAGCCCCACAGAAGCAGGCCAAAAGAGTGCTACAGGGATTCCCATCTTCCTCGCAACTGGTACTACCCAACCCATATTCTCATCAGCTATGATACACGTGATCTTACAATCGTTGGACTCGTTTATATCCCCTATTAGTTCCTCCAGATAACCTGGCATTTTACTACACATGGAATCACAAAGCTCGGGGAAATGGTTTCGGTCGTCCCCTGGTTCCATCCCATCTGGAATTGAAACTAAATGAATTTGATTCTCCTTGTTACCATTTTTTGGTAAAGAAGCCATGACTCTTTCATGATTGAATTTCAGCTAAACAGTGTGAAAATTTCATGAGAGGTATGACATGTCCTTGAGCTGGGAATGGTATAACTAAAGCATGCATTTTCTTCATTGTTATACTCACTTCTACCTTTTATGATGCAGGTTTATTTCTTATCCAGCCAAACTCCATGACACTGAATATATATATTTGGATGGATGACTACAGAGGTAACTATATTTTTCATATATTGGTGGCATGAGTTGTTTTTAGCTGACACAAGATCTATTTGTTCTGCTCTTTTTAGCTCTCAAGTTGTGTGTCTGAGGAACCTAAGAGCATCTATAGATTGTTAAAATGTAGTTAGAGCAGTAGAATGAGACAAGAGAATTCATTTATAAGAAGCAAATAAATCTAGAAACAAGGATAACCTAAGGGAATTTAATCGGAGAAAGACGCAGAAGATAAGTGTAGTAGCATCAGACAAGAAAGAGATATAAATTAGAAATCCTTATCTTTAGTTTTAAAGAGGTTGTCACAATTCTATATTTAGAAACCTGTACCGATCAACAGACACTGGAAGACAACTAACCACGTCAAGGGGCAGGACTGTTTCAACCGTCTTGAAACTTATAAATGATTCTCTTGGGGTTGTAACCACGACAAGGAATCTTTTGTGCCTGGATTAAGTTCACAATATTTGTATCTGTTTGTCTTTGCTTTGTGGATTTACTTGGAAAACCATGAGTAGCTAAACCAAGAGGTTGATTACATGATACATTCTTTGCGAAAATCAATTTTGCATTATATGTTATCTTGATTGTTTACGCTGGAAAAGCTTAGGAATTTGACTCAGACCCGAGTCAGATTTGAGTTTGAGTGAACCACAAAAGCATAAACCACCTGATTTACTTGCATTCAGATGGAACACAAAAATAATGCTAATTCAAACTGCGTATCTTATAGCAATATTATTTGGGTGCAGCTGTGACGCCACACTTGCCTTGACACTTTAGAGCTTCAACAAAGTTGGAGAAATTCTTTGATGAAGATCCACCTTCACTCGCACTATCCATAGACAATTTCTTCAGTTCTGCAACCCTCGTCTTTATTCCTTCATCAGCAATCAGTTCTTCTACCCTACTCTTAATTTCATTTCTTGATACAATCCCGTTTCCATCTTTGTTTAACCTCAGTCCAGTTTTCCATACATCACATATATATGTGGTGTTATGGATCTGATCAGCAAAGTAGGGCCAACATAGAAACGGAATTCCAAACCTTAAACCATCCATAGTTGAGTTCCATCCAGTGTGTCATAAAACAAGCAACAGAAGAGTGAGCCAAAACTTCCCTTTTAGGTTACCAATTTACAATCTTTCCTTTCTCTGTAAAACCATCAGGGTATGCAACGGTGGCGTCAGTCATATCAGATCGAACCACCAATAAATAACTGTCGACCTGTGAGATCTAGGCCGTGTACCAGTTCACTGAATTGATCCCTGTTTAAGGTTGTGATACTGCCAAAAGCAATGTATATGACTGAATTAACAGGCTGTGAATCAAGCCAGGTTAAGCAAGTTGAATCCTCCGCCCAAAACTCCCCCATGGTTTGATTGACCTCGCTACTTCCGACCAATGGACCAATTGTTCGTATGTATGGCAGTATATCACAAGCAGCAGGCTCGAGTTTGTCAAATGAGTTGCAGAGAACCCAGTCTGCAAGTCCATTGTTCGTATGTATGGCAGTATATCACAAGCAGCAGGCTCGAGTTTGTCAAATGAGTTGCAGAGAACCCAGTCTGCAAGTTTTATAGATTTGCTGATGCTGAAGCCCATGAGAAAGAGAAGTTTACCCATGCCTTGATCATAGGTGCGAATCCAAAGGAAGTCATCGATGTTTATTTCAGGCAATGCAGGAGATATCTTGATCATTTCCTGTTTTAGTGGTGTTCCTGTAAAATTAATTAAACTTTATACTTGGAAGTCTACTTAACAACAGTAACTAGTGTTGTGAAAAAGTTCAAATCAAATATGCTGCTTACAATTCTCATCTATAATACCCGCCTCGATCAGCTTCGGAATGTGCAGTGTCATTGCTGTGACCGCCAAAGACGTGGGGCAAAACATTGCAATTTTCAGTCCCATTTTCTTAGCAGGTTCATAAGCCCAATAAACACCAGCATCAGCTATAACACAACTTACCTTCTCTTCACCGTTGTTACCACCATTGATCTCATTAATCTTCATAACTAGTTCTTCCAAATAATCTGAAGCCTTTTCTTGGTTTTGATACTCTAATCCTTCAGGCCGTGAGACTAAACGAATTCGATGAGGATCATTGTGAACCCCTTCTTTCAATGAAGACGATAAATTCGCAAGCAACTGTTTGTGTAAGGATTCTGTAATAGCAAATGTAACTTGGACTCCATTATCAACTAGTTTTTGTGAAACTTGCATCATTGGCATCACATGACCTTGTGCTGGCCATGGTAGCACCAAAACATGAGTTTGCTTCACCATTTATTCTCTCCCTCACTGAAATATAATCTTCTTTGAGTTCTTTCTCTCAAACTTCTTATATCGAGTGCATGATTGTTCCTTTTTAAGTTCGTGAAGTGAAATTGTAGTTCACTCATACACGGGTTCTCTGAATGACTCTTATGGTAAAGAAATATTTTTCTTTTTCCTCAATAAAGGAAATAAACCTATAAACATGCAGTGAAACAAAAAAAAGCACAAGTTGAATATTGATCAACGAAAAACAAAAACACACGAGAAAGATTTCACATGTGACCGAAAATGAAACCAAACCAACCCATCAACGATGAAGATCTTCACGTAAAACCAAACTCTTTATGTTAAGATGAATTATTCACGTCATCAACATCTTCAACTGAAAATCCCCACTCTGATCGATGTAGGAGTGAGTGAAGCAAAATCCAGACCTATGATACAATTACCTATTGATTAATCGATTCAACTTTGACACCAAAAAATCTGTCAGATTTTCTTGGAAATCTAACGCTTCCTTTCCTGAAATCAAGTTAAAAGCTAGGATGGCTCACTACTAGCTAATTGGTTATGGAGGACCCATGTATGCGTCAGTTTTGGCTGAACCGTCATTTGAGGCATACTGAAAAAATTTGGGGCAAAAATAGGGTTGGAAATAGTTTTTCTAGAGTACCCCTATCCATCCAATTCATAAAGACAAAAATACCCTTAAATGATTAGTGTTTAATAAGTGTTAGTTTTAATGATTAGTTGTTAATGATTAGAGTTAGTGTTAGTGTTAATTTAGGAGAGTAATTTTCTTTTGGAGAGATTGATTGGGTTATTATAGAAGAAGACGACAAAGTGGAAAGAATTTTTTTGTTTTTTGTTTTTTTTTTTTGTTTTTGAGATCTTTGTGATTGTTGATAAATGTGGAAGATGATGTTTAATATCCGTTTGCAAGTTGAATTATCCAAAAGATTGAATTTTTACAAGAAGTTCGCTTGTCCAATGTTGGGTTCGTCTTACAATTATCAGCCGAACCTACTTATGATGAACAGTTCTGATATTAGTTACTAGACGAACCTAACTGGTAGATGAACAGTTCGGCTCATTCGAAACACAATACTTGTTAGTCGAACTTCTGTTTTGTATATTTTGCGGCAACTTACAAGTTAGAAGTTCGGCTAATAAATGTGCTTTCTTGATCAACCGAACATGTTTCTGTATTTTTGATAGGTGCATTATTTACATGTTTATAGTGTCAATTCAATCCTTTTTTTAGCTATTATTCTTGCATATTACTTTTCATTACGTTTGTTTTCTATTGTGCAGCCTTTGTTTGGATGAATCGACCAAAAGAAAGGGAAGTCTACTAACGGAGAATATCAAGGTCCAAATTAAACTCATTCAAATCAATGAGATATTATCGTCATCTTCAAGAGAATGAAAAGACGAAAACAACGTAAAACGAATGAGGCTATTCCGACATCGGACGAAGAAGTTATGGCCAAAATAAAATCTTAAAACTTGAGTGTACAGAGATAAGTTCGGCTGAAAACTCATCATCACGAGTTAGCCGAACCTGGAGCCTACAAATCACGATTTTCGAAGTGTTTACAGAGATAAGTTCGGCTTAAAAGTAATCCAATCGAGTCAGCTGAACCTGACAACCACCCGGGGTAAATTTCACTTGTTAGGTTCCGCCGGGAAAAGTTGGCAAGGTATTAGCCGAACTTGACACTGTTCAGGGACATGTTTGGATGAAAAATTGACTCTATATCAATGAGAAACGGTTTCAGAAGGATTCAAAAGCCTGACTTTGAGAGCTTTATATAAGAAAATCCCTACGAAGAGATATTTCAATCTTTATCATCTCTTTACACCACATTTTATCATTCATATTATCTTCCACATCAAAAAAAATACATCCAAAGCCCTAAAACGACATGCATCAATTTTGAGAAGAAAAATCAAGTTAGACAAGGTGATAAGTAACCCATAGATAGACAAGTTTGCAAAATGACACACCCGTACACATAATATAGTTCGGCACACCCGATATTTATCAAACTGAGCCGAACACAGTACAATGGATTAACGACTATCAGTATTGAAGTTCGGCAAAAAAATGCAAAAAAATCATCAGCCGGATATTAAGGTTCGGCTGATCCGATATTCAATGTAAAACATTTTTGCAGCCGAACTGTTCTTCTTCTGAAGAAAAAACATTAAGTTCGGCTGATACATTTCAGCCGAACACGACTCTGTAACTACCAAAATGACGAAGATTTTCCAATACATCTCATTTTATTAACCAAATACGAATAAAAACAAGTGATGGGTTTGTGGGAAATACCTTTCAAGGTGCAATTTTAAAGAATCAGGGTTTATCTCTCGCTCTCCAACACCAATTAATCCACTATCCTCTTCAACTCCATCTTTTCCAAAAACCCTAGATTAAGATGCTATGATTTTGATTTTTGAGAAGAGTTGGGTTGTTCTTCTTAAAAAGGCAGAATAAAAGGGAATAAGAAAAGAGAAGAAGAAGGAATAAGAGTTTAAGTTTAAAAAAAATTAATTAATTAAGTAACGGTTAATTAGTGAAGTAATTAAGTGAGTAATGGTTAATTAGTGGGAGGGTAATTAATTAGTGGATGAGTTAATTAGTGGGAAGGTTTTAGGATTATAATTTAATTTAGTGGAAGGGTAATAACGTAATTTAAACTATATAAGGGTATTATAATAACTTAAACATCACTAGAACACCCCTTATCATCTTGCATTGGATTAAGTATATATTCCCTAAAATTTTCAGGGTATATTAATTAAATACCCTTAGTTTTCGAACCCTTCAAAAATACACCTATCACATTATAAATATACCATTTCTCTTATACATAAAGCTTATTTTCTTAAAAATAAACTATTTTAGTAACCTATTACACATAACTTTTTTTCTTCTCCAAAAAGCAATAATTTTCTTTCTCAATCACTCCACCACCGCTTCCAACTCCACCGACGGCAAATCACCAACACCACCACTCCACAACCATCACCACCACCACCACCACCACCATTTCGCAACCATCACCAACATTCCACCATCACAACTCCACTACAACTCATCGTCACCACCGCCACCGCAATTGCGACCACCATCTGCTCCAAATCCACCACCGATGCCGCCAAGTTGATAACAAAATCGAAAATTTAGAAATAAGTTAGGTCCAGATTTTTGTATAACAACCGAAGTTGATCCGGATTTTCTTATCAACAACCGAAGTTGATATCATATCCGGTGTCAACAACCCAAGTTTTTACAAAAATTGAAAACTTGGAAATTAGTTAGGTTAAGATTATGTAGCAACAACCCAAGTTGACACCAAAATCTGGTATCAACAACAAAAGTTTATCTAAATCTGGTATCAACAACAAAAGTTGATCCCAAATCTGGTGGCACCACCACCTCCATCGCCGGCATCACCACCATCACTACTTCCAACATGTGAGATAATAAATGAAATGGTTTTCATCTAAATTTTTATTAACATTGAAAGGGTATTTATATGATTCAAAATTAAATGGATTATATTTTAGAAGATGAGGGATATAATTATTGGTGGATAAGGATATTTGTGAAATCCATGAAAAGAAGGGGTATTTATACAATTTCCACCAATTTTCATGTATGCCCCAGATGAGGGTTCTTGTGGCTTATTAATCATGCTTGGCCAATGTCACTCAATGAGGGTTCTTGTGGCTTATTAATCATGCTTGGCCAATGTCACTCATTATGGTCTCTGGTCCAATGTCCAGGCTCATAGGTATGATGTCGGAACTTCGTTTACGGAGTAGTTGTGCCCTATTTATTATCTCACTTGGTCGTTAGCGAGAAAAATACACCTAAATTTTTTTAGGAAACTTTGTTGTTTGGTCCTAAGCCCACAAAGTTAGTTATAGTAGGGTCCAACCGGATTTTTTTTTATTTAGAGGTCCAAAATTAATTAAAACATCGAAATGACCATAATACCCATTGTTACCAAACGTGTGTGTTTACACATTCATTATATTGAGTACATATCTGTTACACTGATTATAAATTCGAGTACATATCTGCTACACTGCTTATAAATTCGAGTACATATCTGCTACACTACTTACAAATCTGAGTACATATCTGTCGCGCTGGTTACAAATAGAACACGTATCCGCTAAACTGCTTACAAATTCGAGTATATATCTGCTGCTTACGAATTCGAGTATGTATCTGTTGAACTGATTACAGAAAAAGTACATGTTTGTTAGAATCAATGATAAATAAATTAGAAAACGTTTTACATCACATATATTGTAGGATCATACCAATAATCTCTAGTATTTCTTTAATACAAAAGAGGTACAGTTTTGCATGATTGAACAGGGTGACATAACCACTAAAAAACTAACCAACAAAATTAATGTCCATAAGAAGCTACTGAATATCTACAGCAAACCCTGAAAGTGATTATCAAGGATCGAGTGATACATAGCAAACTAGAGTAACATATTAGGATGCTTTGCACAAATGAAAATGTAACAGACAACATTTCAATTTTCTTACCACACAAAGAAGCTGTCGCTTTCCAGGAGTATCGGCTCCGTGGTTGCTAAATTTTGCTTCCAGAACCGCTATTAGCGCAACATTATCCTATACAAAATTGAATGGACAAATAGAATAATACAAGGAGTAAGATTCTGGGAAAGAATCTAAGCACCAACTAACTGCATAAGAGACTCCCAAAGAAGAAAAATCACCTTAAGAAGTTGAGACAAAGCAACTTTCTTCTGAGTGATTGGGACCAAAACATATGTCAGTGACTGAGCAGCCTTGTTGAATTCGACCTACATACAAAAGTAAACTGTTTAACATGTGAACCAACAGAGTAACAATAATTCAAAAGAAAGTCTGTCATCTCCAAACCTCGTATTTCTTCACATGGGAAAATCTGTCCCTTCGGAAAAATGTTGCACAACCATCGATAGCATAAGTCCCGGTGTAAACCTACAGTGAACAGATTCATTATCACAAACTGAATATTTGGAGTTTATGACCATTAAATCAAAAATGTCCGCAAGCAAACCTCTGTTGTCTTCTTCTTATAGAGAGCTTGATAACCATGTTTGTCCAACTCAGGGGAGAAAAACTCATCAAAATGATCACTTTGAACCTGAAATAAGAAATGATTAGCTTTGTTGCAACTAAATCCTTAACTTAAGGATTGGCTATGTGGACATAATCTTGAATCCAAGCTAATACAGCAATTTCATATCTAAATAACTAATATGAGACAAGAATAGTCTTTTTCTTATTTAGTATTCCAGTTCATTATACATGCACTGGAATACCATGAAAAGGAAAAACCAGAATGGCTTCTGTCAAAATTATTTGATGTAAGAGAGAAGTTTGTATCAGTACGTCATATATGTACTGCATATTCATGAACTAAAAAATCAATTGCATGTCAAGAAGAAGTGATGAATCCATGCATATAACTGAATCAAAGCACATACTTCAGTATTACACATACGTACTCATGGATCAAACCCAAAAACAATAGCAAAACTCAGAAATATAAACGAATCAAAGCACATATTTCAGTATTACACATACTTACTCATGGATCGAACCCAAAAACAGTGGAAAACTTTTGAATATAACCGAATCAAAGCACATACTTCAGTATTACACATACGTACTCATGGATCGAACCCAAAAACAATGGAAAAACTCTGAATATAACCGAATCAAAGCACATATTTCAGTACTACACATACGTACTCATAGATCGAAGCAAAAAAAATGGCAAAAATTTGAATATAACCGAATCATAAGAATTTTGTATCAGTACGTCGTATACGTACTGTCAATTCATACACAAAAGAAAACTGTATCAAATCTAAAAACATAATAGCATCATGAAAATCGATTTGATCTTCATAATACAATCGGAAAAAAAATCAAATGAAGAAAAACGAACAAAATAATCAAAAAAGATGATTAAAAAACATACCCGGAAACACAAACAAATCTTCTCGTCGTAAATCATAACGATGCATCATCATCATCATCTTCTTCTTCTTCTTAATAAATTGAGTTTCTGTCAGTACGGGATATATGTACTGTTGCTTCATATACAAAAACAAACTGAAACACATCTAAAACCAACAAAATGGAAGTGGTATAAGTAAATCTAACAATGAAATGAACAAAAAATATGATTATTCATCTAGATCTGGTAAATAATCAACAAATCAAACATGGAGATAGAAAAGCGTAATCAAACACAACAACGATTCGATCGTGAAACCCTAAAATAAACATTGATTTGATAGAAACGAGAAAGATTGAAGAATTTTTTTTGGATCTGTACAGAATCCATTTGCAGCAGCAGTGAGAAGAAAGAGAAGAAGAAAACGAATATGAAAGGTTAATGTTCTTCTCGTGCTTATAATCCCTGTTAAATAGGGAGGGTTATTTGTGATATTTTTAAATTTCGCATTAGTTATCCCGCACGTGTAAGGACCTGGGCTTAAAAAGTTAGGTCCATTTTTATGTTTTCTCTTAATTATGGACCTCTGTTTACTGGGCTTTAGTGGGTGGACCTGCCACTAACTAAGAACACTATAATAGGATCTATAGGTAATTCCTACGTTTTTTTAACAACTTACATGGTTGGGCAAGTTTATTTTCTATGAAAAAAAAAGAGATAGGTTCACTATAATGATTCAAGAAGACTACTCTTAACACTTTGTCTGTTTACTCCTGACTCATCGGAGACGTCTAGATCTGACTGAAATCATCTGACTCAGTATGTTTGTTTTTGAGTTAGACCTGATTCATCTGACTCAAACATATATGAGTCAGTGGCTTGGTCCCATGAGTAGGGGCGGAGCCAGCCCAGTGCAAGGGTGTGCACTTGCACCCCCTGCCCAGCTGGCTCCAAAGTCTGTTCTAGCCCAATTAGATATTTTTTTTGACATATATCCTATTTTTGCATTTTTGCACCTCCTAAGAATTTTTTTTGCACCCCATAGCTATTTTGCACCCCCATTCCATGATTCTTGGCTCCGCCCCTGGCCATGAATCAGGGATAGTAATTCCATACATGATTGAAACGAGTCCGAGTCAGGGATTAAGTCTGAATCAGGAATCGAGTCAGATCAGACTCAAAACATAAAACAAATGGTCTGACATCTGGCTCGCAATGAGTCACGAGTTACAGATGGCGAGTCAACAAACAAAAATGGTGTAAGACTTTTTAATTAAAGTTTTATTGGGAATTCTCATGCCACAATAGAATAAGCTAACTTTTTTTTCTCATTTAGTATGAACGTTTTCCGGTCTCTCTCGCTCCCTTATCACGGATATGCCTTAAACAGGCTAGTGAAGAATCCCTTTTATAGGCTCTTGGTTGCGATATTGGTCGCTGAATCAAGAACCTATTCCGTGTTGTAAGAAAATAACTTTATCGTGAAAGTCTAATATGTAGGCACATTTAACGTGGTCATATCCTGTGTGGATTTGTTTAAAGCTACTCCATGTGAAATTGAGATAATGGCAGTTTTCCAACCGTGTATTGACTATCAACGTAATAGTAGTTCCATGAAGGAATAGCTCCACGAATCTATGGTCATCATGTCTGTTTGATTATCGTGAGTGCTAGTCTTCTGAAGAGAAATCTCACGGACGTAGAAAATCTCTCGAATAAAGTGAAATCGAACATCATGTGCTTGTCAATGCATGGTGAACTTGATTCTTTGTTAAATGTATATCACTTTGGATATCACAATCAATGTATATCACTTTAGATATCACAATAGAATTCTACATTGCCTTGAGAAATTCTTAAATCATCAACTGAACCTTGTAACCACAAACTTCCTTGATAGCCTCTTTAACTGCCAGATGTTCTGCTTTTCTTGTAGATAAAGCAACTGTTGAATGCAACATAGATCACCAATGAGATGGACCAACAACAGAAACAAACACGTAATCTATTATAGACTGTCGTTTATCGAAGTTACCCGCGTAATATGAATAGAGATAACCTAGATATAAGAACCCAAATTTGCATCTCTCTGATACACTAAACCAACATCCAATGTGCCACACAGAAATCGCAATATCCATTTCATCTTCAAGTGTTCTTTCGTAGGGTTAGCCATATGCCTACATACCATGCTGACTACTTTACTTGTCAAATATTTGGACGAGTGCAAACCATTGCATACACAAGACTACCTACCGCACTCGCATAAGAAACCTTTTTCATGTAATTACGTTCCTCATTTGTTGATGGAGACTAGGGATGTCAACGGTACCTATCGAAATGGTAAGTGGCTCAGTCGTTATCGTTTCCGAAAATTTCTATCGGAATTCCAATACCGATAATTTCTGGCGGAATTCTCAAAATTCTAACCGACACCGTTTCGTTAATATTATCGGATATCGGTAAAGTTACCGATAAATATTGTTATCTGACATATTTTTACATAACCATTTTTTCATACTCAAATTTCCTTCAAAATAAAAAGTTTTCAGTTCAAAATCCCTGCCAAACCCAAAGTAAACGCACACAAATGTTCCAAAATTGTTTAGTTACATGTTCTTGCAAAAAAAGAAAAAACACAAAGAAATTCAAAAACAGTTGCATCCTGAAGGTGATTACGATTTGATAGCTTTATACACTATCGGTATCGGTAATTAACCAAACGGTATGTGCCTCATCCGATACCGCTTCGTTAAGATAATAATCACTGATAAAATTCCGTTACCGACTTCTGATAACCGTTATGTCGGCAAATTACCTATAGGAACCCAGTTTACTGATAACGGCTATTGGATATCGGTATCCCATTGACAACCCTAATAGAGACATATTCACATGTAGTTTAGTATAAGATGTCAAAGGAGCGGCAACAAACTATGAGTTTTTCATCCCAAAACGTTCTACAACCTTTTGTAGGTATTGCCTTTGAGTAAGGCGCACGCATCATTTACTTGTGTCTCTAACGATTTTCATCCTAAATTTTTTATGTGTTGGACCTATATCTTTCATTTCAAGCTCTCTACCAAATTCAAACTTGAGCCTATTAATTTCCCCCATGATTATAGTAGTAATAATCATATCGCCATCATAAAGAATTAAGAAAATAAAAGAACCCTATTATATTCTCATGAAGTATACACAGTGATCAAATTCACTTAGCGTAAATCCCCGATAAAGCATATGAAGTTATTGAATCTTAAGTACCATTATCAAGGCGAATGCTTTAATCCGTACAAAGATTTTTCAAAATTTTATACCAATTTTTTTTTTACCAACAACTATATAACTTTGAGGTTATGACATGTATATTTTCTTCTTTAAGTATCCATGTAAGAACACAATGTCGATGTCAAGTTATTTTAACTCAAGGTCAAAATACCCCACCATAGCCAAAAGGACCCAAATAGAAGTATGTTTTACCACCGGGATAAGATTTCATGGTAATCAACACTTTCAAGTTGTGCATAACTATTACCTACTAATCGCGCCTTACGTCGTACACCATCGTTGGAGCTCGACACACCATCTTTTTTGGTAAAAACCCACTTACAGTTACTTGTTTCTTAGGTAACGGTACAAATTTCCAAGTTTGATTTTTACGAAGAGATTGCATTTCCTCTTCCATAGAAAACTTTGAATACTCCACACAAGGATCCCTTAGCGCCTCTTTGTAATTATAAGCACTTCATCAAACATTGTTAATGCAAAAGCCATGGTGTCTTGTAATCGTGTTGGCTTCATAATGACTCTTCTTAGTCTATCACGTGCAATCGATAGTTGTTTTTGTTGTTGTTCTAGGTTCACTTCATTAGGAACCTCCTCATCTATAAATGTACTTTGCTGTATTTCTTCACTTATAGTATCATATGAAATATCAAGATCCGAAACTTGATATCCACTCTATCTACTTGGCTCCACCCGCGAGTCAACCATACCGAAGGATAATATCGATAACTCATCAAAAGTAACATCTCTGCTCGCTAAAAATGTTCCCATCTTCAGAAACCAAAACTTGTATCCCTTAACACCTCTTTGATATCCCAAGAAACTACCTTTATTGGATCTTAGTTCAAATTTATTATTCTGCAAATGCAACACATCCAAAGATTTTAGGAGAATTTAACAAAACTGTTTTATTGGACCATAACTCATATGAAATCTTGCAGTTGAAATCCCTTGATGCTGATCTGTTAATGAGAAAACATCCAGTATTCGACGTACCATCCCAAAAATCTCCACCCAATTTAGAACTGGTTAGCATACACCATATTCGTTCCATTAAGGTGTAATTCATTCTTTCCGCCGCCCCATTCTATTGAGGTGTCCTTTTCACTGTAAAGTGCCTTACGATGCCTTCTTTCTAACAATACTCTATAAACTGATTATATTTATATTCCCCGTCATCATCCGAATGAAGATATTTGAGTTTCCCGTCGGTCTGCTTTTTGGTCATCGCTTTCTACTTAAGAATATATCAAAGACTTAATCTTTAGATTCCATAAGGTAAATTCACACACTCCATGTATAATCATCAATGGAAGAGACAAGATACTTTGAGTCTCCAAAGGAAGTAAATATTTAAGGTCTTCAAGCATCACTGTGCACATAATTAAGTCGTTTCGTAGTGTTATGAACTGAATTTCCTAATTTGATTCGATATTCTTTGCCAAAAATGTAGTGTCTGCAAAATCCCAATTTCACAGACTTAATACCACTAAGAATTCCTCGCTTAATTAAGTCATACCATTTTTGCTCATATATCCTAACCGCATATGCCACTGTCTTGTGACAGATAGCTCTGATCCTGCTACTTATTTAACAACAGCTCTTCATGTTGTTGTGCCTCCATCTAGATGATAAATATTTCCTTGTTTGTTTTCATTAATTAATACGAGCATCCCATAAAGAATTTAAAGATCTCCACCTTTGACAAAAATTTGATAGCCGCTTGGTCCAAAGATCCCGGTGAGATGATATTTTTACGAAGTTCAAGAATATGTTTGATATTTGTTAAGGTCCTTACAACACCATCATGATTTTTTATTTTTATCGTACCAATACCTACAGTTCTATAAACATAATTATTATCTATCAAACTGAACCGACGTTCAATTCCTTATATGTAGTAAATCAGTTATTATTGGAACTCATATGATATGAACATGCAGAATCAAGAATCTAACTATGCACATTATTGTCGTGAAAAGTTGTTAGAGCATAGCTCGGTCGAACCTGCCAAGCGTTGGTATGTCAAGTTTGGTTATCATATTTTAGTATCAAAACTCATCTAAAGTCGCTTGAGTAAATACTAGAGATAACTTCGTTTAGGTTAGACTAGAAAGTCTAGGAATGTTGAGACGTACAAGTATTACTCCGAAGACCTGAAGAAAGTGAAGAAGTAACGACTGCAACCATGACATCATCCTTCCTCTTGAGGTTAGTAATATTGACTTGATCTCGTTTTCATTCCTAACGTATCTTTCAAGTCGTTTTAGATTGAAAACATAACATGCGGAGATATATACATGTGAAACTCTAGTGTTATACTTGGTCATAATAGTATGATCAAAGTATTAAGGAATTATATTACGATGTATAACACTTATATTTTGAACTTCGTAAATATGACATCGACGTAATCTATTGTATATGGTTACTTGATTATGTGTGCATTATATAGGTGTAATTTCATCCTAGAAAACTATGTATTATTACATTAGTTTAAGGAAGTAGACATATGAACTTGTTTCATAATGGAAAGGGAAATCATGATGTGTTGATCTGGTTCTTCATTGAATATTTTGATTGATCAATACAAGATAACTAGGTAGAACCAATCTTAACTTTGGTAGAGTTATGGTATAACCGTTCATAGCCTATAATATATAGCTAGTTGTAATCGGTCACAAGTTACTTTAGAAATCATGGTGTAACCGATCACAAGCTATATTGGAATGCAAGTAGAAACCGGTCACAAGTTACTTTGGGATCAAAGGTATAACCCGTCACAAGATGGATTGTGAAGTTAGTTGTAGTCGATCACAAGCTACCTTTGGGAAGCAAGGTGTAACTGGTCACAAGTTACTTCGGGAAGCAAGGTGTAACCAGTCACAAGCTACTTTATGGAGCAAGGTGTAACTGATTACAACCTATCTTGGGAATCATGTTATATCCGGTCACAACATATTTTGGAGTGAGGCCATAATCGTTTCCATGAGCAAAACCAAGTTTCCATGGTTCACATATTTCTTCATGATGTGAGTGAATTAGGGTTTTGGGTTTGCTAAGATGAGAAGCTTCTTGATGTCGACATTATTTAAACATATACATAACTCTAACCGTTCAAAGATATTCCTTGATACTAAAGGTGATCCTGTACCGTAAAAGTGAAAAACATTTAATTATGATTTTCATCATATATGTTTTAATTACCAGCAATTAAAGCATATCCTCTGAAAAATATCATCATTTCATGTGCTAGACTAATAATCGAATTTTCATGAAAGTTTTCGGAAATATGATTTGGCATTTAAGTAGAAATAATAAAACCTAAATTAGGTACTTTATAGTGAATGTATTGATAATATTTTCGGTTTTGGAATTTCCTTGTTGTCAAAACAACCCTGGACTATAAATAGTTGAGTTTGCATTTCTTTCAAACTATCCTAAGAGCCTGGAAAACTTCATTCGTGTAGTTTCTGGTGGAGCCGTCTATTCGGAGAGGAAAGTACCCTGATTAGGAGAAATCTCTTACGACCTCCCGTTTAAAGACTTCTTTGGGATCAAGAATCTCGACGAGTACCGTTGGTGGGAACCTAGATAATTACATTGTTATTTTAGTTTTCGATTATTGATTTGATTGACTAATGGTTGTTGAAAATTTGATTGCACCTAGTTTGTTTATCCTTGAGAACCTTTTCTTTTGATATAAGTGTAGATGGAGAAAAACTATTTGCTGGTTTTTTAGGGAATGGAAAGACGACCGAGCAGACGGAGGCTCCTCAACCGAGCAAACTGCCTAACCTAAATTAAATGCACTGTACGTGAGTGATTTAAGTTCGAGAGATCAATCTGTAGGACTCCGGCCTAAACCAAGACAATGGTCGTTCCAGAGTCAATTCGCTCAAAAAGCGGGAATAGGGTTGATCTGTAGGAGGGAAGTTAAGAAGTGTGTGAGATGAATGATGATCGAGGATTGTGAATGTATGTTAGTTTTCTGTAAAGTGTTGAGTTCAAACAAGTTCTGGTTGATTGATTGAATTCTTGAGTGATTTCTCGGAATTGTTTTGTTGTTCAATTGTGGATTCAGAGACTTATTTATATTATGGGAATGTAAACACATTGATCTCCAGTAAGTGTGACGGTTTTTCGAGCGAAAGAGTGGGAGAGTGGGAAATCATGGTTGCACCAGTTCCTCGTACGTGAGAGGGTTGGTTGATTGTCCACCCATTACTTTGCTAACTCCCTCAACTGCTTACACGATTTACTCACATTTCTCATCGTGGATGAACACACGTGTTGTAGGCCGCCAAACTAAAACCCTAATTAATACCCCCCATGTGACGTGATTGATGTCTCACGTACGTGGAGTCTGCAAGACAGACATGTATTTGATTAGTCAGTCGTTGACTTGATTAGACGATGGGTCTAAGTATTGTTCAGTATTGTTCAGTGGAGCATGATTTTCGAATGCTCTAGGATTCATGGATCAAGCGTCTGCTAGGACGCATAGTTCTCGAATGAATGATGTTGATAGTCTGAGCAAATATTGCTCGTATGATGACTTGTTGAATATTGATGGTTGAATCAATATTCGAGCGTCTGAGCAAGTATTGCTCTTTCGATGGATTACTGAATATTGATAGTTGAATCAATATCTGAGAAAGTATTGCTCATTCGATAAATTACTGAATATTGATAGTTGGATTAATATTCGAGCATCTGAGCAAGTATTTCTCATTCGATAAATTACTGAATATTGATAGTTGAATCAATGTTCGAGCATTTGAGAAAATATTCCTCATTCGATAAATCACTGAGTATTGATAGTTGAATCAATATTTGAGCATTTGAGCAACTATTTCTCATTCGATGAATTATTGGTAGGGTGACCGAATAAAATAATAATAAATATTAGTAGACGGACCGAATATTGTATAATTAATCTAGATGTTGATTGCTGGACCAACATAAAATTTTAGTGTTTGAACTTGCTCAGAATTATGATTTGTAGAGCGTTTGTTCGAAACCCTAATTTTGATCAATTGTTTATCAATTAATGATTTACTGAAAGTAAGTCACTGAGTGAAGGAGGGACCGACTACATGGGATAATGGACGAACATGTAGCACCCAAGTGCTCGAGTGAGCATGCACCAAAGTATTTTTTTGATCAGTTGGTGAAAGAATGATCAAATGCTGGTTTAATCATTTATTAAAATAGTGCTCGTATGAGCGTTAGGTAGTAAAACCTAATTATGGAGAGATGAGGGACCAACTAAGAGGAACCAACTAAGAGGGACCAAGAGGGCATGGGACCGGACCTTGGTGGTCGTGGGACCGACTGACGGTCGTTTGAGCGAGTCCCGAGTTTGTTGGAGAGAGTGTGGACCCAATATGAGCGATTGTTAGCAAATTAGGTCGAAATTGTGAAGATGTGTGGGACCGTATCCTTGCAATCCTTAGGGTTGGCCTTGATCGGTCAAGGTAGCATGACCATGTCACCATGATGTCCGTGTCTCAGTCCTGAGAGTTTTGGTATTTTCTGGTGAGCGATTGAGCAGTATTTTGGATTTTTAGAAGAGTTTGATCTTGACTGAAACTCTCAATTTTGCTCGAATGAGCAAGCAGAACTTTGCTCATGCGATTGATATTTTGAGAATATTAAAATAATGATATTTTAGACGTGAGAAGCCTAGTCGGTCGAGTGACCATTTGATTGTTTGGCTTTTTCATGATTTGAGCAATATTTGAGAAAATATTGAAAAACTAGGGTTTTCGCTCAAACGATAGAGTTCCATGAGATGATGGAAAATAATAATATGAGAAAACAAGGGACTGTGAGGTGTTGGACCGGCCACGGCTAGGTGGCCCGGGTCCCGTGACACCCTTCCATGTTTATATTTGATAAAAGTATGGATAAACTAAGAGTTTCGCTCAAATGAGGGAGTTTGCTCAAGTGAGGGAGTCTCCATGAGATGAGGGAAATGATTTATTAAAATAAAATAAAACAATGAAAGAGGGGGACCGACCACGGCGGCATGGCCGACCGACCGATGGGCCCGGTCCCACTTCTCTTGTTTATTTTGTTTAATATTATTTTCCTTCATAAGTTGCTCGTTTGTCCATATTTTTGAATGATTGTTCATGCGTTCGGGTGCTCGTTCGTGCCTTATTGTCAAGTACACTTGCACCATTTTCTCGGGACTTAGTCGATGATGGCTCAGATGCCCGATTGTTGAATATTTATTACTAATTCATGAAATTCAGCTGGGAATAATCCATGAAACAGAGTAATAAAATGAGTTGAGTATCTATTACTAATCCATGGAATCCAGCCGGGGGATTCAGGGAACGGAGTAATGAGATAAAATGGTTATCTATTATTAATACATTGAATCATCCGGGGATCTCCATGAAACGAAGTAATGAGACAAAATAGATTATTTTCTAGGAATTCAGTTGGTGAATGACATGCTAGAATTAATCTATTTGTAGAATCAATATGAGATAGTTGAAGCATCATATTCGTTCTGAGGGGGTGTATATTCAGGGAACAACGAGCGACATTGCGTCCTGAAGGCATTAAGCTCTCTAACAAACAATTATGTCTAAAGAACCGCCTGATTCTATACAAAATCTCTCTACATAGTCAGGGAACAACATGCAGCGTGACGTCCTGAAGGCGTTAAGCTCTCTAACAAACAATTATGTCTAGAGAACCTCCCAATCATTAAGATTCTATATAGAGGTGGGTCTCTCTATGTAGTCGGGGAACAACATGCAGCGTGACGTCCTGAAGGCGTTAAGCTCTCTAATAAACAATTATGTCTAGAGAACCGCCCAATCATTTGATTCTACATAGAGGTGATAATGAAATGTGCGAAGCATCGAACGCTCAGCTGGGAGGCCTTTTGAGAAACATATTCATCATAGCTCTGAGAGGAATGCTCACACAGTCAGAGATCATTAAAATGTTCACGGATCATAAAATATGAATCGTCACATGCGTTCCTAAAGCCGGGTCAGAAACATGCAATATCATAATTTTACGATTTTATCCCTTGTCAAAAATCCACCATCAACATTAAGTCCCATGCTTAATGAGGGACAGCAATGTTCTGCAGTAAGCAATAGATGGTGATTTTCCAGTAGACGAGATAAGTAGTTGAATTTAGTCGTACAAAGGCATTTTCAGAATCCCCGATTTTCTCCAATGATGTCATGTACGAGCAAATGCCCAGATAAGGACTTTGGTAATGTGATATATTGTGATCTCACGAGTATGGAAAGACAAGGAAATGCTGATTTGATCGGTCAGGTGTCTATTTTTGGTCGGTTTAGCGCTTACGGGCCTGGCCCAAAAAAGGCAATCATTGTTTTATTAGGTTTTTGGAAACAAAAATTGATATAAAAGGTAAGAGACCCTAATTTTTTTTTTTACAGTGTGTTATTCATGATTTGTTCATAAATTTTTTTTTCGTATGTGTGCATGCATGCGTAGGTTTTATGAAAATTTCATTTTTAGCAAATAGTCGTCCGTCCGTCGGTTTAGAAAACAAACGATAATCCCTAAATTATGAGAGATTTTTTTATCTTTTTCTTGAAATAGACCTGCATCTAATGATAAAATCTTGTTTATGAGCTTCCATGAAAGTCAAAATTTATTTAGAATACGTGGACCTTTGTAAAATAGAAAAAGACCCGTTTGATAGACGAACACTCATTCGAGCGAAAAATTTATAGACGTTACCTGCTCCCGTAAATTTTATTTTCTTGTTCTGAAATTTACGTGAGTTAAATTTTATAAAAATCAAATTTTGATTTTTCGAGCAATTGTTGAAAGCAAACAATTACGTCTGATGAAATACAATTTTGGCGAATTTTGCGATTTAATAGTGTATGCACGAAAATAAAATTAATGAGTGTTCACTTGATGGGAGTCGCTCACACGGTGAAAATTATGTGAATTGTTCACATGAAAATCAAGCTGATTTTGAATAATGAGTTTTGTTCGTCGTAGGTCTTAAAGGAACGAACAAATCCTCAAGATTCTGCATTGTAATCACTATATCTAGTGAAATTGTAAATAGATAAGAGTTGGAGAGTTACCATTTTAACGCGTATTGTTGCCAACTTGTTTTGACTCCAGCATTTTTGGTGATAGCTAATGGCGGATCCTGGTGATGACCACGTCTCTGACTCTTCTGGGAAATGCTCCAGAAATACTAACCCGAAGATGAAAGATTTAGCAGATGCTCATGCAAAGGCTGATCAACCTTTAGACAGGGCGAGAGAACTGGTACGCGGCATGCCTCTTCACCATCTAGGAGTGTTTCGTGACAAAATGTGTGAGTTCTTGAACTTTGTGAATGCGGAAGCAAAATTGAGACGTGTGAAATATCTCAGAGGAAAAGAGCTGAAAATGAGAAGCTCGCAATTTATCGGCAGAAGCGACGTAGCAAACAATGTTAGCAGAAGATGTATTTCGATCCCATGTTGATAGTGTAGCTCCTGATTTAGATGCAGACGAGGTTGAGTCTGCCTGGAAACCTCTTGAGCACAGGATCAAACCACATGAATCCGGTATGAGAGATGAACCGTTAGCCAATGGATATCTCCGAGTCGAGTATGAAGAAGATGAATACTTAAATGTGATGGATGATGATCCTGAAGACCAATTGGAAGAAGCTCCCAGTAAAGATTCTGATAATGACTCTGAGGAAGAATTTGAAGAAGACTCCATGGAGGATGATGATCCTGAAGACGATGATGGATTCGATGAACCTGATAACTAGTCTTGCTTGCAATCCTCCTGAGTAGTTGACCATTTTATTTCTTGTAGAAGTAGATGTCTTGATCATTTGAGCAATTTTGTAGATATTGAATTAGGATTTTCGAATGACAATCTTGTCCATATTCATAAAAGATTAATCATAACTCCTTATGGTATCCTTCTGTTCATATGTTGAAAATGCTAGACCCGATATACATTGTTTGAGTTGAAGAAACATGTGATATGCACAAACGGTCGACTCGAATTAGTATGCCTTGACCTTATCCAATCATGGTCACAGGCTATCAGTCCCCAGTATGATTACTTTTCTTCGTGCAATAACCTTTCTTTTCCGTGTAATTAGGATCATAACACAAATATTTGTTACCTTGTTTCAGAGTTTTGTTCCATCGACGGTTTTCTGTCTTGCTCCCTGGCGAACAATTCAAGAATCCAGCACCGATGAAAAAGTTGATATAAGTATCTCTTTCGTGCAAGCGATTGTGGCATCTCCTTGAATGAAATAATAATAATTGTTGTTGATGTATCCAGGAGAAGATTATCGCGGATAAATAACACATTGATGATGCACATTCTTCCTTGGGGAATGAGGAGATGGAGAACCTTCAAAACCCGGAACCGAATGGAGATGATAATGTTACTAATGATGGTTTCGATAACATCAATCCTTCGAGCGGATTAGAAACCCTTCAAGTAAGTATTACTCTTGTACTATCTTCATAGAAGTATGAAATTGCTGATTTGTGAATGAATGAATAAGAATCCATGTGAATACACGAGAAATTTTGCTGAAATATGTCACAGAAAATCCAGAATTCAGCCTTTTAGTAGAAATGTTGTAGAATCTTCATCCGATGTCATATTTTTACGGTCTACCCCAGTTTTCTCATGCCCAGTAAATTTCCAAGCTTTAGCAAAGAAGCTTTTTGAGTTTAGGGGACGAAATCGGTGAAACAGTAAACTTCCAGGAGACTTCCAGAAAAATTTCAGCTGGCATGTAGTCCAATGTTTCGGCCACACCTCTTTGCTCATTCATCCAATTGTTATGAAATTTTGATATGCTGTATAGAATATCTATGCGAAGATAATGGTATATGAGTCAACCTTATATTCCTTACCAATTTCTACCAGTTCGTCGTCTTATACAAGGCAGTGTAAAATCTCCTCAGATGAGCTTATTATAAAACGTGCTTTTATGACTTTCAAACCATTTGCTCATGTCTTGAATGTATAATAAAGAACTTAGATGATGTTAGTTCACTTACATGTTTGGTTTTATGATTGCCTTTTGATTTTCATGCTTAGAGCATCCTAATCCGGTGTAATCTTCATATTAGGTGTCGAATGTCGAAGTAGAGAATAATGGGGACAATGATGATTCAAACCATATGGTGAATTGAGTTGATGATGTTACCATATCTGCACCTCAATGTCATTAGAATGTTTATACTGAAGTTTTCGAAGAGAATGAAGCTCAAATCACCATTACTTCATAGGGGTAGAAGAAACGGGACCCAGAATGGAAGAGATTGCTCCAACAACAGAAGAAACTGTTCCTACGACTGCTGAAGTTTCTCCAATGATCGAGACCCGGATGATTGTGCATAAGTATTCTACTGCAGGGGTTGTTTGTGTTCCTTCATTTGGTGAGTTACTCCCGTATCATGAAATAGTTGGTGGATTTAGCATTCCCATTGTATATGCTGGCATGTATGAGGAGCTATGGAGGAGGTATGGTCACATTGTTGTTAACAAAGACCCCAAACAAAGTTACTTATTGACAATGCAAGTGGGAACCATCTTACAAGTCATAGACGACATACGAACCAGAGCTAGAAGTACCTTCACTCCAGATGTACTCTTTAATTGGGAGTACAACCTGAAGAATTCTGAGGAACTGGGTTTCAACGTGGGATGGCTTCATGAGAGAATTGAAGCCAAATAAGCAGTTGAGAAAAATGTTCCTCTGACCAGTGATGTTGTGATGAAGAAGGAGGCTAAGATCACTTAGTTGATTAAAGAATTGAAATTGGAGAAAGCATCCTTGCGAGACCTGAGGATTGCAGAGGAGCAAAATCTTTCTTTGTTGATTTCCTTTAACTTTCTTTCCATAATCCCTTGAACCTTGAACTTCTGAGAGATGTGAGGCTTTATTTCGGTTTTGATTTTTTGATTGGTTTTGGATAAGTGAGTGATTGAGGATTTTCTTTTAGATTTGATGGAGATTTTTCTTTAAATAAAAGAACTTTGATAAATTGCTGAATTCAAATACTGGATGCAAATGTTGCAAACATTTTGGAGGAATTGAAAATACAGGTGAAAGAAAATCCTAAAAATACATTAGGTGTCTCGAACGTTCGTTCGTGCCTTCAGCATATAACACCCAAAATGCTGAATGTCTCAGGCGTCAAAGGCCTTGAGCCAATTCTCCTGTATCACAGGTATACTCCTCTTGCCTTTCATATCAGCTAACTTGTAGTATCTGAAAAGGCGAGGGTACCCAAATATACCTCAAGCTAAAACTTTTCCTACCTATAAGTCCTTTCTCCGAAAGTGATTGTCTATGGACTAAGTCGAGACAATGCAACTAATTGGTTCACACTTCGTGTGATCGTCTACGTATACGAGATCGAGAAAATACAACAACGAAGTATGTTTACTTGATAAAAAGGTTCGGCCTCAAACAAACACAATGAGATCACTTATCAAGTAAATAGGAATTAACGTTTTGTGTAATTTACTTTAATTATAAAAAAACAATTATAATGCGGAAAATAAAAGTAAATGACACAACAAGATTTTGTTAACGAGGAAACTTCAAATGCAGAAAAACCCCGGGACCTTGTCCAGAATTGAATACTCTCAGGATTAAGCCGCTACACAAAATTAAACCAACTTCGTATAGTTGAGACCAAGCAACTAAACCTATAGTTCACCTAGTTCCGTCTGTATTCCCGCGCCTCCAACTTATGAATAAATAACGTACTTGGAACAATTCCTTTGGTTCGTATTCCATACGGTAAAGGAACATCAAATCTGTTTGATATCAACTCTATTCAACCAAGTGATGTGAGTCGGACAAAGGCTCTTATGTTTATCTTAACATAAACTCCTTCGTCAGGTTCTTAGATCTATCTTATGTTCAACTACCAAAGGTAATTGTTAATATTTTGCAATCAGTTTTAATCACAAAGAATTGTGTTGTTGGGTTCAACTGAGCTATGCTCCAACAGTATCCTCCAGTCATTGACTTAGGAATCATAAAAGGCCCTTCCCAGTTAGAATTTCTTGCAGAATGGAGATTGCGTTTAGTTTCTTTAAGAACTAAATCCCCTTCATGAAATTTGTTAGGCTTGATCGTTCGTGCCCTGAATATTTTATGCTGGTTCGGAATTCCTCGTACAGTGGGATTCCATGTTTGTGGAGCTTTCCAATCTTGTGGCACATATGGACACTCGTGCAAGGGATAATATTTAGGATATTGCTTGTGGTGTTCAGTCATTATTCCGGCAATGACTGCATCAGTGAGACGCTCGATTCGGAGAGGTTCTGCGTCCAACCACTTGGTGAAATATTTCTGAGGTGAGATTATCCATTTATAGCATTTTGCAATATCTAAGTTTTTGGTGGAGTGAAGCCCCCGTACCAGAACAACATGTTTGAAAATTGATAATATGGACGCATGAGGAGGAATAAGACTTGCCTGAGTGCGGAACCTTTTGACGAAAGCATGCGCATTTTATTCAGGTTTTTGCGTTAGCTCCATCAAGGATTTTACTTCCTCCAGATGCTCGAATGATGGAGTAACCTCCATTTCTTCCGAATCAGAGCTTTCTTCGACATAGAAATGTGTAACTGAAGGTGTTGGGGTTACCTTTTCCAGCATTAATCCACGTACGTCCGAGGATCATTTCATATCCCAGGTCTTCCCTAATTATGTGAAATTTGGTTTCCATCCAGGTTGAACCAGTTTTTATTTTGAGAATGATGTAACCGTACGCATCCCTGGAGATTCCTTCATGATCTCTGATTGAAACAGGAGTATGAGTGGTTTCTTGTCGAGTGATGCCTGCAGCTCTGAGAATCTTCAAAGGGATAATATTGACAGCATTGACAACATTTACCAACACTGTCCTGAATTCATTTCCTTCGAGATTGACCGTCATAAGAAGTCCCCAGTTATACATCTCTTTGTCAGTGACTGGAGGTTCATGGAGTGCTTCTGGAATGGACAGACGTTTCCCCGACGATGTATGGTTCAAAGCCGCGAACATGTCCTTCCTTTGAGCCTTTGACAGATAAATCAATTCGTAGATGTGCTTGATCAATGACTGAGCTGCTTCTTTGACTGGTTGCTCAGACAGTGTGAAGGTTCTTATTGGGAGAGGATTTTTATGTACTCCTTCAGTCCCCAGTTCTCCTGAATCGGCCTTTTCTTTGAATATGCATTTCAAAGTTCTGCAATCACTTGTTGGATGACTGACATACCTATGAATGCGGAAGTAGCGCAGATTCTCCATTTCCTCCCCTGTCGGCTCTCTCCTAACGGGAGGTAATTTGATCGCACTGTCTTGAATCCAGACTTCCAATAGCTCGATCACCTCTTCGATGGGAAAAGGAAAGTCTGGTTCTTCCTGGTCATTATGCTGACGTTGAGTCGGTTCTTGTGATTTTCGAGCCTGGTTGTCCTTCCTTGATGTTTTGGTAGGATGGGACGTTGGAGGAGCATTCTTATGCTTCCACTTTCCTCTTGCTTACTTCAGCAACATTCATGGAAGATTGGAGATTGTACTGCTTGTTGATCAGGCGCCTGGCATTGCCTCGAGTTTCTCGTGGTTCTTCGACTTTTACAGTTCTTGTTCTTTCTAGTAAGGCTGGAACAATAGTTGTTGATCTCTTGGACGCTTCATGTAGTTCTGAGAAAGTATGGAACCAGAGATTTTCCAGCAAGCCTCTGTAGACAGTGATCATCCCGTTGATGCACAAGTCTACCAGTTATTGTTCAGTGACTTTAGGGTCACGATGATCAAAATCTTGGACTCTGAACCTCTTCAAATAATCGTTCGGATGTTCATTGCTCTTCTGAGACATTCTTCTTAAGTCAGAGAGAGTAATCTGCTCTGAGACGAATAAATATTTCCGGTACAAAGTATTAACCATTTCTCCCCAAGTAGTGATGCTTCCAGGTGCAATGTTGTTGTACCATGTGTATGCTCGGCCTGTCATAGATTTTTAGAATTCCTTCAGGCGGATGACATGGTTGTGCTCGTGTTCGCCTAGTGCTTCCAGAAATCGAGAGACATGTTCTCGAGGGTTCCCTGTTCCGTTATATAGTGAGAAAACTGGAGAGGTGTATCCCTTCGGGAGAGGAATTAGTTGTGTAGCAGCAGGATATGGAGGTTGATGACGGTGAACAGATGGTGTTTTGTCTTTTCCTCGATCCTCCATGAAGCGTTACAGGTCCACACGAGTGATGAAGCATGCAGGTTAATTTGTTGGTGAGTTATCTGCAGCCTTGTGGACTTCATCTTCATCTACCACATGGATTGGTGTGACTCCAGGATCAGCAGCCGAAGATGTTTCTTTGGCTTTTCCCTTCTCTTGAGTTTTCTCTGACATCTTGTTAGTGAGAGTTTTGAGATAATTGTATAACTCCTTCTGAGTGGTATCCATGTCAATCTAATTTTTGGTAGGAGTCTCTTGCACCTTCATGAGATCAGATATGGTAGGCGGATTTTCTTTGATTTCTTCGGGAGACCGGCCGAAGAGAGGATTGCTTCCGATGTTGGTTTGAGGAGGAGTGGTATCAACAGCAGCGGTGTTGGAAGCGGGAGTGGTTTCTGGAGTAACTGAACCTGATCTAATATCAACCATTTTGTGAAAGTTTGAGATTGCAACCGAGAGAATGATCTCCCACTGTGGTCGCAAATCTGTAGATGAGGAAAAACGATTTGCTGGTTTTTTAGGAAATGGAGAGACAACCAAGCGGACGGAGGCTCCTCAACCGAGCAAGCTACCTAACCTCAAACAAATGCACTGCACGGGAGTGCTTTAAGTTCGAGAGATCAATATATAGGACTCCGTCCTAAACTAAGACAATGGTCGTTCCAGAGTCAATTCGGTCACAAAGAGGGAAGAATGTTGATCTGTAGGAGGGAAGCTGAGAAGTGTGTGAGATCAATGATGATCGAGGATTGTGAATGTGTTTTAGTTTTCTGTGAACTTTTGAGTTCAAATAAGTTCTGGTTGATTGATTGAATTCTTGAGTGATTGCTCGGAATTCTTCTGTTGTTCAATCGTGGATTCAAAGATGTTAGAGCATAGCTCGGTTGAACCCACCAAGCGTTGGTATGTCAAGTTTCGTTGTCATATTTTAGTGAACCAAAACTCATTTGAAGAGTCGCTTGATTATATGCTAGAGCCAACTTCGTATAGGTTATCTTGAAAGTATTAGGATATGAGACATTACAAGTATTACGTGAAGACTTGAAGAATGTGAAGAAGTAAGGAGCTACAACAACGACATCATCCTTTCACTTGAGGTTAGTAATATCTGACTTGAACGATTTCATTCCCTAACGTATCTTTCAAGTCGTGCATATTGAAAACATATATACGAAGCTATGAATATTATACTCTAGTTAGACATAGTATTAAGGAATTACAATACGAACCATAACGTCTATCTTTTGAACTTCGTATATAAGACATCGACATAATTTTATGAATGCTATTGTAATTATGTATGGGTATGGGTGAAGATTTCGTCCTAGGAAACAATGTTTTAAATTCGTTTAAAGGAAGTAAATTCATAAACTTGTTTTGTGAATCGAAATGGAAATCGCTAGGCTTATTGGTATTGTTATTCATTGCAAATATTTTGAATTACCAATATGTGTGTTTAGTATAACCGCTCATACCTTGTTTATATATCTTGGTAAAACTATTCACAAGGCATGACTTTTATATTGGTATGACTTTTATTAGTGAAACCGATCTTAAGTAATCACCTGAGATGGTAAGATCGATATCTTGAAATTGGTGTGACTAAATACTAGCCATTGGGTAACCGATCCTAGTAAGAGGTGTGACCGACCACAAGAGAGAGTGTAATCGATCCTTGTAAGAGGTTTAACAAGTTTTAGTAAGTTGGTGTAACCGATCCTATAACTTGGTCAACCGATAACAGGTTTTACCATAAGAAGTGGTAACCAATCCTAGTACTTAGTTAGCCATTTTATGGTAACTAGTGTAACCGATCCTAGTACCCACTTGGAGGCAGAACTGAAACTTTATGTTGAGGTAGAACCGTGAAACCCATTAATGGTGATTTAATAGGATAATCAATCACATAGTTCTTGGAAGTCAGATGAACCAATTCTAAACTTGTTTGGAAGTGTGGAAAATCGGTTCCAAGATTATAAATATGAAAAAAGATTTACAATGTAAAGATGTCGACATACTTTGAACATGTGCAGTAACTCTTATCTTTTATTGTTAAAAGATATTCCTTAATAGCTAAAGGAGAATCCCGGATCGAAATAGATTGAGAATCTTTTAATTAAGGTTTTTAGTTTTTATATGCTTTTAATTTCCAGAAATTAAATGCATATCTTTAGAAAATAAAAAATAGTAATTGCATTTACTAATTGGAGATTTTATACTGAGATTTCGATCAATATTTGGACAGTGCACTTCCAGAAATTATGAAAACCGATTTTGGCGTTTATTGCATATTTTTGAGAATATTCGGTTTTGGAAATTCCTTGGTGTCCAAACTTCCTTGTCTATAAATACTGAAGTTTGCATTTTAAGCAAACTAATCCTCAGAGCCAGCAAAACTACCTAGTTTTGTTTTTATTGGTGGAGCCGTCTATTCGGAGAGGAAAGTACCCTAATTAGGCGAAATCTCTTACGACCGCTCGTTTTAAAGACTTCTTTGAGATTGGGAAGCTCTACGAGTACCGTTGGTGGGAAACTAGATAATTGCAGTTTATTACTAGTTTTCGATTGATTTGATTGACTAACGGTTGTTGAACTTTGATTGCACCTAGTTTGTTTATGCTTGGGAATCTTCTCTTCTGATATAAGATTCACTCAAACTAGATCGACGTATCGACGGGGATCTTTAGAAATGTTTGTATATCTAAAGACGTCTTGTGATAATCCATCAGTAATAGACTCCGTTTTGTGTGTGATTGATCACAAGAGATTCAAGTTATTTGTGTGCAGGTGTTTATTGAAGATCAAAGAAGATTTGAAGACAAAGAAGATATTTGGGTTCATAATTTTTGGTGTGCACAAAACTTGTTTCGGCTGAAAAGGGATCCAACTATAATCGGTTTATCTTTGTGATAGATTGGATTGATTATTTGAGTAGATCGGCATCAAAACAATTCTTTGTGATTCAAAGTATTTATTGCATATTCTTAACAATTACTTTGGTAGTTGTTGAAAAGATAGATCTAAGGACCTGAAAAAAGGAGTTTATTGGGATAAACGGAAGAGCCTTTTGTCAAACTCATATCACTTGTTTGAAAAGAGTTATTACCGAACAGATTTGTTGTTCCTTTACTGTTTGGAATACCAACCAAAGGAATTGTTCCAAGTGCCGACTTATTCCAAGTTGGAGGCGCAGGGATACTGAGGGAACTAGGTGAACTATAGGTTTAGTTGCTTGGTCTCAACTATACGAAGTTGGTTTGATTTTGTATTGAATCTTAATTCTAAGAGTATTCAATTCTGGACTAGGTCCCGGGGTTTTTCTGCATTTGCGGTTTCCTCGTTATAAAATCTTGTTGTGTCATTTAATTTAATTTTGCGCAATTATAATTGTTGTTATTATAATTTAAAGTAAATTACACAAACGTTAATTCCTATTTACTTGATAGCAATCTTATTTTATTTGGTTAAGTCTGAACCTATTATCAAGTAAACATACTTCGTTGTTGTATTGTCTCGATCTTGTATCCATAGTCAATCACACAAGTTATCTTGTTGTCGTATTGTCTCGATCTCATATCCATAGACGATCATACGAAGTGTGAACCGATTAGTTGTATTGTCTCGACTCAGTCCATGGACAATCACTTTCAGAGAAAGGATTTATAGGTGGAAAAGTTTTAGATTGAGGTATATTTGGGTATCCTCGTATTTTCAAGAGACTTATTTATATTAGGGGAATGTAAAAACATTGATCTCCAGTAAGTGTGATGATTGTTCGAGCGAAAGAGTGGGAAAGTGGGAAATCGTGGTTGCACCAGTTCCTCGTACGTGAGAGGGTTGGTTGATTGTCCACCCACTACTTTGATAACTCCCTCAACTTCTTGCAAGACTTACTCACATTTATCATCGTGGATGAACACATGTGTTGTAGGACGCCAGATCAAAACCCTAATTAATATCCCCCATGTGACGTGATTGATGTCTCACGAACGTGGAGTCTGCAAGGAAGACGTGTATTTGATTAGTCAGTCGTTGACTTGATTAGATGATGAATTTAAGTATTGTTCAGTGGAGCATGATTGTCGAATGCTCTAGGATTCATGGATCGAGCGTCTGCTATGACGCATAGTTCTCGAATAAATGATGTTCATAGTCTGAGCAAATATTGCCTGTATGATGACTTATTGAAAATTGATGGTTGAATCAATATTCGAGCATCTGAGCAAGTATTCCTCTTTCGATGGATTACTAAATATTGATAGTTGAATCAATATCTGAGCAAGTATTGCTCATTCGATAAATTACTGAATATTGATAGTTGGGTCAATATTCGAGCATCTGAGCAAGTATTGCTCATTCGATAAATTAATGAATATTGATAGCTGAATCAATATTCGAGCATTTGAGCAAGTATTTCTCATTCAATGAATTATTGGTAGCGCGATCAAATAAAATAATAATTAAAATATTGGTAACCAGACCGAATATTGTATAATTAATCCAGATGTTGATTGCTGGACCAACATAAAATTATTAGTGTTTGAACTTGCTCAGAATTATGATTTATAGAGCGTTTGTTCGAAACCCTAATTTTGATCAATTGTTTAGCAATTGATGATTTACTGAAAGTAAGTCACTGAGTGAAGGAGGGACCGACTACATGGGATGATGGAAGGCCATGTAGCGCCCAATTTCTCGAGTGAGCATGCACCAAAGTCTTTTGTTGATCAGTTGGTGAAAGAATGATCAAATGATGGTTTAATCATTTATTAAAATAGTGCTCGTGTGAGCGTTAGGTAGTAAAACCTAATTATGGAGAGACGAGGGACCGACCAAGAGGGACCAAGAGGGCATGGGACTGGTCCTTGGTAGTCGTGGGACTGGCTGACGGTCGTTTGAGCGAGTCCCAAGTTTGTTGGAGAGAGTTTGGACCCAATAGGAGCGATTGTTAGCAAATTAGGTCGAAATTGTGAAGATGTGTGGGACCGGCTCCTTGCAAGCCTTAGGTCGGCCTTGGTCGGTCAAGGTAGCATGGCCGTGTCACCATGATGTCCGTGTCTCACTCCTGAGAGTTTTGGTATCTTCTGGTGAGCGATTGAGCATTATTTTGGATTTTCAGAAGAGTTTGATCTTGATTGAAACTCTCAATTTTGCTCGAATGAGCAAGCAGAACTTAGCTCATGAGACTGATGTTTTGAGAATATTAAAATAATGATATTTTAATTTTTGATGTGAGAAGCTTAGTCGGACGAGTGACCATTTGACTTTTTGGATTTTCACGATTTGAGCAATATTTGAGAAAATATTGAAAAACTAGGTTTTTCGCTCAAACGATAGAGTTCCATGAGATGATGGCAAATAATAATATGAGAAAATAAGGGATTGTGATATGTGGGACCGGCCACGGCTAGGGAATGGCCGGCTGGCTAGGTGGCACGGGTCCCGTTACATCCTTCCCTATTTTTATTTGATAAAAGTATGGAGAAACTAAGACTTTCGCTCAAACGAGGGAGTTTTCTCAAGTGAGGGAGTATCCATGAGACGAGGGAAATAATTTATTAAAATAAGATAAAACAATGGAAGAGGGGGACCGGTCGTCCGGTGGGCCTGATCCCATGTCTCTTGTTTATTTTATTTAATATTACTTAATATTATTTTCCTTCATAAGTTGCTCGTTTGTCCAAATTTTTTAATGATTGTTTGTGCGTTCGGGTGCTCGTTCGTGCCTTATTGTCAAGTACACTTGCACCATTTTCTCGGGACTTACTCGGCAATGACTCAGACTCCCGATTGTTGAATATTTATTACTAATTAATGAAATTCAGCTGGGAATAATCCATGAAACAGAGTAATAAAATGAGTTGAATATCTATTACTAATCCATGGAATCCAGCCGGGGGATTCAGGGAACGGAGTAATGAGATAATATGGTTATCTATTACTAATCCATGGAATCAGCTGGGGATCAGCCATGGAACAGAGTAATGAGATAAAATAGATTATTTTCAAGGAATTCAGTTGGAGAATGATACGCTAGAATTAATCTATTTTCAAAATCGATATGAGATAGTTGAAGCATCATATTCGTTCTGAGGGGGTGTATAGTCAGGGAACAACGAGCGGCGTGACGTCCTGAAGGCGTTAAGCTCTCTAACAAACAATTATGTCTAAAGAACCGCCTGATTCTATACACGGTCTCTCTACATAGTCAGGAAACAACATGCAGCGTGACGTCCTGAAGGCGTTAATATATCTAACAAACAATTATGTCTAGAGAACCTCCCAATCTTTAAGATTCTATGTAGAGGTGGGTCTCTATATGTAATCAGGGAACAACATGTGGCGTGACGTTGATGTAGTTTTATATTGGTAAATAAAGTTCGTTCAAATACTTGTAAATATTTGATTTCAGACTTAATTTTGGTTTCACTTAATGTTACGAGAGACTGGGACTCAGGATTCCACCAATAAATCTATTCATGCGATTCATATAGTTATTCTAGACAATTATAGCTCAAATAGAATATTGACTCTGTTTCTTTGACAAGGTAAATTTTTGAAAAGCAACGACTGTAAATATAAAGCATGGGATATCAAAAGACTTAACCTAAGTATAACCCATCAATTGAAGTCACAACCGTTCAATAAAAACCATAAAACAATTAATAATCCATGCAAAAAGTCATGAAAGAATTAAATATAATTACCACACGCATGAAATATGGCTTCCTCCGTCATCCCAGTGTTGGGGTTTATCTCGTCTTATTATTCACGTGCTCAAAATAGTTGTCCATAGCTCAAATAGGTGAAAAACAAGAGAGAACTAATAAAGAAGACAGTTTGCAGCGCTGCAACAGTGTTACAAACAGCTGTTACAATGGGTTGAACTGTTACAGAGAAAAGATGACAAGCTTATGATATATGTTATCTATTATTGTTGAACAACGATACTTCTATTATGCTGTTTGAAAAATACTTCCTCTGTGACTGTCCTCGTCTGTCTAATGTTCTTAAGCTTCGTCTTCTTCCTCCTGCTTCATCAGCAGTAGAGAGCTTCTCTGCAAGTCTTCTTTCTTGGATTCTCTGGCCTCTGACCAGACCCCTCACTCCCGATTACTCTGTTATGACTCCTTCTCAACCTATATATAGGAAACAGGACCAAAAATACTCGATAAAATCTCCCCTGCCTTTCACCAACAGTTACAGAGTTATCTTTTTTTTTATTTTCTACCAAGTAAAGATAATAACTCTGCCACCTCAGTTAACGCGTCTTTTGATGGTTATGAACTTCCCAAATCTGGAAGATACGAATCCATGAAGATTATACCTTCTCCCATTGCACGTAACTTCGAAAGATAAATCAAAACAATACCGAGAATATCTTTCCTTACTTGTCGACAACTCCTATTTTCCCTCAATTCTAGCATGCGTAGAAATCATGTTGTGTTGTTACAACTAGTACCAAATCCAACAGTTGAGAAAATTCAACAAAGCATCGACCAAATCTTCCATGTTTCCGTAAATAGTTTTCTCCCCTGTTTTGTTTCTGATCGATACCTAGCCCAATTTAGTCGGAGTAAAGGGCTATACCAGACCTGTTTAGCATTAATAAGCCTAAATAAATCGTAATCGATGGTTGAATCTCTCCGCAAAAGCTTCAAAACTCGAATCCAAACTGCCAGTAGCGTGTAATACTTTCCCGCCAAAACTTACGTTTCAAATGTTGAAGAATGGTTACCCCCTAACCAGAGTAGGGATGCGATTAGCGGTTGCCTGGAAATGGGATGCCCCTTAGTAATTAGGTTACCCCTTATCCAAAGTGAGAGTCCAAATAGCAAATGTCCTCCTACGAACGCAAAAACCACTTTTCGAGCCAATTTCGCCGCAAAATCGTATTTCTCCAAAAACACCTACAAAGATATAAAATAACCAAATAAGTACCAAATCGAGCACTAACAATATATACAATTGAGATCAAAATAGACACATAAATGCGTCTATCAGACGTCCTGAAGGTGTTAAGCTCACTAACAAACAATTATGTATATAGAACCGCCCAATCATTCGATTCTATGTAGAGGTGATGATGAAATGTGTGAAGCATCGAACCCTCAGCTGGGAGGCCTTTTGAGAAACATATTCATCATAGCTCTGAGAAGAATGCTCAGTCAGTTAGATATCGTGAAACAGTTCACGGATCATAAAATATGAATCGTCACATGCGTTCTTGAAGCCGGGTCAGAAATATGCAGTATCATGATTTTACGACTTTAGCCCTTGTCGAAAATCCACCATCAACAATAAGGCTCACTCAAACTAGATCAAAGTATCGGCGGGATCTTTAAAACCATTTTTGGATCTATAGATATCTTGTGATAATCCGTTGTTAATAGACCCCGTTCTATGCGTGATTGATCACAAGAGGATTCAAGTTGTGTTGTGCAGCCTTTGAAGGCACTAGAAGATTTGAAAACGTAGAAGAATTCTTATTAGTTTTCGTATCTTGTGGATTTAGTGCACAAACCTTGATCGTCTGGGATCCAACTAGAATCGTGTTTATCTTTGATAGACTTGATTGATTAGTTGCGTGGGATTAGCATCACCTTATAGTTTCTCTTTGAGATCTATATTGATTGATTGCAAATCTAGAGTTTCATTATTTCAGTAATCAAAGTTTAGATTGATCTAACCATACAAAGGAGTTTATTAGTTTGAAAGGAAGAGCCTTTGTCAAAAATTCACATATCTTCTAGCAAGATTTATTAGAGTGGTTACCAAACAAATTCTTCCTTTGATGTTTGGAATACGATCCAAAGGACTTGTTATTCACGTGCATGACTCTCGAAGTCGAAGGTGCAGGGATACCGAGGAAACTAAGTAGCTAGGGGTAGTCTACTTGGTCTCAACTATACGAAGTTGGTATTAGATTTTGTATAGCAGCTTAATTCCGAGAGTATTTAAAATTGGACTAGGTCCCGGGGTTAACCTGCATTTGAGGTTTCCTTGTTAACAAAATCTTGATGTGTCATTTAATTTTTTCCCCGCATTATAATTGTTATTATAATTAAGTAAATTACACTAGTATGTTAACTCCATATCACTTGATATTGATCCTATATAGTTTCGGTTTAATACCGTACCTATTATCAAGTGAACACTTGGTTGTCGTATCTTCTCGATCTTGAATCCATGGTTAATCACACAAGTGATCTTGTTGTTGTATTATTTCGATTTTGTATCCATATACGATCACACGAAGTGTGTACCGAAGTTTTTATATTGTCTCGACTCTGTCCATAGACGATCACACTTGGTAAATGATTTATAGGTTGATAAATCAAAATATTGTGGTGTATTTAGGTACCCTCGTATTTTCAAAAATAACAATCAACACATTACCTGAATCATTCAAAGCATCTTCAGTAACTACCAATGCTTCTTTAACATCTTTCTTTCCATTACTTGCCTTAAATTTAAGACAATCTCGTTTCAAGTAACTGAAATGAGGCGGGTACCGAGTATACCACAATCTTTTCGTATCAACATATATAGATATATTTTGTGTAATTATACAGAATAATAATGTCTAAAGAGTTACTTCAACAAGATGTAACTTGGTATATAGTCTAAGTCGTAACCGAACTAACTATGAGATCGTACCAAGTGGATTAACATACAAGTGCTATTACTTAAACTATAACAATAATTATACCGCGGAAAGTAAAGTACTGACATGACACAAAATATTTTGTTAACGAGGAAAACTACCTGGTAGAAGAACCTCGAGATCTAGTCCAGATCTGAATACTCTTATAATTAATTCGTTACACAAATTGACCACTGTAAATTCTTATAGTTGAAACCAAGTAATTAAACTAATCCTAGTTATTCATCTCCTCCCGTATCCCTGCGTCTACAAGCAATCTGGTCTATGCACGTGAATCCCAAGATATAGTCCACTATCTTGAGTTGCTTCATTATATGTGAAGACTTCCGCTCTCAGATCCTTTGGATCGTAACCTGGAACGTCTAAAGATTAAATATGTTTTCGTGACCAGATCAATTATCAATCTTCCAAATCAAGACTCCAATCATACTAGGACAATAACTATCAAAATATAAACTCCTTTGGTTAAAGATCAAACCGAGACAATAATTATCGAAATAATCCATCTCAGTGAATAATCTTTATCCAAGCAACTCTACAAGGAAAAGTAAGACATTTTGTTCGATGTTTCCATAAGTCAAATGTCTATCAATATAAACAATTGTCAGATTCCAGAGGTTCAAGTGCACAAGAAGAATCACAAAGATCATAAACAAAAACGAAAAGTCTTCAATCTTCAAAGTAATCATTGCACAAAACAACTTGATTACACTATTGATTGCTTACACACATAACGAAGTTTTTTAATGTAAGATGATCAATAATTTTATCTACAAATCTTGAATCACTAAATCAACAATATTCAATCCTCAAAAAAAATTGAATAACATTATATCAGAAGATAAGGACCTTAGAATAAACAAGTTTGATCTATCAAGTATAACTATACCGTTAGTCAATCAAACAAACATCAATCGGAAACTAAAATAACAATACGATTTAGTTCCCCACCAATGATACTACTAAAAGCTTCTTAATCTCAAATAGTACGTTACACGAAGAAAACTTAAGATGTTACACCAAATTAGATTAGTCCTCTCTCTCAACGAGTTAGCTTCCCGCATAATCCATTAAGCTATGTGTCAAGGGATGAGTTTGTAACAATACAAGCTCCACTATTGATAGTGTGATGACCAAAGATTGTTTTTAAAACAAGGTATAATCAATTTCGAAAATCCGCAAAGATATTCAAAGAATATTATTTCCGAATTTAACAAATACTAATTGGATTTCAACTAATAAACCGATGTCACTCATACTTGATAATTAATATTAGCTAGCATTTTGTTTCGTAATTTTACTCCGCATTGACAAAGACAATGTTTTAAGGAGACTATGAGATATCTTGTATTGCTCTTAAATTATTTACCAGTTTTGCTTTGTAAAAAAGTTATTACTAATAATTACCCAAAATTGCCCAACTCTATTTTAAATAAGAAATGATAATAAAATAAATAAAATATACTCTAGAATTCGGAAACTCGAGATTTTCATTTGCATCCAAAAATAAAACGAATTCTAAAAGGTATAAATATTTTTTTTTTTAAAAGAGAGATAGATAGAAAGATATCAATCATATTTTTCCTATTTAAGCAGATATTCTTTATGATTTTAAATGAGTCACATTGAGAATGAATCTATAATTAAAGTAAATTAAGAATATGATTGAGAGTTTATTGAGAAAATACGACTATAAGAAGAAGCAGGACACCATCTTGGTATAAAAGAAAATAGCCTAGAGGACGGAGATAATGAAACGGAGGGAGTAGTAGAGTTTAGCACGTGTTCAAATAACAATGTTGAAATCTCATGAACATTTCAAGTTTCATATGTATATATGTTGATATTTGCAGAAACCCAAAGATAACAAGTATATCGAAAATGTAAAACAAGAATAAAAATTTTCAGGATCAATCCTGACCAGGGATGGGTCCTTGCCAGGTGTTTGAGCACTGATCGGTCGAACTCACAAGTTTTGCTATCTCAAGATTGTTGTCAATGTTAGATGCGCAACACAATATCTTGATTTCTAATCTTCTAAAGTCAATTCTCGTACTAGGATTAGAGTACGTTAGATGAATATCAGACGTCACTGAATAACCCTCGTAGATTGAAGACTGAATATCAAATGAATACATTTGAATAACTTTATCAACAAAGAGGTGTTTGAAGACCAAACCATTATATTTACTCACGACATTACCATTCTATCTATACGAGACTATGTCGTATGACCCCTAGTATATTTAATATTGCAAATAAGAAGTTTTGAGTCAAGATTGTTTTGTTAAATATCTCGAAATATAATTCAAGTAATGGGTGTTCAAGATCCTTACCAATCTTAGTTCAAAACAATTTATTGTTCAAGAATTGTTTTTGTTTAAAATGAATCATTTGGAAATTTTCCAAGCAATTATGGCAATTGGGAATGTTTCAGAACATGAAAATAGAGTTTTCAAAACTACTTAAATCTGGACACAGTGTAGGTACGCATACCCTAGACACCTGAGTTCTGAAGAATATGTAGTGTACCCTAAGGTTCTAATATTTGTAAAGAAGGAAGGTGCGCATACCCAGTAAGCGGACATGAGTTCGTGAATAGATTAAGGGTACACATACATGGTACACGTAACTTAGCTATCCGAACTCACGAACTTGTTCATAGGTATGTGTACCCTTACACACACCTACCTGGTACAAATTAAGCAGATGCTCATAAACTATTTTCATAAATATTTTTGGCATCGCTAAAACTCTCATGAACATCTCTAAGACATGTTTGATCTCTAAATCACTTTGTATATGTGTATCACTATTCAAGTCTTAAGTGTTAAATGAACGCGACTGTGCTTATACGATCATAAGGCATACTTGCCACGAACTATCATTATACACGGTTCCGGTACCCTGGACCATATTATATATTGTTTTATGTAATTTTGAAGATAAACTTCTCACATACTTACATGAACTCTTAACAAGAGTTTCATCTAAACAGATAAAGTGTTTTCTTGAGTTTCAAGTTATCTTAGCTTGAATTCTAAGCAACCTCTAGTACCGAAAGTCTATTAAAAGAGAGACTCAAACAACTAGGAATTTCAATTCCTAACACTTATATGTCCTAGTTGTATGTTGGAGTCATCTTCTATTAACCTAGGTTTCCTCTGATAAACATAATTAGGTTAACAACTTAAAGACTTCACTTAGGGATTCGTGAAGCCAAGTACAACTATATTTATGTTGATAGATCGTGTATCCTGATCTTGTTCTTTCTGTTTGTTGAGTTTTCGTCAATGTCTTTCAGGAAAAAGATAGATAAAAATTACAAAGTTCTCTTCATTTTAGACTTTGTGATTCCTCAAGATAGATATATATAACTCTTCTTTGCTAATTGGTTTAAGATTTTTATTCAGAGGTGGTTAATAATCCAGGCTTCTCATCTAACTGGGTGTAAGTATTATGGATTTGTGAGGTTTGCTAGCTTTGTCTAATGCAAACAGATTTCCAAGCCTTAATTTATTCGATCTAAAGGGAAATCAAATAGTCTTATATACTAGATGCATATATATTGGTATCAAAATATTCACTGAGGTTGAGGTAACTCTTATGCTGTTGTAGATGGTGGATTTTCAACAAAGGGCAAAAACCGTAAAATCATGAGGCATGTTTTTGACACGGCTTTCAGGCATGCAACGATTCATATTTTATGAAGCCTTGATGAATATGTTTTCGAAAAGCCTCCACCAGCTGAGCGTTCGATCCCTGGCATTTCGTCGTGACCTCTATGCAGAATAAAGTATTTGGGCGGTTCTCCGTAGATTGAGAGCTTAACTCCTTCAGGACGTCAGTGATACTCACTGTTCCCTGACTGCAGGAGAGAGACCCACCTCCACATAGAAGAATAGTTGGGCGGCAGACGCCTTCAGGACGTCGGTGACACTCACCGTTCCCTGATTATGTGGAGAGACCGTGCATAGATTCAGGCGGTTCTCCGTAGAATGAGAACACTAACACCTTCAGGTCGTAAACAACATCGTGACTCCCTGACTATGCACCATTCAAAATAGATGTGACGCTTTAACTGGCTAATATCTTTTATGCAATAGATTAATCCTGTTGTGACATTCATTACTAAATTCCCAGAATAATCTATTATAGCTTCTATTCCTTGGTCGAATCCATGGCCTGATCCCATGGAATGGCAATAACAATTGCTCTTATTCCATGGTCGAATCCACGGCCTGATCCCATGGAATGGAAATAAAAATTGCTCCAATTCTATGATTGAATCCACGATTTGATCTCATAGAATTTCAATAAAACAACTGTGCTATCTCATTACTCCGATTTCATGATCGAATACACTGATCTCATGAAATGGTAATAGATAGTCTTAATTACTCCGATTATATGGTCGAATCCACGATCCCGTGGGATAGTAATGCTTGTTTTATTATTCTGAATTTGTAGTCGAATCCACAACTGATCCTGCGAATTAATAATGAACAACTATTCATTTTTATTACTCAATTTCATGAATTATTCTCCACTGAATTCATAGATTGGTAATAAATACTCAACAACTGGGCATCTGGACCATCACTGAGTAAGCCCCACAAAAGGGTGCGAGTGTACTCGATAATGATGCACGACTGAGCACCCGGATGCACGAACGAGTGTCCAAAAATATGAAATAATGAGGAATCCTTCGCAAAACAGGAGAAAAAAATAAATATTAATAAAATAATAAGAGACGCCCAGGGCGGGCCGTACGGCCATGCCCTAGCCATGGTCGGTCCGTGCCTCTTCCAATATTTTCCTTATTTTTTGTTATTTCGTGAACTCACGAAAACTCCTTGGTTTTAGCAACTTTCCTTGTTTTTGCAAAACTCGTGAATTCTCCATAACTTGGTGGATTCACGAAATAATATTATAAAATAAGGAGAGGTGTGCGGGACCGGGAAACCTAACCAGCAGGCCATGCCTAAGACGTGGCCGGTCCCATACCTTACAATCCTTAGCTTTTTATAACTATTATTACCTAATCTCATGAAACTCCTCCGTTTCAACAAAAACTCGTGGATTCTCCATAACTTCAAGGATTCTCCATAACTTCAAGGATTCATGAAAAATAATAAAATAGAGAAAGGTGTGCGGGACCGGGCAACCTAGCCGGCCTGCCATGCCCTAGCCACGTCCGGTCCCACACCTTGCAATCCCTAATCTTTCATAATTATTATTTTCCTTAATTCATGAAACTCCTGGGGTTTGAGAAAAATTCATGATTTCTCCATATTTTCTCGAATATTGCTCAAATCACGAAAAACCAAAAGCCAACATAGTCACACGACTGGCTAGCCTCTCACGGCAATTTTAAATATTAAAACCCTTTTATTTTAATATTCTCAAAATATTGATGAATTGAGCATACATGCTCATTCCAACAAAAATTGAAAATTCTCAGTCAAGATGAAACTCTTCTGAAAATTCACTATGTTGCTCCAACGCGCATCAGAAAATACTGAAACTCTCAATATGGAAACACGGACACCACGGAAACAGGTGCATGCCTTCATAGCCGATCAGAGTCATTTCTAGGTCTTACACAAAGCCGGTCTCACAGGTTTTCATAATTCGGACCTAATTTGCTCAATTGCTCATACTGGGCCCGAACTCCCTCCAATCAACTGGGAGATTCTCCAAATGACCAAAAACTGCTCCCGTGACCACCAAGAGCCGGTCCCATGCTCTCTTGGTCGGTTTTCATCTCTCATACCTAGGTTTTATCACCTAATGCTGAATCCAACAATATTTCAATAAATGATGAAACCTGCATTTAATCATCGTTCTTTCACCAACTCTCAAACTGAGAACCCTGGTTCGTGCTCACTCGAGCATTGGGCACCCATGGACGCTCATCATCCCATGTGGTCGGTCCCTCCTCACTCATGACCAATTTTCAGCAATTCACCAATTGATGAAGGATTGATAAAAATTAGGGTTTCGAACAAACGCTCCACGAATCACCATTCTGAGCAAGTTCAAACACAAAATAATGTTGATTCAGCAATCAACATCCAAATTAATAATATTCGGTAATTCACCAATATTTTTGATTAATATTTTATTGGGTCGCGGCACCAGTAAATAATTCGTCGAATTGAGAAATACTTGCTCAGTTGCTCGAATATTGATCCAACCATCAATGTTCAGTAATTCATTAGTAGTTTGTTGAATTGAGCAACACTTGCTCAGTTGCACGCCAAAATTATCAAATTCTTCGAATTGAGCAATACTTGCTCAATTGCTCGACAAACTCTCAATATTCAGCAATTTGTCGAGTTGAGCAATACTTGCTCAGTCGCTCTAGTCAGTAATTCATTGACATCTCAGAGAACTACATGTTCAATCCATGAATCACTGAGCATTCACCACTTATGCTCGATTCAACAAAACTAAACTCACAGTCTAAATCAGTCAACAACTGACTAACTAATACACATCTGCCTTGCAGACTCCACGATTCGTGAAATATCAATCACGTCACAAATGGGGGAATATCACTTAGGGTTTTGGTCTGGCGGTCTACCACACGTGGATTCATCCATAACGAGAAATGTGCATAAGTCGTGTAAACGGTTGAAGGAGTTAGCAAAGTAGTGGGTGCACGATCAGTCAAGTCTCAGCATGATATGGAACTGACTTTACCATAATCTCCCACTTTCCCAATCTTTCACTCAAGAAACCGTCACACTTACAGGGATCAGTGGTACATCATTCCGACAATATAAATAAGTTTAAATCGAGGACATAAGGATATCATCAATCATCAATTATCATCATTATCAATCAATAACTCGATATAAACTTATTCACAGAACTCAACTTCAGCAGTTCAATAATATTGCAGAAACCTTCAACACACCCACGATCTTTGATCATCAATGATCCCACACAACTCTCAACTTCCCTCCTACAGATCAACCCATCTCCCTCTTTGCGACCGAATTGACTCTGGAACGGACATTGTCTTGGTTTAGGCCAGAGTCATACAGATTGATTTCCCGAATCTAAGCACCCCTTTTGCAACGGTGCATCTGTGTGAGGTTCATCAGTTCGCTCGGCTGAGGAGTCTCGACAGCACGCTCGACTCTCCACTTTCCTAGAAAACCAGCATACCGTTTTCCCCCATCTACATATTGGAGACCACAGTGAGAGATTAATCTCTCGGTTGCAATCTCACATTTTCGCAAAATGGTTGATCTTAGGTCAGGTTCAGTTACAAATCCTAACGCGAACATCGCTAGCACTAGCAACAACGGAGGTATTCCAGAAACCATTCCTGCTTACAACAATAGTGGTGATAATACTCCTCCTCACACTAACAACAGAAATCAACCTCTCTTCGGCCGACATCCTGAGGAAGTCAGGGAGAATCCACCTACCGTAGCTAATCTCATGAAGGTTCAAGGGACTCTCTCCAAAAATCAGATTGACATGGCCACCACTCAGAAAGAGTTGTGCAATTATATCAAAACTCCCACTGACAAGATGTCAGATAAAGCTCAGGAGAAAGGAAAATCTAAAGAAACATCTCCGGCCGCTGGTCCCGAAGTCATTCTGATCCATGTAGTAGATGATGATGAAGTCCACAAGGCTGCTAATAACCCGCCAACAAAGAAACCTGCAGGCTTCATCACTCGTGAGGACATGAAACGCTTCATGGAGGATCGAGGAAAAGACAAGACACCATCTGTCCACCGTCATCAACCTCCATATCCTGCTGTTACTCAAATAATTCCTCTCCCAAAGAGCTACACTTATCTAATGTCCGCACTATACAACGGAACAGGGAACGCTCGAGAACACGTGATTCATGGAGGCACCAGGAGAGCATGAACACAGCGGAATGATCCCAATCTACAGAGCCTTGCTGGAGAATCTTCGATTCCAGACTTTCTCAGAACTCCATGGAGCATCCAAGCGATCAACAATGCTTTACTAGAAAGAGAAAAGTCTGCAAGGTCGAGGAATCTCGAAGCATCCGACGCCTAGTCAACAATCAGTACAATCTCCAGCCTTCCAAAAATGTTGTTGCATAAAGGAGCAAACAAAAAGTCGAATCACAGCGCAAGCACGCTTCTTTAGCTCATCCGAAATCACCAAAAAAGGGTTAGTAAAAATCCGGGATGCACAAGCTCCAACTCAAAATACAGATCTAGCAAAACCTGATTTCCCTTTATCCATCGAAGAGGTGATCGAACTACTGGATTTCTGTATCCAAGATGATGCAATCAAGCTGCCATATGTCAGAAAAGAACCAACTGAAGAAGAAATGGAGAACCCTCGCTACTGCCGTTTCCATAGGTTCGTCAATCATCCCACCAGCGACTGCAGGATCTTGAAGCGCATATTCAAGAAAAAAGTCGGATCTGGGGAACTTAACTTTTGGACTAAAAGAGTACACAAAGACCCTCTTCCAGTCGGAACTTTCACAATCTCCGAACAACCAGTCAAAGAAGTAGTTCAGTCAGGCATGTATGCGAATTTCTTTATCTGTCAAAGGCTCAAAAGGGAGACATGTTCACGGATTTGAACCATATTCTAGAAGTTCCTCCAGAACCTACTGCCACAGACAAGGAGATGCATGGCTGGGGACTTCTTACCATAGCCCATCTTAGAGGAAATGAATTCAGAAGAATGTTGATCGATACTGACACCGCCATCAACATCATTCCACTGAAATCCCTCAGAGTCACAGGCATCAGTCGACAAGAAGCTACTCATGCACCCATCTCAATCAGAGACCATGAAGGAACGCTCAGAGATGCTTATGTCTACATCACTCTCAAGGTGAAAATACGTTCAACCTGAACATATAACAAGTTTCACATAATCAGGAAAATCCAAGATATGACGCGATAGCATGAACCCATGCTTAAAACATGACTACAAACAAAGAGTCTTTTTTTGCACATCTCTCCAACAAAGAAAGTTCTGATCCAGAAGATTTGGCGAACGTTCCATCATCAGAGCACTTGGAGGAAATTCGAACTCTGACGAGGTTGAAACAATAACCTGCAAAAGATACATAGAAATTCATCAAGAGGTTTCACATTCAGGAAAGTCTCATTCCTTTCATGTCTATGTCTTTCATTCCCTCACATGTTATTCTAGTATGGGGACTCAATTCATCTAGCATCTCTGCTATTACAAGACGTTATGAGTGGGTAATCTCACTCCAGCAATATTTTACCAAGTGGTTGAACCTGACACCGCTTCGAACCGAGCATCTCACCGTGACATTCACCACTGAGAGATGGCGGAATCATGGCAAATAACACTTTGGGAATTTCTCCATAGACTTGCAAGAATGTACACGAGTGCCACAAAATCATAAATCTCTGATGTCTGCACAAGTGTTGAATCCCTCGCAGCGGAATGATGAATCGACAGAAGATAAACGGAGCCGAGACGATCAAGCATAGGACATTCGACGCTTCAGCGCTCAAGCACATAATAAGCCTTCAAATTGTACTCCCAATCAAAGAGTACACCTTCAATAATAACACCTCTAGCTTCAGCACAATATCTCGACGTGACACACCGGTTCAACACCGACACGATCAAAGTATAGCTGAATTACAATCAATAAGCCTTCACTATCCCATGATAAGACTTCTGAAGTAGATGCAACACCGTTCATCAATGGATGCTACAAACTCCTTCAACTCTGCTAAGTGAATGAGGGATGCACTGGGGACTTGATTTTATTGGAAATATCAATTCAATGTATTTAAAAAAATGTTATCCACATAACAAGTCATTGCAACCTAATGTGATTCCATGAAACGTCGTCAAACGGAACCTCTCTACATCAAAATCCCCTGCACGACTGGGGAACTTCCTCTCTTCACCAATCATATCCAGAATGAAGACTGTTGCTGCTATCTACCGCAACAACATTGATTCCATGACGAAACCACTTCACAGTAAAGTCATAACAGGAGGATTTGGGTTGAAATCCTAATACACCTTCATCTTAGGAATGCTCAACTCACCAATTAGTTCGTGCATGCCTACTGGACGGAAGAGCAAATACTATCATCTTCGGTCTCTGTATCAACTCCAATCATATTATCGGCATCAGCATGTGGAGGAACTATATTCATGGTCTCAGCATCAACAAGAATTTACGGAGAACTTCCAGTTGTAATCTCAACATCACTCTCGGGCGCAACATCCGGCTTCATCAACTATCCATTCTCTATGGATCATACTTCTTCAAGCCCTAATGGTTCATATCAATATGTGTAAACATGAAAATATGCTAACATGAACGTCTTCCCAAAGCTTTCCCGACAGACGGGCACAAAACCAAAATCTTCTACAAGATGTTCTCATCGCCTCTACAAGTGAGATACGACATGCTCTAGGCCATGGGTTTACAAAAACGTACCAATGGGTGAGTAATGGGACAATACTTCCTCAACCAAAGATGTTATTCTATGTTTCTTCTAAAACATACCAAAAGGGCGAATCAATCGGGCATACGAGCTGAAAGATATGACTTTTACCGTCAGGTCTACGACATCTGAAAAATTTGTACGGGATTACAAATTACAAATGTGCACGCTTAGTTTGATGACCTCTGCAACTCCAAATTGAGTTATTCTTTTCTCATTTGATAACTCAGTCTCTTAGCTTCAAAAGTTGGGGTCAAGCATCAAATTCCGTTGTCGTATGAGGTTTCTATAGCTTCCAGAGCATACAACATGCAAGCAGCAATCCTTAGACGAGATTCATAACCTCCACAGTCGATCGATGTCCACCAGGTCCTTACGTTAAATCCTTCATCAAGGTACCTCCAACTTCGACCGCCTAGGTCTTTACATCAATTTTTCTACCCGGGTCCTCTATCTAGGTCTCACCAGAAGAAGGAAAAACGAAAGGGAGAGACTTAACAAAATACTGGGGACTGACGGTCCACTAGTCAAGACGATCGATTTCACAATCCAAAACCAATCAAGAAATCAAAATCAAAATAACACCTCGCGTCTCTCAGAAGTCCAAGGTTCAAGATATCATGGAAAGAAAACTAAAGAAAGTCAGCGAAATAAGATTTCTGCTTTTCTGCATCCTCCAAGACTTGCAAAGAAGCTTTCTCCGCCTCCAGCTTCTTGGTCAGCTCAACAGCTTCATCCATCTTCTTCAACACGGCATCACTGGTGGTGAAAGTAGTGTCACCTTCCACTGCTTTCCTGATAGCGTCAATCTTTTGACGAAGCCACTTCAGATTGAAGCCAAGTTCTTCATCTTTCTTCAAGGTGTACTCCCAATCAAAGAGTACATCCCGGGTGACAGTATTTCTAGCTGTGATACGGATATCATTTATAACACGCAAGATGACTTCTACTTGCCTCGTCAAGAAATAGCTATGCTCCGGATCCTTGGCAACGACGATGTGCCCATACATCTTCCACGGTTTCTTGTACATAGAAGCATATCCAATGGAAACGCTAAATCCACCAAGAAACCTGTGATATGGGAGTATCTCACCAAATGGAGGAGTAAAAGAAGTCCCTGCGTTGGGATACTCATGCACTTTATCCGGTTCTCAGTCGCTGGAACAACGTCAGCAATCATAGGAACAACTTCGGTTGGAGCAGCTTCTTCCACTCTCGATTCGGGTTCCACCATCTCACGTACAATTGGAGTTTCAGTCACCTCCATGGCATCAACAACAAGTGTTACATGACCTTGAGTTACAGGGATTGAGGTCTCATTATCAACGGCTCCATGGTTGCTCAAGTCATCATTGTTGGATCCATTATTCCTAACTTCAGCATTTGGCACCTAATGTGAAGATTACATGGGATTAGAATGATTCAAGAGTGGAAACCAAACACAACCATAAAATCCAGCATGTAAGTGAACTAACATCATCTAAGTTCTTTACTATGCATCTAAAACATGAGCAAATAGTGTAGAAGCCATGAAACACGTTTTTCAGACAAGCTCATCTGAAGAGATTCTACACTGCCCTATATTAAACGACTAACTGGGAGCAATTGGTAAGGAATTTAAGGTTGGGTCATATACCATTCTCTTAGTATGGATGTTATATACAACATATCAGGCCCTAGGTTGGGTCATATACCATTCTCCGTCTTTGAAACAAGAGCATATTTTCAAACATAAAATTTTTCATGAAAGCTCAAAGACAAAATTTTATGTCATTAGACTCAGGTCTATTTTGTTTGTTTCTTAAACTAAGGAACGAACGTCTGTTCCTAAAACAAGGATTTCCTTTTTTTGGCCGAGCACATAAACGCTAAACTGGACTTTCAACAGACCAAATCAGCGATGCTTCATCTCCGTGGTCACGGGATCATACTCTATCATACCATCAGGGTCCTCACCCAAACATTTGCTCATACATGACATCATTGGAGCAAATCGAGGATTCTGACGATACCTTTGTAGACCGAGTTCAACCACTGATCTCGTCGACTGAAAATCACCATTTAATGCTTACTGCAGAACATGACTGTTCCTCACTACGCAGGGGACTTAATGTAGATGGTGGATTTTCAACAAAGGGCAAAAACCGTAAAATCATGAGGCATGTTTTTGACACGGCTTTCAGGCATGCAACGATTCATATTTTACGAAGCCATGATGAATATGTTTTCGAAAAGCCTCCACCAGCTGAGCGTTCGATCCCTGGCATTTCGTCGTGACCTCTATGCAAAATAAAGTATTTGGGAGGTTCTCCGTAGATTGAGAGCTTAACTCCTTCAGGACGTCGGTGATAGTCATTGTTCCCTGACTGAAGGAGAGAGACCCACCTCCACATAGAAGAATAGTTGGGCGGCGGACGCCTTCAGGACGTCGGTGACACTCACCGTTCCCTGATTATGTGGAGAGATTGTGCATAGATTCAGGCGGTTCTCCGTATATTGAGAACGCTAACGCCTTCAGGTCGTAAAAAACATAGTGACTCCCTGACTATGCACCATTCAGAATAGATGTGACGCTTTAACTGGATAATATCTTTTCTGCAATAGATTAATCCTGCCGTGACATTCACTACTGAATTCCCAGAATAATCTATATTGCTCCTATTCCATGGTCGAATCCACGGCCTGATCCCATGGAATGGCAATAACAATTGCTCTTATTCCATGGTCAAATCCACTGCCTGATCCCATGGAATGGCAATAACAATTGCTCCGATTCTATGATCGAATCCACTGCTTGATCTCATAGAATGACAATAAAACAACTGTGCTATCTCATTACTCGGACTTCATGATCGAATCCACTGATCTCATGAAATGGTAATAAATAGTCTTAATTACTCTGATTCTATGGTCGAATCCACGATCCCATAGGATGGTAATGCTTGTTTTATTACTTTGAATTCGTAGTCGAATCCACAGCTGATCCTGCGAATTATTAGTGAATAACTATTCATTTTTATTACTCAGTTTCATGAATTATTCTCTACTGAATTCATAGATTGGTAATAAATACTCAACAACCGGGCATCTGAAGCATCACTTAGTAAGCCCCGCAAAAATGGTGCGAGTGTACTCGAGAATGATGCATGCTGAGCACCCAGATGCACGAACGAGTGTCCAAAAATATGAAATAATGAGGAATCCTTCGCAAAACAGGAGAAAACAATAAATATTAATAAAATAATAAGAGACGCCCAGGGCCGGGCCAACCAGCTGGCCGGCCGTGCCCTAGCCATGGTCGGTCGGTGCCTCTCCCATTATTTTCCTTATTTTTTGTTATTTCGTGAACTCACGAAAACTCCTTGGTTTTAGCACTTTCCTTGTTTTTGAAAAACCCGTGAATTCTCCATAACTTGGTGGATTCACGAAATAATATCATAAAATAAGGAGAGGTGTGCGGGGCCGGGCAACCTAACCAGCTGGCCATGCCTAAGATGTGGTCGGTCCCATACCTTACAATCCTTAGATTTTTATAATTATTATTCCCTAATCTCACGAAACTCCTCCGTTTCAACAAAAACTCGTGGATCCTCCATGACTTCAAGGATTCTCCATAACTACAAGGATTCATGAAAAATAATAAAATAAGGAAAGGTGTACGGGACCGGGCAACCTAGTCGGCCGGCCATGCCCTAGCCATGGACGGTCCCACACCTTGCAATCCCTAATCTTTCATAATTATTATTTTCCTTAATTCATGAAACTTCTGGGGTTTGAGCAAAATTCATGATTTCTCCATATTTTCTCGAATATTGCTCAAATCACGAAAAACAAAAAGCCAACATAGTCACACGACTGGCTAGCCTCTCACGGAAATTTTAAATATTAAAAAACTTTTATTTTAATATTCCCAAAATATTGATGAATTGAGAATACATGCTCATTCCAACAAAAATCGAGAATCCTCAGTCAAGATGAAACTCTTCTGAAAATTCACTATGTTGCTCAAACGCGCATCAGAAAATACTGAAACTCTCAGTATGGAAACACGGACACCACGGAAACATGTTCATGCCTACATGACCGACCAGAGTCATTCCTAGGTCTTGCACAAATCCGGTCTCACAGGTTTTCATAATTCTGACCTAATTTGCTCAATTGCTCATACTGGGCCCGAACTCTCTCCAACCAACTGGGGGATTCTCCAAATGACCAACAACTGCTCCCGTGACCACCAAGATCCGGTCCCATGCTCTCTTGGTCGGTTCTCATCTCTCATACCTAGGTTTTATCACCTAATGTTGAATCCAGGAATATTTCAATAAATGATGAAACCTGCATTTAATCATCGTTCTTTCACCAACTCTCAAACTGAGAACCCTGGTGCGTGCTCACTCCAGCACTGGGAACCCATGGACGCTCATCTTCCCATGTGGTCAGTCCCTCCTCACTCATGACCAATTTTCAGCAATTCACCAATTGATGAAGGATTGATATAAATTAGGGTTTCGAACAAACGCTCCACGAATCACCATTCTGAGCAAGTTCAAACACAAAATAGTGTTTATTCAGCAATCAACATCCAAATTAATAATATTCGGTAATTCACTAATATTTTTGATTAATATTTTATTGGGTCGCGGTACCAGTAAATAATTCATCGAATTGAGCAATACTTTCTCAGTTTCTCGAATATTGATCCAACCATCAATGTTCAGTAATTCATCAGTAGTTTGTTGAATTGAGCAACACTTGCTCAGTTGCTCGCCAAAATTATCAAATTCTTCGAATTGAGCAATACTTGCTCAATTGCTCGACAAACTCTCAATATTCAGCAATTCGTCGAGTTGAGCAATACTTGCTCAGTCACTCTAGTCAGTAATTCATTGACATCTCAGAGAACTACATGTTCAATCCATGAATCACTGAACATTCACCACTTATGATCGATTCAAAAAAACTAGACTCACAGTCTAAATCAGTCAACAACTGACTAACTAATACGCATCTTCCTTGCAGACTCCACGATTCGTGAAATATCAATCACGTCACAAATGGGGGGATATCACTTAGGGTTTTGGTTTGGCGGTCTACAACACGTGGATTCATCCACAACGAGAAATGTGCATAAGTCGTGTAAACGGTTGAAGGAGTTAGCAAAGTAGTGGGTGCACGATTAGTCAAGTCTCCACACGACATGGAACTGACTTTACCACGATCTCTCACTTTCCCACTCTTTCACTCAAGAAACCGTCACACTTACAAGGATCAGTGGTACATCATTACGGTAATATAAATAAGTCTAAATCGAGGACATAAGGATATCATCAATCATCGATTATCATAATTATCCATCAACAACTCGATATAAACTTATTCACAGAACTCAACTTCAGCAGTTCAACAATATTGCAGAAACCTTCAACACACCCACGATCTTTGATCATCACTGATCCCACACAACTCTCAGCTTCCCTCCTACAGATCAACCCATCTCCCTCTTTGCGACCGAATTGACTCTGGAACGACCATTTTCTTGGTTTAGTCCGGAGTCATACAGATTGATTTCCCGAATCTAAGCACCCCCTTTGCAGCGGTGCATCTGTGTGAGGTTCAGCAGTTCGCTCGGTTGAGGAGTCTCGACAACACGCTCGACTCTTCACTTTCCTAGAAACCAACAAACCATTTTTCCCCATCTACAGCTGTAAATAACATCAGCTAAGAGAATCAATTTCTTACATCCTTTCAAGGTTCAAGAGACGTAAGGACCACGACTGCGGCTAAATTTCTTGGAGGGTAAATTCGGTCTCAATAATATTCTAGTCCGAGGTCTGATAGTAGGCTAGTATCTGTAGTGGCTCAATAAGTTTGGTGTTTAAATCTGTACGAGGTCCCGGGGTTTTTCTGCAGGTGCAGTTTTTCTCATTTAAAAACTTATGTGGATCTTGTGTTTTTCCTTTTTTGCATTATATTGTGATCAATTACGAGACTCGTTCCTGTATAATTCGTATCTTGAAAGATAGATAAAAAATTTCATACTTGGTAGTATTCAGATCCTGTTTATTTGGATACGACTAGATTGATCTTGGATATTGATTTGTGAGATTGTCCAAGTACTCTTCTATACAATGAGGTTCACAGATTTTATTATCTCAAACGTTCAGATTGTAGAAGAGAAAGAGATATAAACTCTACATACATATTGTTTAAGAATCTTTAATTAGATCTACTTGCAATTGTATTAAGTTTTGTCCATATAAGTTGCCGAACGAAAAAGTCGGTGGTGTACTTGGTACCCTTTCCTTTTCAATTGGTACTAGAGCAGAAAAACACCTTTAGATCTAAACAATCTATGTTTGTAATTGAAAGACGAGTGTACCCAAATACACCAAAATATTTTATTTATCCACCTATAAGTCCTCTACCGAAAGTGATTGTCCATGGACTAAGTCGATACAATACAACAAATCTGTTCACACTTCATGTAATCGTCTATGGATACGAGATCGAGATAATACAAGAACAAGATAACTTGTGTGATTGACTATGGATACAAGATCGAGACAGTACAACAACGAAGTATGATACTTGATAATAGGTGCGGACTTAACCAAATTCTATAGGATCACTATCAAGTATATGCAGAGTTAACGTTTATGTAATTTACTTTAAATTATATAGACAAATATAATTGCGAAAAATATAAGTAAATAACACAGCAAGATTTTGTTAACGAGGAAAACTGCAAGTGCAGAAAAACCCCGGGACCTAGTCCAGAATTGAATACTCTCATAATTAAGCCGTTATACAAAATCTAAACGAACTTCGTATATTTGAGACCAAGCAACTACCCCTAGTTCACTTAGTATCCTCAGTATCCCTGAGCTTCCGACTTCAATGAGTGCACGCACTGGAACAATTCATTTGGATCGTATTCCAAACAGTAAAGGAACAACAAATTTGTTTGGTAACAACTCTTTCGATTCTTTCAAGATAAAGATATCTCAAGTCATACGCAAAGGCTCTTCCCTTTAATCTAATAAACTCCTTTGCCTGGTTAGATCAATGTATCCAATAACTACCAAAGTAGTCAAGTTTAGATTCACACTCAATCAAAATAAATCTCAAAGAGATATATTGAGAATGTCGATCTCACGTAACTAATCAATCGAATAAATACGATTCTGGTTGGATCCCAGCCGATCAAGGTTTGTGCACACACAAAGATATGAGAACTAAATAAGATATCTTCTTCGTCTTCAGATCTTCTTTAATCTTCAATAAACACTTGCACAACACCACTTGAATCTTTTGTGCTCAATCACCCACAGAATAGAGTTTGTTAACAATGATTTATCACAGTGTCTTTTGATATACAAACAGTTCTAAACATCCCATCGATACTTTAATCTAGTTTGAGTGAATCTTATAGCAGAAGAGAATATTTTAAAGAATAAACAAACTAGGTGCAATCGAAGTTTCAACAACCGTTAGTCAATCAAATCAATCGAAAACTAATAATACTGCAATTATCTAGTTTCCCACCAACGGTACTCGTAGAGCTTCTTGATCCCACATAAGTCTTTAAACGAGCGGTCGTAAGAGATTTCACCTAATTAGGATACTTTCCTCTCCGAATAGACGACTCCACCAGAAACAACAAGAATGAAGTTTTCCTAGCTCTTAGGATGGTTTGCTAGAAATAAAAACTTAGGTATTTATAGACCAAGGATGTATGGATACCAAGGAATTTCCAAAACCGAAAATATTCTCAAGATATGCAATGAATATCAAAATTCGGTTTTCCTAATTCCATTAAATGCTTGTCCAAAATTTCTGAAATCTCTCAATAGAAAATCTCCAATTAGTAAATGCATATTACTAATTTTTATTCTCTAGAGATATGCATTTAATTGCTGGTAATTAAATCATATAAAATCAAAAACCTTAGTTAAAAGATTCTCAATTTATTTCGGCACATGATCCTTATTCATATTTAAATGGATTTAAATTCTTGGAATCGGTTATACCACACTTCCAAACGAGTTTAGAATTGGTTCACTCGTATTCCAAGATTACTATGTGATTGACCAAATATCAAATAACATATATACATGGGTTCAATTGGTTCTACCAATCCTTAGGATCGGTTATTCCTCGATATGGAAATACTTGTGATCGGTCACACAAGTTACCAGGACCGGTTACATCAGTTACTAGGATCAGTTACATCAATTACCAGGCCCGGTTACTATATTCTCATGGTATTGCTTATGATTGGTCACGCCACTTTGTGATCGGTCACAACAATTACCAGGACCGGTTACCAATTACAAGGATCGATTACACAACACTTTGTGATCGGTCACATCAATTACTAGGATCGGTCACACCAATTACAAATATCGATCATACCATCTCATGGTGATTACTTAGGATCAGTTACACAAATTAATAAAAACTAGTCATACCAAATCATAAGTCAGGCATTGTGATTAGTTATACCAAGATACATAACAAAGTTACGAAACCATCTCACACATATTGGTAATCCAAATATTTGCAATGAATATCCGTAATAATAAGCCTAACGATTTCCTTTTCGATTCATAAAACAAGTTCATGAATGTACTTCCTTTAAAAAAATGTAAAACATTGTTTCCTAGGATGAAATCTTCACCATAACCCATTCACATAATCATAACAGTATATACAAAATTATGTTGATGTCATATATACGAAGTTCAAAC